>NC_052156.1:44008221-44321409 GCF_902713615.1 Scyliorhinus canicula
GGCTTACCTATTTACGATAACATTCATCTGGTCTGAGATCTGATCCACCACTTCCTGAGAACTCGTCTGTCGACGGTCTTCCTGTTTCTTGACCAGGAGAAGGCAGTCAACAAAGTGGATCATGAATACTTATTCAGAACTCAGCAGACATTTAGGTTCAGGATGCACTTTTGTCATCTGGTCTGAGTCATTAAGCTTAACGGGTCCAAGACAGCGCCCCATCGCGTTGGGAGAGGAGTGTGTCATATGAGAGTACCTTTAAGAAATGGATGTTTAAGCAATGTACCTTTAAGAAATGCAGCAACTCATATTACTGAAGTGATGTCAGAGGGTGGGGGGAGCCGAGTTGAGCTCAATTCTGCTTTTTGGGAGTTTTTTAGTTTCAGTTTGAGAGAGAGCAGCTGAAAAGTGCCTGGCTGGTTTGCTGTGAGCTGTTTCAAAGAAAAAGCCAGTTTTGAGGAAAAGAGCTTGGGTGTGTCTGTGTTTGCAGTGAGCTGGATCAGCCAGGAAAGAATATCTCTGAATCATTTGGGTGATTTAAACTCATAATAGTAATGTATTTAACCTGATGTGTTTCTGTTTAAAAGTGTTAAGTCTTTTGGAGGATTGAAGGAACATTTTGAGGGATTATTTAATGTTATATTATTTTAGGGATTATCTTTGAAGTAAGGGGTGGTAAGTGATCCAATGTTTACTTAGAAAGGTTAAGATGAACTCATGGAATAAACAGTGTTTTGTGTTTAAAAACCCACGTGTCCATAATTGTAATACCACACCTGGAGACCAAGCTGTGTCCTTCAAAAGCAACAATACATTAAAGGGAGAGGTTGGTTGAACTCCATGATACATTTTGGAGTTCTGAAAACGCCGCTCCCATAACAAGTGCATTAGGGCTGCCCCTTGACTGGTGATCTGCATTCCATCTGCATGAAGCCTTTCCTGTGCCTCTAGCATAGGACGTTGTCAGAATTGGTTCTACGCTGTCCGGACATCATGGTAATCCTTTCAGGTGATGCTGATGACGTGCTCCTCATGTTCACTGATGCTGCTGACCTGCATAGGATGCGTGAATGCCAGGCTGTGTACTCTGCTGCATCCTCTGCTAGGATCAACTAGGCCAAATGTTCCGGACTCTTGGTCAGTTCGTGGCAGACGGACCACCTCCCGGAGGAGCTCAGGTCTTTCACCTGAAGCATGACCAGGCTTTTCTACTTGGGATTCCATCTTTACCACTCTGAGGAATCCTGGCCGGCGAATATGCAGGAGCTGGAGGCCAAGGTCATCGCATGCCTGAGGGGTTGGACAGGGCTGCTCAGAGTACTGCCTTACCGGGGTTGAGTTCTGGTCATAAACCAGCTGATTGTATCCGTGTTGTGGTACCAGCTTATCACTTTTACCCCTCTTCTTGATTTTGTCACAAAAATCTAGAGAATGGGATAAAAGACTGCACTGGGCCGTGCTGAGGCTCTGATTCTCCTGCTTAGGGAGGGCGGTCAGACACTGATGTGCCTTTGCGCCCAACTGGTAACCCACCAGCTTCAAACCCTGCAGGTATACCACTACATCGAGCCTCCTTCTTGACAGTGTGCCCTGGTGACATATTTGTTCCACAAGAAGCTCAGCCTGATCTTTGATGTGCCTCCTTGCAGGCATTGCCTATCGTTCATTAGGGCCTGTTCAAAAGCTACCGGGGTGACCAGAATCAGGGACATGCTGGGTGGCGGAGGAGTGGGCTTGATGACACCCTATGAGTTGGCGCATCACACGGTGGATGGTGTCCAGCACGCGACCAATACCATCCGTCACCTCAAAACTGTTGTGCTCCGACCTGATGACACTCGCGGTCTCGTGGTGATGCAGGTGTGCGGTGAACACTCATGTAAGCACATGCCTGCTCGAGCAGAATTTGTCCCAAGCCACGAACCAAACCCCACCCCCTCGGGGAACGGAGCCCCACAGCCTGAGCTGCCTCACGAAAATGCCCTCTGTGCCTTTTCACACTGCATGCAGGGGTTTCCTGTATGGGCTGCTACTGCAGTTCCTTCACTTCCCTTGTTTTCGTCCGGTGGCAGAGGCCCCTCTACAGGGGAGTCCTCTCCCTTAACATCGGGGACTTGAGGTGGAGGGTGTTGCACGCAGCAGTCCCATACAACCTTAGGTTGCATTGGTTCACGAACTCCCAAGATGCTCGACCTTTTGGAGGCTTGTGGAGTCCGTGGACCATATGAATATAGACTTCTTTAGACTGCACTCCCTTTTTGGTTATTTAAGAAACCTTCTGTTACAGTTTTGTTTGCACTTAGAACATAGAACAGTACGGCACAGAACAGGCCCTTCGGCCCTCGATGTTGTGCCGAGCAATGATCACCCTACTCAAACCCACATATCCACCCTATTCCCGTAACCCAACAACCCACTTAACCTTACTTTTTAGGACACTACGGGCAATTTAGCATGGCCAATTCACCTAACCCGCCCCATGCTCCTGATCTACGGGCACCCAGTGCGAGAGGGGTGGGGAAGGAGGACTTCTCGTGAATCTGCTCCTGAGCCTGGCCAAACATGCCATCAACAGGTCCAGGCAACGGTTAACCGAGGGGGGGGGGCGTTCAACCTGACTGTCTGTCCCTCTACCATAGCTACACCCTGGAGAGGGAACCTACAATGTACATTGGCAGTGTCAAGGCCTTTGAATGCTTAGTAAGCACCACAGGGATTGGGGTGCTTCATCGACCATTTTAAACACATTTTAGTTTCACGTTTTAAGTTTAATTTGTGATTTTATTTCTGTTTAAGGCAGTACCCCTTCAAGGGGCTGTCCGTTTAATTTGTCCCTCAGTTTATTTTGGGTTGTGGGGTTGAGACCCACGCAGAAACGGGGAGTGTGTGCAAACTCCACATAGACAGTGACCAGGGGCCGGGATCGAATCCAGGTCCTCAGAACCGTGAGGCGCAGTGCTAACCACTGTGCACCATGCCACCCATAAATATTGTTTTCTTATCTTTTGATTTAATAAAGTTTGCTTATAAAATAACTAAGTCTTATTTCTTATATTATCACTCCTGGAACAAATCGATCTTTCCGCCTTGCGTTTGGCATCTGATCCAGTATCTTAGCCACAGTTGAGAGCTGACTAGGCATCAGTTATAGCGGGAGCCGAGGTAGAGGATGTCATGCCTTTATTCCACACCATCTAGGAGTTTGGTTAGGGTGCCCTCTGAATATCCTGGAGCTGTCTTCCTCGGAGCCATCCATCGTCTCGACTTTGGACAAGTGCTGGGGAGGCCTTTAAAAGTATCACCCCACTGATCACAGAGCTTGTGTTTTCCCGGGGCAAATGAATCAGAGGCAAATCGCCATGAGCGTGGCGTGAATCACTTGGAGGGAAAAAAATATTTTGTTAACGAGCTCAATATTAGGTGTGTTTTCCCACCATCGGCATCAGTGGAATTCTCACCTGTTTTCTCACTGGAACTGGCGCTTTGAAAAGATATTTAAAGATTTCACCCATGGAACGCAATAGCTATGTCATAACAGGAATATTCTGTGACACTAATTCTTAGAATAATGCAAATAAATAGAATACTTTTCAGCTAGAGTGCTCTGATCATTGGCTTATTAGTTATGGGTCATTGGGTCATGTAGTCAGAAGTGATAAAGCCATGGTTCCATTTATGATAATGAATTTGGGAATCCTCTTTGGATTGATCATGTGTCTACTGAGTGTGGACAATAGTCAGAGTTTTGCAACATGAAAGGAGGCCCTTCGGCCCATTATGTTAGCGTCAGCCATGTTCAAATCCCATTTTCCAGCACTTGGTCCTCAGCCTTGTATGTTACGGCGTTTCAAATGTTCATCTAAATACTTCTTAAAGGTTGTTAGGGTGGTCAAGGTAGGAATCCTTTCAGGCAGAACGTTCCAGATTCCCACCACCCTCTGGGTAAAAAGGTTTTATTCACATCCCTTCTAAACCTCCTGCCCCTTACCTTAAATTTATGTCCTCAGGTTATTGACCAATCCACTAAGGAGAAAAGTTCCTTTCTATCCAACCTATCTATGCCCCTCATAATTTTATACACTTCAATCAGGTCCCCCCTCAGCCTTCTCTGCTCCAGGGAAAACAACCCCAGCCTAAACAGCCTCCCTTGATAGCTAAAATACAACATTCTGGTGAATCTCCTCTGCACCCTCTCGTGCGCAATCACTTCCTTCCTGTAGTGTGGCGACCAGAACGGCACATAATACTCCAATTATGGCCTAACGAGTGTTTTATAAAGCTCCATCATAACCTCCTGACCCTCACATTCTACGTGTTGGCTAATAACGGCCTTCTTAGCTATCTGTCCTGCTGTCTTCAGGAATCTATGGACATGCACAGCAAGGTCCCTCTGATCCTCTGCATTTCTTAGAGTACTACCATTCATTGTATATTTCCCAAAATGCATTACTTCACATTTTTCAGGGTTATATTCCATTTGCCATTTTTGCCCATCTAACCAGACCATCCAAATCGCCCTGAAATCTAAGGCTTTCCTCCTCACTATTTACCGCAACTCCAATTTTTGTGTCTTCTGTGAATTTACTGATCATACTTCCTACATTCAAGTCTAGATTATTAATGTACACTACAAACAGCAAGGAAACCAGCAGTGATCCTTGGGGAACACCACAGGACACAGGCTTTCAGTCAAAAAAAACGACCTTCAACCATCACCTCTACCTCCTGCCACAAAGCCAATTTTGGATCCAACGTGCCAAAGTGCCCTGGATCCCTTGGGTTCTTGCCATCCTGATCAGACTCCCATGCGAGACGTTGTCAAAAGTCTTACAGAAGACCATGTAGACTACATCAACTACACTACCCTCAGCTACACATCTAGTCACCTCTTTGAAAAATTCAATCAAATTTGTAAGACACGATCTCCCTTCCATAAAGTCAAATTTTTGTGTCACTAGTGACACAAAACCCCCAGCAAATTATTGGGTGGCCCAAGTCACTCACACCACAAGTTCCAGGAATTTCTACAGTGCATGTAATTATTTCAGTGCAACTAGAAAATCTCAACTCATTATCACATCATTTATCTTACTAGTGTCTTGGGTCTTTGCTGTGGATGATAGAAATGAGAAGATGAAAACATTGGGCAGGAAAATAACAGGTGGTCTGCATCTACCTGTTAAATATAGTTATACAGCCCTATACATTAAGAGACTCCTTACACCCAAATGCTCAACGTGAAATGGCAATAAACCATACCAAAACCCCAAAGTCAAGTCGGGAAAGAGGAACAGAAAGAAAGTCTTCTACAATCCCTCTAAGCCAGTGGTGAGCAACCTGCAGTCCGAAGGCCACATGTGGCCCATCACGGTTCTCAGTCCACAAGACGTTTTGTTGACTGTTGCCGGTGCAGGGTGTCATATTTCTCTGGTTTCCATAAACATAGTTTAGTGATACGCATGGAACGTTGTCCATGGCACATATTATTTAGTACCTATTTCATGTATGAAATTCACCAGCTCTCTCCTGAAGGAAAATCGGCACTTAAGCCAGTAATTTGTTCCATACTATTCTCTAGAAGGGTCATGAGACATTTTATCATGCACACCAGCTAGCTCTATAAATATTTTAGAAGCTAGTTCTAGAATTATTTTATAGATCTCAATCAAATAGCCCAAGTCTATCCTTTTCTAATGTATGCAGAGCAAGCTCTTCATGCATTTTTGGATAACAAGGGTGATTTTAAACTGAGTAAATTGTGTTTTCCTCTTTTGAACCATTTCCAAAAAATCAATATTACCCACAAAGTGTTGGCATAAAATTTGGCTACAATATTCTAAGTGAGGGCTAACCAAAGTATAGTGCAAGGAAAAAATAGTATGTTTTTGATGGATCGTCCTGTTAATACAATCCAGTACTCAACTTGGTTTAGCTATTTGTGGCATTGGCCGCAAACTCAGCAATAAACCATGATGCCAAGAACTTTACCTTTCACTATGGGTTTCTGTTCAGTTAACTGTCGGACGCTTAGCATTGGTCCTACCCAGGCTTTTCTAATTTAAACATAATTCGACAACTGTAGGCTTATTTAAACAACATGATGAGATCTTCTTGCAATTGTTTAATCACGTCCGCCATCCTAATAACTGTACAAATCTTCCTAACATCTGAAAACCTGCAGGTCATTTCCCTGACACCATTATCTATGGATGCACATAGCAGAACAAAGATTTGATTCAGTTTGAATACTGGTGACAGTGACTATTCCTCTGAGAAGTGCAGCCAGAACCAATTAGTCCATAGCACCATGTCTGGCTCAGCTGTGCAGGAGTGGGGGTTGGGCAGAATAAAGAATGGGAAACTCATCAAAGAAAGGGATTCTATAGTTTGTGGGGGAAGAGAGTGGGGGCAGACAGGCATTTCCGCGGTCACAGATGTGAATCCAGAATGATATATTGTTTCACCGGTGCTAGGGTCAAGTACACGAATGGATTAAAAAAAACGGCAGTGAGCTGTCTACTTGAACTGGCGCAGCCCTTCATCTATCCCGCAGTGATACGGAAAGTTGGTTAACTTGATATGCTGGTTTAGCACAGGGCTAAAGAGCTGGCTTTTAAAGCAGACCAAGCAAGCCAGCAGCACGGTTCAATTTCCTTACCAGCCTACCCGAACAGGCGCCGGAATGTGGCGACTAGGGGCTTTTCACAGTAACTTAATTTGACGCCTACTTGTGACAATAAGCGATTTTCATTTTCATTTAAAAACATTTTAAATTCATTGTGCCAAACTTACCTAATGTAAGCTAGCAAGGTTGCACAATCTGAAACGTCTCATCCAGTTGCATGGAGAACTCGTGTTGATTTTAAACGAGAAATAAGCTCTGCTTTTAAATTCTCAGCAATATCACTAATTCGGCGAGCCACTGTGTTCTCACTAACTGGGATGCATTTCACTTTTTCAGCTAACACTGCATCTAGGACCGTACATGTCTATTGCTGCAGGGAGAATTAATCTTTGCTATAGTATGGGGCATTTTTTCTTTAGCTACACGGTAAGCTACCATGTAAGAGGCTAACTGTACTTTGTCATTCAATGTTACATTTCTGCCAAAAACTTCAGCTGACAATTTAAGTTCTTGCTGCAACCTTTAAAAAAAATCAAGAAGTTTGTCTTCAAGCTCACTATCCTTTGTCTTCAAATGCCTTTGAAGTTTTGAGGGTTTTAAACTTTAATTTTCCAGTAACTCCTGCATATAACACACATGGGCTTTGCATCCTGATTTGCATTGGCACAATTAATAAAGCCAAACCTTAAAATCTTTCTCCTGCTTTGTTCCTGACTTCAGCTTCTTCTTAATGGGCTGTTCAACCAGAGGCCCAGGAGCTCACACCACCACTGCTTTGTCCTGCTGTGGACTCTCCTGGGCAGCCCACACCACCTCTGCTTCGCCCCAAGGTGGATTTTTCTGAGCTGGTCTCTCCAATGATAGCTTTGAGATCCTGGTCTGTTTGTGTCTCTGGCGCCGTCTAACTTGTTATGAAATGATCCATTTCAAATTCTTCCAGCTTGCCTGCTGCTAACAAAATGGAAGAATCTCTCTTCAGCCAGGGCACGTGACGTCAATGTATGGGGTACATGACCTGCTCCCTACCGCCGCTCCAGGCAGGAAAACCCCATTGATTTTTTTTTTTAAATCTGCATCTGGGTCAGCATGCTGACGTCAGGAGGAGACGGTCTGCCACGCCAAGTTCCAGGTCTGAGCACTGCTGAGGTGACCGGCATTCTAAAAACCGGTCGCAGCCGGCATTTTAAAAATCGGTCGCGGCTGTTGGGCACTACTTTCCATGATCAGGAATGCCGAGATGCATGGCCCTGCAACGCTCCTGGCGGATCGAGTTGTCCACGTACACTCTCTGATAGAGGATGAACTGGACTATGTCGCCGCTATCGATCTGCTGAAGGGACATTTCATCACGCCAGTGAATCAGGTCTACGTGCGGCACCTCCTGGCTACAAGGCAACAGTTCCCCGGTGAGTCACTCAACGAATTCTATTGGGCCCTCATTGTCCTGGTGATAAATTGCGCCTGCCCGCAGGTCACTGCAGCGGAGCACACCGAACTCTTGATCAGGGACGCCTTCGTGGTGGGCATGCAATCACCCCAGATACGCCAGATGTTTCTGGAAAAGGACACTAAGTCTTGTTGAGGCATGGCCCCTAGCATCCTCCTTGGAGGTCGCTGACCGCAACGCCCACGCGTATGTCCCCGGCCGCACGGTGGCCCCTTGGACAGCGTGGCACGCAACGCCCCTCACCCCCGCCGATTCTGACACCCCCAGACCTGCGCTGCAGGGCGCCCCGATAAGCCCACGGGCCCCCGCTGCTACTTTTGCGGTCAGGCCAAGCACCCCCGCCCACGCTGCCCGGCCCGCACCGCAACTTGTAAAAGCTGCGGCAAGAAGGGCCACTATGCAGCTGTCTGCCAGTCAAAATCGGTCTCTGCCGTTCCGAACAGCGACTGCGGGTCCCCCCCCCCCCCCCCCCCGCGCTCCTCTAGGGCCCCGTGCGGCCTGCGGACCTCGCTGCCTCCGCCCCCCCCCCCCCCCCCCCCCATGGAGTGATCCATGGGTGCCGCCGTTCTGGGCCCCCGACGCCACGTGAGAGCCTCGGGCGCCGCCATCTTGTTCACCCCCCCACCACGTGCGGCCGACGGGCGCCACCATCTTGGATTGGCCTGGAGGACCCCGCAAGTGAATACTCCATGATGGATGACGACACTGAGTTCCTGCCACGACTCGCCGCAGTGACACTGGATCAATAACGGCCCCGCACGCTTTCCACGGCGACCACACAGATCCTCCTCAACGGCCATGAGATGAGCTGCCTACTACAGAGAGTTTCGTCCACCCCGACACGGTAAGACGCCGTGCGTTCCCCGTTCACCCAGTAAAACACAAAATCGTTCTGGCCTATGGTTCGCACTCAGTCCAAATCACCGGGTGCTGCGTGGCGGACCTCACGGTCCAGGGGAGGGTTTTTAAAAACTATAAACACCGGCACTCCTAGGACTGGATTTTCAGTGCAACCTGCAGAGCTTAACCTTCAAATTCGGCGGCCCTATTCCCCCCCCTTACTATCTGCAGCCTTGCGTCCCTCATGGTCGACCCTCCTTCCTTGTTTGCAAACCTCACTCCAGATTGCAAACCCATCGCCACCAGGAGCAGACGATACAGTACCCAGGACCGGACCTTCATCAGGTCCGAGGTCCAGAGGCTTCAGAAGGAAGGAGTCATAGAGGCTAGCAACAGTTCCTGGCGAGCCCAAGTGCTGGTGGTTAGGACTGGGGAGAAAAACCAGATGGTCATTGACTACAGTCAGACCATCAACAGGTTTACGCAGCTGGGCGCGTATCCTCTCCCCCATATCTCCGACCTGGTTAACAGGATCGTGCAGTACAAAGTTTTTTCCACGGTGGACCTATCACCAGCTACCCATCCGCACGAGTGACCAAAAGTACACTGCGTTCGAAGCGGATGGGCGCCTCTACCACTTACTAAGGGTTCCATGCGGTGTCACAAATGGGGTTTCGGTCTTCCAAAGGGAGATGGACCGAATAGTTGACCAATACGGTTTACGGGTAACCTTCCCGTATCTCGACAATGTCACCATCTGCGGCCATGACCAGCAGGACCACGACATCAATCCGCAAATTCCTCAGTACCGCAAAACTCCTTAACCTCACTTATAATAAGGATAAGTGTGTGTTCAGCACCGACCGTCTAGCCATCCTTGACTACGTAGTGCGTAACGCAGTGATAGGCCCCGACCCTGAACGCATGCGCCCCCTAATGGAACTTCCCCTCCCCAACTCCCTCAAAGCCCTCAAACGCTGTCTGTGCTTTTTTTCCTATTATGCCCAGTGGGTCCCTAACTACGTTGACAAAGCACGCCCCCTCATCCAGTCCAACACGTTCCCTCTGTCGAATGAGGCCCGCCAGGCCTTTAGCCACATCAAAGCGGATATCGCAAAGGCCACGATGTGCGCTATTGACGAGTCCCTTCCATTCCAGGTCGAGAGCGACGCGTCTGATATAGCTCTGGCGGCCATCCTCAACCAAGCGGGCAGTCCCGTGGCCTTCTTCTCCCGGACCCTTCACGCTTCCGAAATCCGCCATTCCTCGGTGGAAAAGGAGGCACAGGCCATAATAGAAGCTGTGCGACATTGGAGGCAATATCTGGCCGGCAGGAGGTTCACCCTCCTCACAGACTAATGGTCAGTGGCCTTTATGTTTGATAATGCACAGAGGGGCAAGATCAAGAACGACAAGATCTTGCGGTGGCGGATCGAGTTGTCCACGTACATCTACGATATCTTGTATCGTCCTGGGAAGCTCAACGAGCCTCCTGTGCCCTGTCCCGCGGTACCTGCGCCAACGCACAGGTGGACCGTTTCCGAACCTTCCACCTTCGGACCTCTGCCATCCAGAGGTAACCCGCTTCTTTCACTTCATTAAGACCCGCAACCTGCCCTACTCCATCGAGGAGGTCAGGACTGTGACCAGGGACTGCCACATTTGCGCAGAGTGCAAGCCGCACATTTACCGTCCCGAGCAGGCGCATCTGATAAAGGCTTCCCGCCCCTTTGAACGTCTCAGTATGGACTTCAAAGGTCCCCTCCCCTCCAACAACCGCAACACGTATTTCTTAAATGTGATTGACGAGTACTCCCGCTTCCCGTTCGCCATCCCCTGCCCCGACATGATCACGACAACCATCATCAAAGCCCTCCACTCCATTTTCTCACTGTTCGGTTACCCCGCGTACATCCACAGCGACCGGGGGTCCTCCTTTATGAGTGACGAGCTGCGTCAATTCCTGCTCAACAGGGGCATCGCTTCTAGCAGGACGACCAGTTACAACCCGTGGGGTAACGGTCAGGTCGAGAGGGAGAACGTAACGGTCTGGAAGACCGTCCTGCTGGCTCTGCGGTCTAGGTCTCTCCCGGTCTCCCACTGGCAAGAGGTTCTCCCAGACGCCCTCCACTCTATTCGGTCTCTCCTCTGTACTGCCACGAATCAAACACCTCACAAACATCTTCTTGTTTTCCCCAGGAAGTCGTCCTCAGGATCCTTGCTCCCAACCTGGCTGGCCAACCCCGGGCCCATCCTGCTCCGGAAGCACGTGCGGGTGCACAAGTCCGACCCGTTGGTTGAACGAGTCCAGTTACACCACGCGAACCCGCAGTATACGTACGTGGAGTATCCTGACGGACGACAGGACACGGTCTCCCTTCGGGACCTGGCACCCGCCGGAGTGCAGTCGCAACCCTCAGCACCAGCATCCCCCCTGCAGTCCCAACCACCCCCAGCGCCCCCGAGACCCAGCGCACAGGATCCCCTTCCTAAGAGGTGGCGACTGATTTTTAATAGCAGTGTAGCTTGAAGTGGTACTAGCTTGTCCAGGCATGTAGTCACTCAGCAGTGACCCGAATGCTACAATCATATTAATGAGCAGACAGCATGAAGTTTGCATGTTGACTGCCTCAGAAGCAAGTTAATAGTCATGTTTATGCCCCTGATGAGCTATCTGCTCCAAGCCAGCAGGAAGTGGAAGGTGGATGTTCAATGCTGTTTGCAAGAGATCACTGCTGGGAACCAAAGGAGCAGTCCCTAACAATTGGGTAAGTCGTGGGAAGAAAGCTTTGGGAGGGCCTCAACACAGGGCGTGTGGGTGAAAAATAAAACCTCAGCGATGTGCAATTCACCAAATGGTACATTAACAACATTGTCAACACTATGCATATATATGGTGCCTTTAACACAGGAAAATGGCTCAAGGCCTTTTGCAGCTCCAATATGAAACAGATTTTAACACTGAGCCACGTCAGGAGATAATGGAGCAAATGGCCAAAACCTTTGTTAAAGAAGTGGCTTTTAAGGAAGATCGTAAAGGAGGAAAGAGGGAGAGAGAGACTGGGAGGTTAAGAGAAGAAATTGAGCTAAGGACCGCAGCATATGAAAACTACCAATAGTTAAGTGATTAAAATTGAGGATGAGTAAGAGGCCTGATATCTCGGAGGATGCAGGGCTCAAGGAGGTTAGAGGTAGGAAGGGATGAGACCAGGGAGGGATTTGAAATCAAGGATTATAATTTTAAAATCAAAGTAATATTTAACTTGGAGCCAATGCAGATCAATGAGTACAGAGGCGGTGGCTAAATGGGACTTGGTGCAAGTTATGAATTATGACAACAAAATTTTGGATAAGTTTAATTTCACGGAGAATTGAAGGTGGGCAATCAGCAAAGGAATGTGCTGGAGTCATCAACTTTAGAAGTAATAAAGGCATGATGAAAATTTCTACAGAAGATAAGCTGAGGTAGGAAAAGAGTGAGGTGGTGTCAAGGGGTTGGAAATATGTGTTTTAGATCAATAAAAATAGCAATCTCAAAGAAACTGCAGGAATCTAATCACTAGGCATCAGAACCCACTCCGCCATTGCCCACCTACAGCATTATATAATAATTTGCAGAAAACTGTCACAAAAAGAAAGGCATTTTCCCCTTTTCAAAGAGGATAAAAATAAAATCTTCAATACTTAAATAGAATTGGGTTGTGTTCCAGATTATGGATCTATCCTGTGTTCAAGGTGCACAGATGAAAATAACATGGGATGTGAGGGAATGAGAAGGAGAATGTGTCTCCCTGATCAGATTATCATCCCAGACCAGACCCAACAGTGGTTAGAACACTGGATCGAAACCCCAATATTTTAGTTTATTCGGTAAGACTGTGTGGACAGAATGATTCGCTCCAGGGGTGATTACATAGAGCTTTGGTATTTGGTACTTTAAAACAAAACTTTGTTATAAATACAACATTAAACTCTTTAACGTCACACTCAAAAAGAACAGCTTACAATTCCCCTTGAACACTCCAACTCAAATGCCCATTAAGCAACAAGAAAATAAAGATACAGCTCTCAATCCAGCTTAGATATCAGCAGGGCATGGAGTAATTCTTGCTTTGCGGAACAGATTTGGGCCCTGCAGACTCTGGCTGAATATCTATCTTCAAATAGCTGCTTCAACTGGGTTGTTTCAACCTCTTCAATCTCAGCAGGTCTGACAGCATTTTGTCAAAGCTTACACAAAGAGTCAACCAGACTCAAAACGTTCGTTCCCTCCTTCCTTTGGAGATGCTGTCAGACCTGCTAAGATTTTCCAGTATTTTCTGTTTTTGTTTCAGATTCCAGCATCCGCAGTAATTTGCTTTTATCTTTGTTTCAACATCTTCCTTGTCTTCAGACAAGACTGCTCTGCTTTAAAGTATCTTTTTAAAACTATCGTACTGGGAAAGAAAACATCTTCACTTGTGGACTCGGTGGTAGCCAGTTCAGAGGCTTTCTCAAAAATCTCTCTCCCCCTCTCTTAGCTCCATCCAGCACTGACATCATCTCCCCAAGATGAAAAACCATTTAGCTTTCCAGGGACTGAAAGCACATCAACTCCACCGGGACAGGCTCCAGTCAAACCACAGCGCATTAACCCAGACTGAAAAACACATTCCTCATCAATTTCACCTTCTGGCTGCTACAAGCTCCCAGGATGTGCAAAACAATGTTTTTTAAAGAGAACAGGACCACTGCAGTCAATCATACTCTAACCCCAGGATTTTAACCCTTAAATTGCCCAGTACAAGAACGCCACGAGCAATCTGCGGACAATTGAGACCTCCATTGATCTTAGGTGGGATTCCCCGGTCGCTGGGCAGACGCGGCCGGAAAGTCCCGCCCGTAGAGTTTCTATTTGTTCATTAGCTGAAAATAGGAGTAAAATATAATCAAAAATGCTGAGGCATAAAAATAGCAAGCAGTAAGCCATAAATAAACAAATATTACATGAAATAGATTGATTAAAAACAATTTACCAAAACATTAACTTAAATATTTATAACAACAAGTAGAGTTGACACTATTGCACTTCACAAATTAGAACAATCTAATGGTCTGAGACAGAAACAACCACTGAAGTGTAAAATAAATACAAACTGTTCTGTTGCCTGAAATAATACAGTAATGTATTACAAACACTGCATTCTCCAAAGCAGGAATTGTTACAAACAGATGTTTTTTTTATAATTGGGCATCATTGTTAAAAATGTGGTAATTTTAAGATAATTACAAAACAAAGTACACATATGTTGACACTTGCTCCAAGAAGCATATTTGATGCTGTTATCATCGTCACCCTTTCATTCCTCCATTGAACTAGCAATCCACAGCATGTGCTGACAGCCATCTGTTCACACCTTCATTAAGCGTTCTTGATGAGCTTCACACCTTCTGCTTTCCAACTTTTAAAACCTATCACATAGTGCATTTATAACACTAACTGTAATAAACACACTTCTAACGTAACTGTTAAAGTTCAGTAATTTGCTGTTAATTGCAGTGTGCGTGTCTTTTTAAAACTTTGAAACTAGTGCTGCAGGGCTCACCAGTGCTCATTAGCAAAATACAATATAGAACTGAGCTACATAACTTGATTCCTGCCAGGGCAGTTAGCAGAAATAAATTCAGTTCAGTCTAGATTATTCCCGCATATTCTGGAGCAGAGTTTGCATGCACAACCTTCTGCTTCAGAAGTGAAAGCGCTACAACTGAGCCAAGATTGACACCGAGACTGAAACTCCGGAAATTATGGCATGATATTGGTGGGACAAAACCCTGAGGCAATGACACACTTCCCTCGATGCTGCAATTGCAACTGACTGCTCTCCAGGTGCCGCGAAGAGAAAAACTGCGCGAGGCACTGAAATGCTAAGGGAAGAGCAACAAGACTGATTTCCCAGTTTAACGCATCCTAACAGCATAGGGGCTGGTTTGGCAGAGTGGGCTAAATAGCTGGTTTGTAATGCAGAACAAGGCAGCAGCAGGGGTTCAATTCCATACTGGCCTCTCCGAACAGGTGCTGGAATGTGGCGACCAGGGGCTTTTCACAGTAATTTCATTGAAGCCTACTTGTGACAATAAGTGATTATTGTTATTATTATTATTCCTAGAAGAGGTTTAAACAACTGCGCTAAAAGCCAGACATTGGAAACGGATATAAAACCTTCTTCAGACTGAAGAAAATGTTATATCTGACTTGAAAGGTTAACATAGCTTCTCTCTCCATAACTGGCAGTGCCAATTTGCCCAGGTGCCATGATGCGCTTGCCAGAGATTGGGCCTGGAGTACCCTGTCTTTATGAGATGGAGTGATTGTGTGTGTGTGTGTGTGTGTGTGGTGGTGGTGGGGGGGGTTGGCTCAAAGACCCCTTAAGAGGTAAGTTGGGGCAGTGGGAGGGGGGTGATGGAGGCCACGGTGGGTGTTCGAGGAGGGTTGAGAGATTGCGGCAGCATTTAAAAATGGCTCACCAGTACAGGAATTGAGCCAAATGCAGCCTCAGCCAAGCATTCCCAACTGAGGTCAGAAAAAAAACAACAACAGAGTCTTGTTTGATATTAGGGTCTTTCCCGGCACTGCTGGCACCGAGAATGACCCCGCTCTTCGCATAGGCTCTATTTTTGGCGTGTTAAATCGCACCCAGTATTTCTGGGACGTGGTAGAAATTACTAAGTATTCAATTCACTGGATTAAGAACTCGGAGCTAGTAAAAAGTCAATTAAAATATTCAATGATACTTTAACTAATTTATGTAATGCCTATCATATGATATGTGGCAGCACGGTAGCCCAGTGGTTAGCACTGTCGCTTCACAGCTCCAGAGTCCCAGGTTCGATTCCCGACTTGGGCCACTGTCTGTGCGGAGTCTGCATGTTCTCCTTGTGTCTGCATGGGTTTCCTCGGGAGCTCTGGTTTCTTCCCACAGTCCAAAGATTTGCAGGTTAGGTGGATTGGCCATGATAAATTGCCCTTAGTGTCCAAAGGGGTTGGGTGGGATTGCTGGGTTACGGGTATGGGGCGAAGGTATGGGCTTAAGTGGGGTGCTCTTTCCAAGGGCCGGTGCAGACTCAATCGGCCGAATGGCTTCCTTCTGCACTGTAAATTCTATGTCTATGACCACACAAAAATTACCCACACTTGATTATCAGTTAAGACTATAATATAGAATTCAAAATACCTGTACAGTCTATCTTGGCTATATAACAGCAGTGTATTTTGTTTTTCTATTTTTCCAGTTTGACTATAGTTAAAAACAAAATAAGTGTTTAAAATCGGTGTGCACCACATGAAAACAATCATTTTATGTTATTAAAAATGACCTTGCATGCTCAGTCATGACAGCAAATTCATAGCTTTAAGTTAATGCATTTAATTACAGGCCTTAAATCTACAGTGTCTTTACAAAGTGCAGTAGAACTGCAAATAAAAAAATGTTGGTCAAATTAAATAATATAAGCGATATCTGGGTACCTGTACAATGTTGCTGCAGTAGAACTCAAAATATGCTGAGTTTTTAAATCTAGACTCTAGATTCTAGAGTGTATAATTTATCAGTACATCAACTCTCACTTTACAACTGTTGGAAACCTGAAAGCAGTGTGAAGCGGATGCGTTGGAATTAAATAATAACCATGCATTCAATGAAACATACAGCTCTGATCTTCTTTGTATGTGGATTAGACATGATGATGGATGAGGTGAATGTTTGAAAATGAAGATCAAACAAGCTCTAAATTAATTTTTCCTACAATCCTCTATTTGACCTTGATAACTATTTGCAACTTCTCCGAAAAACTGGTCGTCTGCATAGTTTCATGTAATTTCTTTCTCACTTTTGGTGATTTATACACATCCCTTTGTCAATTGAAAGATGACAATAAAAAGAGAGGCATTTGCTTGCAAGCAAGATGTCTTAATTTGAAAATAAACTAAACTTAGTGAAGCATCAAAATAGGTTGTAGAAATTGTAAACCTGCTCTAACCTTTGCTGTTACACTATTATAACTTTCAAAGCATTGTCGCTGTTGTACAAAAAAAATAGATGAACGCCTCAGTTTAAACCTCATAAAATAGGTGGATTTAAAGATCACAATCTTCAGCTGTGTTAAGCCCTTGTGGTTTATGGGAGAAGGTATTCTCTTGGAGCTCTGTGCACACAATGACAAACCAGCAGATCTCAGGCAGCATTGCTCAGGTGTGGTGGAACTGCGCACCTGCTCTGAATAAGATTTCTCAGGAATCTTCCCAGAATTTTATGGCCGTTCACAGTGATGGCATCCTCTAGTCCCGCCGACAGCGCATTCCTGCCATGGTGAAACCCATTGGCAACGGTGGGTAGGCCGCCTCTGCGAAATATGTGGCAGGTTGCATGGAAAATCGTGCCCAATATTTATGTTTGTCTCATCAGCTGTAGATAGATGCAAACTTGCTCCCCTCATGTACACAAATAGATTAAACTCTACTTACTGTTCGACATCATTATTATAAATAGCTACTAAGGGGACACTTTTTTTAGGATAGGTAAACAAGCACACAAGACATATGCTGAGGAGTTGCACAACAGTAATTTGTCTATTATTCGTGCTAAATATGAGGCACAGTTAGAAGAAAGTTGCTGCATTGATTTTTTTTCTGCATTTGATGTTGATGTTCATGTTTGAAGTAAAGTGAAGGCAATACTCATGAGCCAGGACTGAATGAAGCAATCAAAAATGTTTGGGACAGGTGTAATAAGGGCTGTTGGATTGATTGTGTACTGGGGATGGGTGGGTTAGTCATGTGTAGCACACTTGAATGTTGTTCTCAAGCAACATTGGTGCTTCTACTCTTCCTCCTTGTAGCCCTCTAAAATGGACACCAGTCTACAAAATGGAGAACTGCTAAGACTGCAGGGAAAAACAGCCATAGTAAGGACACACAGCTTGCAGTAGCATTTTGCACGTACAAAACCGGTTTCAAGGCAGGTGCAGAGACTCAGCCAAAGGTGCAAATAGGAAAGCGATCTGCATACTAATGAGATGATACCGGCCCAGTCCCAGATACAATAGAAACATTTTAAGTATCGATTAATACTTTCTATAGCTACCCAGCCAGAATGGTGCCAGAGAACCCAGGTCAATGACCCCTAGGAACCGCCCCCGCCATCGAGGAACGACTCCAGGATAGGGGAATTCGAATGATATCGATTGGGAAAGACCTATAAAAAGAAGGTCAAGCACATGATTCGGTCTGTTGCTTCCAGACTCCGGCCTAGACTGTTGCTTCCAGACTCCGGCC
The DNA here is from genome assembly GCF_902713615.1 of Scyliorhinus canicula. NCBI lineage: Eukaryota > Metazoa > Chordata > Chondrichthyes > Carcharhiniformes > Scyliorhinidae > Scyliorhinus > Scyliorhinus canicula. The sequence goes on from NC_052156.1 coordinate 44,026,447, forward strand.
CAGATCTGTTGCATCCTGACTCCGACCCCAGCCTCCAGATCCTGTCTTTCATCACCGGCCGTTGAGCATCAGCCATCTATCAGTAAGTGCCAAAACAACGATTGCTACGTGACCCAGGCATTGCTTATACTCTTGCCGACTATTAGTGAACAGAAGGTGCAGACCAGAGAGGAACAAAGGCCTTGTCCCCTGACCTTGCTGGTTCCTACTTAGATAAGTATTTAGTCGTTTAATAGTAGAAATAAGTATTAGCGTGTGCATGAGTATTTATTATATCTGTTATAATAAACACTAATTGTTTAGACTTACTGATCGGTGTTTAGACTTATTGCTTTGAACTTGACCTTGATAACTTGTGACGGTGCCTATAACGGCACCTGGCGACTCCTGAGCATAGATACAGATACAGAGCCAAACCAGTGTTAAGCACATGTCCTTTAAATGGAGGCGTGTTAATCACACGAACAGTAGAACGAGCAACATCCTCTGCATGCTTTTCTTCAATCTCCTGCTCCTCCCATTATTACTTCATTCTTTGCTACTCAGGTATGAGTCATAGAATCATAGAATTTACAATGCAGAAGGAGGCCATTTGACCCATCGAGTCTGTACCGGCCCTCGGAAAGAGCACCCCACTTGAGTCTCTGCCTCCACCCTATCCCTGTAACCCCACCCAACCTTTCTGGACACTAAGGACAATTTATCATGGCCAATTCACCTAATCAGCACACCTTTGGACTGTGGGAGGAAACCTGATCACCTGGAGGAAACCCATGCAGATACGGGGAGAACGTGCAGACTCCGCACAGACAGTGACCCAAGCCGGGAAATCGAATCTGGGACTCTGGAGCTGTGAAGTAACTGTGTCACCCAGTGTGTTACCGTGCTGCCCCTAATGAATGAGGGCTAATCTCTAATGATAACAAAAATCTGCTGTATACAGCGGTTGACTGCACGCCAGGCAAGTAGCCTGGCAATTTTACTGGTTAGGCTGATGTCAGGCTCAGGATCTTCCCTATGCCCATTGAATGCAACCGTCCCACAATTCAAGATCAAGGTCAAGGATCACCACACACAACTCCTCCACTAAGCTCTCAAAACCAGCTCATTTGATTTCCCAGACTCACTTTCAGTAAGTAACCTCCTCTTCTTCACCTGGACAGCCTGTAGTCCCAGCATGGCCAATGGTTGACCCTGGCATTGCTGGAACTACTGGCCAAGAAGGCGGATCATCTTGCCTGAGCCAATTAATGCTCCACCAAAGGTAAAATAGTTGCTGGGCAGCATGCTTCCTTGTGGGCAAGTTTGTAATCAACTCTTTAATCAAGGGTGCCCTGTTAAAATACAGCCTATGGTTTCAATAAATTATTGATGTGACGTTGTAAATCTCCTTTTTTCATGTATCTACCAAGTTCAGTGATACTTCCCCATGGTATGAACCAATTCATGCAGTCCTACTGCGTTTCATTTTTTAAGTAATAGAAACTGCTATAATCCTGATAGACTGAGGAAATGGATTAGCAGAAGAGAGGTTGGGGTGGGGGGGTTTCAACTTAAACGCTGAGTATAGGCCTAAACATGCATTTGTTATTGATAAAATGCGAGGTCAATTTATACACCGTGATCTATATTTATACACCGTTATCTACGGTAAGTAGTTTTGCACATGGAAAAAAAAATCTCTGATGGGCTTGAGCCCTTCAAAACGCATATCTTGTCAGTGCTGTCTCAACTGTGAAGGATTGATGATACAGCCAGAAATCTTGTCAAGCTCTTGCAGTAGCACTTAGCTGCTGAATACAGAGTTATTTTCTTGTTATCGGTGTCACTACAGAGGTTCACCATTTTAAAAATAAGTGACAGATCAAAGCCAAAATCTATCAATGGCATTCCTGGTCAAAAGTAAAATTAGTCACCTCAATTAAAACCTAGCAGGAGACAGGGTAGGCAACTGTGTTGTCAGCATCACCTCACTGTCATTATTTAAATGAGAAAGGGTGATTAAGGGGCAACTGGCAGTCTTTGCAACTGGAGTTGGTGGAGGGAAACCCAGATCAGGGGCGAAAATCTCCGTGGACCGACGTGACGCCCATTTCCGGCGGGAAAAAGCGGTGTGCATGACTCCGGCGTCCGGGCCTTCTTTTAAGCTGGCAATCTCCGTTCCCGGAAGGGCCAGCAGCGGACTGACGCGATAGGCGTCAGTTTCTCCAGCTGCGGAAGTGGCGAGTCCCGGCATTTGTATGGTAGGGAGAGAGAGAGACCCAGTGGGGTGGGGGGAGAAGAGCGACCCGGCATTGGGGGGGGGGAACGAGCGACCCGGCATGGGGGGGGGGGGGGGAGAAGAGCGACCCGGCATGGGGGGGGGGGGGGAGAAGAGCGACCCGGCATGGGGGGGGTGGAAGAGCGACCCGGCATGGGGGGGGTGGAAGAGCGACCCGGCATGGGGGGGGGGGGGGGGGAAGGAGAGAGACAGACCGGCATTTTGGGGGGGGGTGGGGGGGGGAGGAGGAGAGAGACAGACCCGGCATGGGGGGGGGAGGGGAGGAGGAGAGAGACAGACCCGGCATGGGGGGGGGGGGGGAGGAGGAGAGAGACAGACCCGGCATGGGGGGGGGGAGGGGAGGAGGAGAGAGACAGACCCGGCATTTGGGGGGGGGGGGGGGAAGAGGAGGAGAGAGACAGACCCGGCATTTGGGGGGGGGGGGGGGAGAGGAGGAGAGAGACAGACCCGGCATTTGGGGGGGGGGGGGGGAGGAGGGAGAGAGACAGAACCCGGCATTTGGGGGGGGGGGGGAGGAGGAGAGAGACAGACCCGGCATTTGGGGGGGGGGGGGGGGAGGAGGAGAGAGACAGACCCGGCATTTGGGGGGGGGGGGGGGAGGAGGAGAGAGACAGACCCGGCATTTGGGGGGGGGGGGGGGGGGGGGGGGAGAGAGAGACAGACCCGGCATTTGGGGGGGGGGGGGGGGGGGGGAGGAGAGAGAAAGACCCGGCATTTGGGGGGGGGGGGGAGGAGGAGAGAGACAGACCCGGCATTTGGGGGGGGGGAGAAGAGGAGAGAGACAGACCAGGCATTTGGGGGGGGGGGTTGCGGCATGGGGGGGGTGTGGTTGCGGCATGGGGGGCGGTTGCGGCATGGGGGGGGCGGTTGCGGCATGGGGGGGCGGTTGCGGCATGGGGGGGGCGGTTGCGGCATGGGGGGGCGGTTGCGGCATGGGGGGGCGGTTGCGGCATGGGGGGGGGCGGTTGCGGCATGAGGGGGGGCGGTTGCGGCATGAGGGGGGCGGTTGCGGCATGAGGGGGGCGGTTGCGGCATGGGGGGGGGGTTGCGGCATGGGGGGGCGGTTGCGGCATGGGGGGGGGCGGTTGCGGCATGGGGGGGGCGGTTGCGGCATGGGGGGGGCGGTTGCGGCATGGGGGGGCGGTTGCGGCATGGGGGGGCGGTTGCGGCATGGGGGGGGCGGTTTTGCGGCATGGGGGGGGCGGTTTGCGGCATGGGGGGGCGGGTTGCGGCAGGGGGGGGGGCGGGTTGCGGCATGGGGGGGCGGTTTGCGGCATGGGGGGGCGGTTGCGGCCATGGGGGGGGCGGGTTGCGGCATGGGGGGGGCGGTTGCGGCATGGGGGGGCGGTTGCGGCAATGGGGGGGCGGGTTGCGGCATGGGGGGGGCGGTTTGCGGCATGGGGGGCGGCTCTTTTGCGGCATGGGGGGGCGGTTTGCGGCATGGGGGGGGGTTGCGGCATGGGGGGGCGGTTGCGGCATGGGGGGCGGCGGTTGCGGCATGGCGGGGCGGTTGCGGCATGGGGGGGCGGGTGGTTGCGGCATGGGGGGGCGGTTGCGGCATGGGGGGGCGGTTGCGGCATGGGGGGGGGCGGTGCGGACATGGGGGGGGCGGTTGCGGCATGGGGGGGGCGGTTGCGGCATGGGGGGGGCGGGTTGCGGCATGGGGGGGGCGGTTGCGGCATGGGGGGGCGGGTTGCGGCATGGGGGGCGGTTGCGGCATGGGGGGGCGTTTGCGGAATGGGGGGGCGGTTGCGGCATGGGGGGGCGGTTGTTGCGCATGGGGGGCGGTGCGGATGGGGGGGGCGGTTGCGGCATGGGGGGGCGGGTTTGCGGCATGGGGGGGCGGTTGCGGCATGGGGGGCGGTTGCGGCAGGGGGGGGCGGTTGCGGCATGGGGGGCGGGTTGCGGCATTGGGGGGCGGTTGCGGCATGGGGGGGCGGTTGCGGCATGGGGGGGGGCGGTTGCGGCATGGGGGGGGTTGCGGCATGGGGGGGGGGGTTGCGGCATGGGGGGGCGGTTGCGGCATGGGGGGGCGGTTTGCGGCATGGGGGGGCGGTGTTGCGGCATGGGGGGGGCGGTTGCGGCATGGGGGGGGCGGTTGCGGCATGGGGGGGGCTGGTTGCGGCATGGGGGGGGGGGCGGTTGCGGCATGGGGGGGGGGGCGGTTGCGGCATGGGGGGGGGTTGCGGCATGGGGGGGTTTGCGGCATGGGGGGGTTGGGGCAGCGGCGTGCAGAGAGGGGGGGCGACGGATGCCCGGGGCCAACGCACCGTCGCCCCCCCCCCCTCTGTACGCCGCTACCCCCTACCCCAACCACCCCCCCCCTCACCACCCCTACCTCCCTCCAACGCCCCTACCCCCTCCCCACCACCCCTACCCCCCTCCAACGCCGCCCCCCCTATTCCCCCATCAACACCGCAACCCCCCCCCTCTCAACGCCGGGTCCCCCCCCCTCAACGCCGGTACCCACACCCCGTCCCCCTCCATCTGAAGGCCGGTACCCACACCCCCACTCCCTCTGAAGGCCGGTACCCACACCCCCCCTCCTTCCTCCTCCCCCCCCTTCCTTCCTCATTAGTGGGGGGGGGTGCGGCGTTAGTGGGGGGTGGGGGGGTGCGGCTTTGGAGGGGGGTAGGGGTGGTGAAGGGGGGGTTTGGGGTAGGGGCAGCGGCGTGCAGAGAGGGGGGGCGACGGATACCCGGGGATACGCACCATCGCCCCCCCTCTGCACGCCGCTGCCCCTACCCCAACCCCCCTCCCCTCACCACCCCTACCCCCTTCACCACCCCTCCACTAACGCCGCACCCCCCCCCCCCCCACTAACGCCGCACCCCCCCCCTAACGCAGGGTCGGAGAATCCCGCCCCAGAATAGAGATCGGAGCATAAGAAACAAAACCAGAAGTAGGCCATTCAGCCCTTCAAGTCTCTTTTACCATCTAATACAATCATGGTTGATCTACTACTTCAACTTTGCCTTCCCGCATTTCCGCCCCCGCCCCCCCATACTCCTTAATTCCTTTAATGTTCAAAAAAAAACTATCAAGTCCTGTCCTAAATATATCTAATGTCTAAATATCTACAACCCTTGAGGGTAGAGGATTCCAAAAATCCACAGACCTGTGAATATATTTCTCCTCATCCTTGGCTTCCTTATTCTAAGACTGCGAGTCCTGGTTTTAGACTCCTCAGCCAGAAGAGACATCCTCCCAGCAACGTTCATGTCAAGTTACAAAGAATTTCATATGTTTTAATGAGATTGTTTCTCATTCTCCTAAATTCTAGGAGATGTAAACCTCGCCTGCTCAATGTCCACTCAATAGACAATCTCTTCATCTTAAGAATCAATCTGGCAAACCCTCCAAGGTTGGTGACCTCAGATAAGGAGAGCAAAACTGTACACAGTGTACCAAGTGTAGTCTAAGTAAGGCCATATACAGTTGTAGCAAGACCTCTTCACTCTTGCACTCCAAAACCTTTGTAGTAAAGAGTGTCATCCCATTTTTCCCTCATTCTTTGCTGCAGCCAAATGTTACTTTCTGAGATTCTATGACTACAAAGACATAGGCTGGGATTTTCCTCTGATATTTGCAGCAGTCAGAAATGGAGCTGGGGAGCAAATTTTCATGGGAGCCCAAAAAAGGGGATTTATAATGGTGAGATCTCCCGCAACAAATGCCCCAGCCCTTCCATTGGAGTGATGCGGTTCCTGCTGAGAAAGGTGGGGGAGGGAAACTCGCTTTGAATTCATTATTCTATTAATAGCAGGCAGTCCCACGATAACCTCTTCCGATGCTCAATAATCTACCCCTGGCGTCGCGATGTCACCCGTTGGGTTTTACAACACCGAAGGAGAATGTGAAGGTACGTGTGCAGCTTGGCACAGGACTCCAAGGAGAGAGAAGGCCTTGGCAGCACGGGGGTTATGCCAGATACAGGCTTTTTCTAAGGGGGGGTTGGTGTTCTCAATGAGTGTCATGGCTGCGGGTGGAAAACGGTGTGAACCCTGGAAAGCCATTGAACTCACGCAGCAGGTCCGTGAAGTGGCAGCATATGTACCGTGGGCAGCCAATCAGGATAGGCACTGTCCCAGTGAGGACTGGGGGAGACAGCCGGCTGAACAGGGGATGGGGAGGGGGCAATGGGTCACAGCAAGGAGTTGACTGCACAACATTCACTCTTTCCCTTTCTTCCCAAGCAGTGATTACAATGAGAGAGAGAAGGAGAAAGAGAAAGAGAGAGAAGAAAAAGGAGCCAGTGGAGTTGGCCGTGATCCTTCTTGACTTAAGGCAATAAAGGCAATAAAAGCGTCTGGCTCTCCAGAGGTAGGAACAGAACACTGAGGAGGAAGGGGCAGGGCCTGCTTTGCAGTCTGAGGGGGGACCACCGAGGGAGCTGCTCAGAGCCACCATCTTTGGGCCAGGGTTTACAGATGGCGCACAACTTTCTTGGGAGCCGAGTGAGTGAGAACCAGTGTTGGAGGAAACTCCGCATGTCAAGGGCCAACGTCACTCACCTGTGCCACCTGCTCCTGGAGTTGGTGCCACAATGATTTGATGGGCATCCACTGCCCGTCGCCCTGAAACTTTTTGCAAGTGGCTCCTTTTAGGGCTCCACTGTTTACCTTTGCAGCATCTTGCAGGCCTCCACAGATGCACAGTTCACGAGGGCTCACAGTTTCAAAACATTTGACTGGGACTGGCTTAGTCAGGCTGAGAAAGCCTTGGGATTCTCTCAGATTGCTAGCATCCCAATGGTGCAGGGAACCATTAACTGCACACACGTGGCTCTCCGATCACCTGGCCACAAAGGAATCCCCTTTATTAACCGCAAGGGTTTTTTTTTCCTGAAGGTGCAGCTAGTGTGTGACCACTGAAAGCATATCCCACAGGTGTGCACTAGGTTCCCCGGTCGAGTGCATGAAAGATTTATCCTTGGCCACTCACGAATACCTTTGTATTAGAGGGAGTGGAGCAGCTACAGGGGTGGCTCCTTGGGGACAAGGAGTATCCTTGAGGACATGACTGGGACATCTGTGTGGAGGTCACAGAGTGCAGCAGAGATCTGTTATAACGAGGCTCATGCTATCAGTCACACTTCGATCAAGCAGTCGAGGAGGAGGCAGTGGCAGTGGTATTGTCACTGGACTAGTAACCAGAAACTGAGACCAATGCTCTGAGGTCCAGGATTCAAATCCCACAATGGCAGATGGTGAAATTTGAATTAAATTAATAATCTGGAATTAAAAGTATAATGATGACCATGAAGCCATTGCGTTTTTAAAATAAATTTAGAGTACCCAATTATTTCTTTTCACCAATTAAGGGGCAATTTAGCATGGCCAATCCACCTCACCTGCACATCTTTGGGTTGCGGGGGTGAAACCCATACCAACACGGGGAATGAAACCATTGCTGATTGTCGTAAAAATCCATATGGATATCTGCCATCCTTACCTGGTCTGACATGTGACTCCAGATCCACATAGTGATGTGGTTGACTCTTAACTGCACACCCCCCCCCCCCCCCCCCCCCCCCCCCCCCCCCCCCCCCCCCAAAGTGGCCGAGTAAGCCACTCAGTTCAAGGGCAACTAGGGATGGGCAACAAATGCTGGTCCAACCAGTGTCGCCCACATCCCAAGTACAAATTTAAAAATACACTGGAATTTTGAAGATGCGGTTTTGGTGCATTTAACAGTCAGATGGAGCACGGGAATACAGTCCCCAGAGGGACTTGCGCATCTCATGTGTGCTGCACCCTCCATAACCTGGCACGTAGAGTGACAAGGCACTAGCCGTGGAGGAGGCAGAGGGAAGCCGACATGCGGTGGCAAGGGCTAGAGGAGGGTGGAGAGCTCAGAACACCCTGATAGCCTTACATTTCACTGATAACATTTCACTGATAACCAGGATGAGATTAACTACTAAAGCCCCACCATGGGAGATGGCCCTTGCTGACTATTTGCTGGCACTGCTCACTGAAACCAGATATGGCTCATGCCATGGGAAGGCAGTGGTTGCCCCTCATCACAACATTGCAGGAGGATGACGACGACTTGTATTGAGGAGAAGCATTCCTCCTCAAAGAGCTCTTGTGAATGTCTGACTTCAGTCTGGCTGAAGGCAGCTTGTGAACCCCCAGGGGCCAGGGTGATTGTCTCAGCGGCACTTTGTGGAGAGATCTAATGAAAGCAGGGAGGCTCTCAGCGGCACTTTATGGAGAGATCTAATGAAAGCAGGGAGGCACACATAGGGTATAAAAAGTCAGATTTAATACATTGAGAAAGGTAGTTTAATCCTTACACAAGTGCTCAGTATCTACAATTGCCTAACACACCAGTGCATTCTTCTGGGAAAGTGGACAGTAGTCCATCATACTCTGCTTATCTAATGTTGTAGCCACAGTATTTATATGACTGGTCCAATTCAGCTTCTGGTCAATGGTAATCCCCAGGATGTTGACAGTGGTAGATTCAGCATTTGCAATGCCATTGAATGTCAAGGAGTGATGGTTAGATTCTCTCCTGTTGGAGGTGGTCACTGCCTGGTATTTGTGTGGCACGAATGTTACTTGCCACTTATCAGTTCAAACGGAGTATAAATTGAAGATCTACTCTTAGCATTTCTCTTGGAGCTGATTGATGTGAGACCATCAATTCACGCGACACGTGGTTAGAAGTGAAGAGTGGTTTTAATCGTCTTACAACAGAGCCTGCCTGTGACAAGATGAACTCCAGATGAACTGGCAGGCAGGCTCTCAGCATCAACCTTTATACTTCCGGTTAGGGGGAGAAGCTGTGGGTGGAGCCAAGGATGGAGCCCAGTACAAACTCCCGTACACTCCCAGTGCATCCCCCCCTAGTGGCAGAGCAGCGCAACTGCTCGTGTGCCGAGCTTACAGAGACATAGTACAACATGTGTAATACAGTGTGAATTATGCTACTGTGATTCACCACACTGATGTGCAGCAAACACCATGCCTGCTGTACCACAATCCTTTCTGAAACCGCATCAACTCTCTGGAAGGAGGTCCTGTTCAAGATGCAATGTCAAGTGGCTTAACAAGACTTGTGCAAGTATTTTCTCAGCAATTCATCGTAGGGAGATTCCTTGATGGTTGGCACAAACGGAACAATTTTCCTCCCTTTTGTAAAGGTGGACAATTGATGCATCTTTGAATTCCTGAGGAATAGTTTCCTGGTTCCACGTTGTGGTAGTTGGTATTAGGGGTATTACGGTACCCAGGTTGAGGCTGTAAGACCATTGGTGTGGGAGGTACCTGAGACAGCAAGATCATTGGTGAAGTCTGCCTGCTGGTTCCGCCCAGTAAGTCGGAGTATAAGAGTCTGTGTCTCCCCAGCTGCTGCATTCTGTACCTGCGCTGCTGGGGGAAACATCTAGTCTGGAGGAAACATTGCTTCTGGAGTCATTGATCGAGCATCAATTTATTGGACTAGATTTTAAAGAATGAAGCTCCGAATCAAGCCGGAGTGTCTGCAACTCAGCCCCCACGCGGCAAACACAGCGGCACCTTTCAAACACTGGCTGGCGTGCTTCAACGGGTACCTCAGGACGGCCACGATTACACCCACGGAGGACCAGAAGATGCAAGTTCTTCACTCTGGGGTGAGCCCAGAGATCTACACCTCATGGAGGATGCGGACGATTTCGAGGCTGCGATGGCCCTGTTGAAAGGACACTACATTCGCCCAGTAAACCAGGTCTACGCCCGACATCTGCTGGCAACAAGGCGACAAATCCCAGGAGAATCACTGGATGAATTCTACAGTGCGCTTCTGGTACTAGGTGGGCACTGTGACTGCCGCAAGTTTCAGTCAGCGTCCACACAGAACTTTTAATCCGGGACGCATTCGTTGCTGTCCTCCCAAATCCATCAGCGGCTGCTAGAGAAAGAGACACTAGGTCTCAAGGAGGCACAGGCCCTTGCTAGCTCCCTGGATGTGGTCCCCCCGAAACGTCCGGGCGTACATCCCCGACCACGCGGCAGCCCCTTGGCACCGATGCATCCCCCAACCCCGCACAAGGTTGTGCTGCGTGGCTACCAGGCAACCCCGGGTGGCCCTGCTGCTATTTTGAGGGGCAAGCCAAGCACCCCCGGCAGCGCTGCCCGGCCCGCTCCTCCACCTGCAAAGGGTGCGGCAAAAAGGGCCATTTCGTGGCGGTATCCCAGGCCCTGGCGGTCGCCGCCGTCTCCGGGAGCGAACTGGGGCCGCCACCACAACTCTCTCCATGGGCCATATGTGGGCAGCGGGCACCGCCATCTTCGTTTTCTCGAGCCACATGCGGGCACCGGGCCCCGCCATCGTGTTCCCCAGGGCCGCGTCGCCATCTTGGCTGGAGTCTCAGGACCCCGATTCGGATGACCACACACCGCCCAAGGAAAATCGTCAACTTTTACCACGACTTGCCTCGGTGACCCTGGACCAGTCTCGGCCCCGAACGCTCTCGACCGCGACGACAACCGTGCTCGTCAATGGACACAAAACATCCTTCCTGATCAACTCCGGGAGCACAGAGAGCGTCATACACCCCAGCACGGTAAGGCGCTGTTCTCTTCCCAGACACCCACTTAACCAAAGAATCTCCCTGGCCTCCGGGTCTCACTCTGTAGAGATCAAGGGGTTCTGCATAGCTAACCTCACGGTCCAGGGAAGGGAATTAAAAAAATTCCGACTCGATGTCCTTCCTCACCTCTGCGCTGCCACGCTCCTAGGCTTAGACTTCCAATGCAACCTCCAGAGCTTAACCTTTAAATTCGGCGGCCCTATACCCCCCCTCACCGTCTGCAGCCTCGCGATCCTTAAGGTTGACCCGCCTTCCCTTTTTGCGAACCTCACCCCAGATTGCAAACCCGTCGCCACCAGAAGCAGACGGTACAGTGCCCAGGACCTGACCTTCATTGGGTCGGAAGTCCAGCGGCTAATGAAAGAAAGTATTATCGAGGCCAGCAACAGCCCCTGGAGAGCTCAAGTAGTGGCTGTAAAGACCGGGGAGAAGCACATGATAGTCATCGATTATAGTTAGACCATCAACAGGTATACGCAGCTCGACGCGTACCCCCTCCCCTGCATATCTGATTTGGTCAATCAGATTACACAATACAAGGTCTTTTCCACGGTGGACCTCAATTCCGCCTACCACCAGCTCCCCATCCGCCTGGACGACCGCAAATACACTGCATTCAAAGCAGATGGGCAGCTCTACCACTTCCTGAGGGAAGCGTTCCATTCGGTGTCACAAATGAAGTCTCGGTCTTCCAAAGGGAGATGGACCGAATGGTTGACCGGTACGGTTTGCGAGCCACGTTTCCGTACCTCGACAATGTCACCATCTGCGGCCACGACCAGCAGGACCACGACACCAACATCCGAAAATTCCTCCATATCGTAAAAATCCTTAATCTCACCTACAAGGACAAGTGTTCAGCACCGACCGTCTACCATCCTTGCCTACACAGTGCATGATGGAGTTATAGGCCCAGATCCCGAACGCATGCACCCCCACATGGAGTTTCCCCTCCCCCACTGCTCCAAGGCCCTGAAACGCTGCCTGGGATTTCTTTCATATTACGTCCAGTGGGTCCCCAATTATGCGGACAAGGCCCGCCCACTAATCCAATCAACGGTTTTTCCCCTGTCGGTAGAGGCCCACCAGGCCTTCAGCCGCATAAAAGCGGACATTGCAAAGGCCACGATGCACGCAATCAACAAATCCCTTCCATTCCAAGTCAAGAGCGACGCGTCCGAAATAGCTCTGGCGGCCACCCTCAACCAAGAAGACAAGCCCGTGGCCTTCTTCTCACGCACCATCCATGCTTCAGAAATCCATCATTCCTCGGTTGAAAAGGAGGCCCAGGCCATAGTAGAAGCTGTGCGGCACTAGAGGCATTACCTGGCCGACAGGAGATTCAAGCTCCTCACTGACCAACGGTCGGTTGCTTTCATGTTCGATAATGCACAGCGGGGCAAGATAAAGAACGATAAGATCTTATGGTGGAGGATCGAGCTCTCCACCTACAACTATGCGATGTTGTATCGTCCCGGGAAGCTAAACGAGCCTCCTGATGCCCTATCCTGCGGCACATGTGCCAACGCACAAGTGAACCGACTCCGGGCCCTCCATGAGGACCTCTGCCACCCGGGGGTCACTCGATTCTTCCATTTTATCAAGACCTGCAACCTACCCTACTCCATCGAGGAGGTCAGGACCGCCACCAGGAACTGCCAAATCTGCGCGGAGTGCAAGCCGCACTTCTACAGGCCAGTGAAAGCGCACCTGGTAAAGGCTTCCTGTCCCTTTGAACGACTCAGTATGGACTTCAAAGGGCCCCTCCCCTCCACCGACCGCAACACGTACTTCCTGAACGTGATTGACGAGTACTCCTGGTTCCCATTCACCATCCCTTGGCCCGACATGACCGCAGCCATCGTCATAAAAGCCCTCCACAGTATCTTTACACTGTTCAGTTTCCCCGCCTACATACACAGCGATAGGGGGTCCTCCTTCATGAGCGACGAACTGCGTCAATTCCTGCTCAGCAAGGGCATTGCCTTGAGCAGGACAACCAGTTATAACCCCCGGGGAAACGGGCAGGTAGAGAGGGAGAACGTAACGGTCTGGAAGACCGTCCTACTGGCCCTGCGGTCCAGAAATCTCCCAGTCTCCCGCTGGCAGGAGGTCCTTCCTGAAGCACTCCACTCCATCCAATCACTGCTGTGTACCATGACAAACGAAACACCTCATCAACGTTTCCTTGTCTTGCTCCCAACCTGGCTGGCAGCTCCTGGACCCATCCTGCTCCGCAAACACGTACGGGCGCACAAGTCGGACCCATTGGTCGAGAGGGTCCACCTCTTCACGCTAACCCTCAGTACGCCTACGTGGCGTACCCCGATGGCCGACAGGATACGGTCTCCCCACGGGACGTGGCGCCCGCTGGATCCCCACTCACACCCCACGGCCACCCCCTTCCCAGGTGGATCAGTTCTCCCACTGGTCCCATCTAGGGGTGATGAAGAAACCAAAGTCATGCTCCCGGAGTCATGGATGCCCGACCAGTGCCTGCATCGCCGCCGAAACTGCGACGTTCACAGAGGACGACCAGGGCCCCCGATCGACTAATTGCTTCATTTTGATATGTACATGTAAATAAATACTGTAAATAGTTTTGACATGTAACAAGTCAAAACACTGTACCACCGACGGGTACCACCATAATCTCAACCTCTACCACTGTATAACGCAAGACCACCACCCCCGTCGGACTCTTTTTTTTAAAACAGGGGGTGAATGTGGTAGTCGGTATTAGGGGTATTACAGTACCCAGGTTGAGGCTATAAGACCATTGGTGTGGGAGGTACCTGAGACAGCAAGATCATTGGTGAAGCCTGCCTGCTGGTTCCGCCCAGTAAGGCGGAGTATAAGAGTCTGTGTCTCCCCAGCTGCTGCATTCTGTACCTGCGCTGCTAGGGGAAACATCTAGTCCAATAAAGCCTTCAATTGTCATCCAATTTCGCTTCTGGAGTCATTGATCGAGCACCGAGCAAACACCGTGCCTGCTGTACCACAATCCTTTCTGAAACCGCATCGACTCTCTGGAAGGAGGTCCTGTTCAAAATGCAATGTCAAGTGGCTTAACAAGACTCGTGCAAGTATTTTCTCAGCAATTCACAGTAGGGAGATTCCTTGATGGTTGGCACAAACTGAACAATTTTCCTCCCTTTTGTAAAGGTGGACAATTGATGCATCTTTGAATTCCTGAGGAATAGTTTCCTGGTTCCACGTAATCTGCAATAGTATGGTGAGTTTATCAGTGAGTCGTGTGTCTCCTGTCTTGTATCTATCAACAGGTATTGCATCTGACCTTGTGCCTTGCTGCTCAGCAGGAAACTGATTGATTTCATTATCTTAGCTTTGTTGGTGGTCACAGCAAGTGACATGTTGACAAGCAGGGAATCGCCTCACCATTGATTATTGAGGGCTGATTCAGAACATTGATAAACTATGCTACATACTAAAAGCCTGGGAAAATTTTAAATGCAATGTAACCGCAAGGCCTTTGATCAAAAATGTGACTTTCTTTCTGCCAGTGCATCCATTTCAATTAGTACAGTCAAGTCTTACCAATTGCGGTGTCTCACCTTCTATTGTAATATCCAGTGCCCTCAGCGCCAGAGCAGCAGGATGCCTTATTTTAATCTGCAGCTCCACATACACAGGGTTACTTGGACCGGTCAGAGTCACTTTTGGTACACAGTAAGCAATTACAATTACTGTAGCAACAGAAGCAACTCTGAATGGTCCACTGTTAACATTTAGAATTTGTTGCATATTCATGGCATATTGTGCCGAGATCACCCCAGAATGCGGCTCAACTGGTTATGGGAGGCTGCATTCTGTAACATCTCCTGACTACTGCATGAAAATCAAAGACTTTTGATTATTTGAAGCACACATGACTGTTCTGTAAAATAAATGTTTGTGAGCCACTGTCTTAGATCTTCATTATCTTCTGTTTACACCACAATAGGTGAATAACAAATAGTAACGGAGTAATAACAAGTAATTAAAAGAGCGCTAATTTTAAATGCAAACTAAATGAAAGCTTAGATAGGTTCTGGCGATAGGAATATAAAGCACTTTATTTTGACAGGAATTTGTAGATGACATTAATAAAAACAAGAAAACATTGGTGGAAATGACTCAAAAATGGGACATAATGTTCACTAGTCACTCAGATTAAATGGTAAGTATTATAGGCCCATTAAAAAAAAAGTAGGATGGGGCATTTACTATTAACAAGGATTTCTGAATTAATTAGGTCCACATTAGCAACAGAAAACTAGCAAGATAAATACAAATCAGCTCAGCTAATTAGAGATTCAAAAAATAACATTAGAAAAAAAAACAATATTGAAATTGCCTTTGCACAAAAACATGGCACTATATTGAACACTTTTAAGTGAATTCAAACTTAATTTTTTAAATGTCATTTGGAGCATACAGCGGCTGGTTTGGCACAGGGCTAAATCACTGGCTTTGAAAGCAGACCAAGGCAGGCCAACAGCACGGTTCAATTCCCGTACCAGCCTCCCTGAACATGCAGCAGAATGTGGCGACTAGGGGCTTTTCATAGTAACTTCATTTGAAGCCTACTTGTGACAATAAGCTATTTTCATTTCATTTCATTTTCATTTCATAGCCCTTAAGCCAATAACTCTGTGATGATCTTTGACCCGGAAGGAGGAGAGGAAAGAATATTTATAATTTCTTTAAAAGGTCTGGGGAATTGGTTGAAGTTTTTAAGAATTTTTGTTTTCAAAGGATTTTTAAGAGTTTACATTAATTGCAAAGGGAGCAGACTAAGAAATACTGGTCCATGTGACCTGCAAACTCTTGACCAGGAAACGGCACCAACAGGAAGGAAATTAAGGCCAAAAAGAATGTAATTGCTGGCACAAAGGTGAACTACAAGCACCAGAGTTGGAGAGTGAAGGTGGCCGACAGATGCAGATACAAAGAGAAAGCAAGCAGAGACAGGGAGAGGAACGCAGACAATTGAGGAGACAAAGCAAATCACTCTCAGGAAGAGGTTAGTTTTCTTTTTGACATAAAAACAGACAGCAGCTCTTGGAGGTATGTGCCAGCTGGCTAAAAGACCTGAAACCTGGAAAGCTAGCTCGGAGATGCCATTGACTGTTTTCCCAGAAATGACTACAGCAAGTTATTAGTTGTTCAGTTGAAAAGGAACTCTGTAAAGCTACAAGAAGAGGAATCTTGCTGGGGGTCATTTGGCAAATTTGGTTGCTTTGATTTACAGTCCCAGTCCCAGGCCCCGCCTCTCGCCCTCAGA
Organism: Scyliorhinus canicula; assembly: GCF_902713615.1. Classification (NCBI taxonomy): domain Eukaryota; kingdom Metazoa; phylum Chordata; class Chondrichthyes; order Carcharhiniformes; family Scyliorhinidae; genus Scyliorhinus; species Scyliorhinus canicula. The sequence continues at coordinate 44,042,599 of NC_052156.1, forward strand.
GATCGTAATAAAAGTCTAAAGTAATCATCAAGTTTAAACTGGCAGTTACATAAAATCTTCCCATATACACTTTTCTGTATGTTTTTCCAGTTACATTCATTTCAATTTCTACCAGCCTACAATTCACTACATTTTTAACCATTTCCTTTGTCAATATCGGAAAGAATGTGTTCTTTTATCAAAAGATGCCCTTCATAGTTGCATAAATAATAAAATATGCAGAACGCGATTCCTTAAAGGTTGCATGAAACTTATTTAATAGCCTTAATATTGTGTGTTGTAAAACTACTAATTCGCTAAAACAATTATCCTCCTGTCAAAACTCATTATTATATTTTGATAATTTTACAAGAATTGTTTTTAATACGTACCTACTGCTGAGGAGCTCCACCTGCCAGAGGCTCCCATTTCAAAAACTGGGGCAACTCAACTACAATTTCCTGCAATGAACCACCAAACAAAACTCACAGCACAATCTTCCTCTCTTGGACAGTCCCTCAGTTTCGAGGATGACTTGCTCCCACTTTGGGGAGGTGGCTTCTGCAGTGGCCAAATAGTCCAATCCTGGATCCACAGACTCTGCCACAGGTTTGGCAGGTGGTTTTTGATGAGGTGGGTGGGTGAGAAGCTCTGGATTCTGCGCTCTCCTTCCGCTGTTTATGCTTGGCCTCTGCGTGCTCCACCCTATGACGCTGGAGATGATTGGCGTCTTCGCAGATACTCTTTCTCTAGTTTGTGCATTCTAAGGCAAGCAATTCCCACGTGTCTTTGGAGAGGTTGTATTTATTGAGGGAAGCTATCAGTGTGTCCTTGTTGTGTTTCCTCTGTCCTTCCAGGGACTGCTTTCCATTGCGGAGCTTGGAGTAGAGCACTTGTTTCGGGAGTCTTGTGTTGGGCATGCGGGCAATGTGACCAGTGTCTCGATACTGGGGATATTGGCCTGGGAGAGGACGCTCATGTTGGTATGCCTATCCTGCCATGGATTTGCAGGATTTTGTGGAGGCGGCATTGGTGATCTCTCTCCAAGGATTTGATGTCTGCTGTACATTGTCCATATTTCTAATACATACAGGAGGGCAAGGACCTCAGCTGCTCTGTAGACCAGGAGCTTGGTGCTGGGTTTGAGGTCTTGGTCTTCGAATACTCTGTTCCTGAGGCATCCAAAGACTGCACTGGCACACTGGAGTCGGTGTTTGATTTCGTCATCAATGTCTGCTCGCACCGAGAGGAGGCTCTTGAGATATGGCAAATGATTCACATTGTCCAAAGGCTCACCATGGATCTTGACGGTTGGGGGCAGTTGTGTGGCAGGGGCGGCTGGTAGAGAACCTTTGTTTTCCGGATATTTAGTCTGAGGCCCATTCTCTCATATGAATCAGTGAATGCATCGACGATGGTTTGTAGCTCAGCCTCTGAGTGCGCGCACACACAGGCATCGTCTGTGTGTACTACAGCTCAATGACAGAGATTGGGGTGGTCTTTGTTCTGCTCTGGAGGCATCGGAGATTGAACAGTTCCATTTAGTCCAGTAGGTTAGCTTCACTCCAGTGGGGAGTGACCGGGTGTTGCTGCGAGGAAGGTGGAGAAGAGCATTGGTGCGATGACGCAGCCCTGTTTGACCCCAGTTTGCACATGTGTTGGGTCTATGGTGGTTCCGTTGGTGAGGATCACGGCTTGCATGTTATCATGGAGCAGGCAGAGAATGGTAACGAATTTCTGCGGGCAGCCAAAATATGCTTCCAGATAAAGCTTCCAGCACCAATACATATTTATAAATAAGTCCCTACAATTTGTAGAATGAAGGAACTGTTTTCTTTACATCTGTGCTAAGAGGAGACCATCTAGTTCAAATTTTAATTATATTTTAGTTCTCAAAAATCTAAGGAATCATTAAAATCTAGTAGGCGTACAATACAAAGTTCAGGTCCATCATTTGTATGAAATGGCTTGCGCATGATCTTCCGTGATTCTAATATAAACAGATGGCTTCAGATAATAGTCAACGAAGGCTTTAATTAGTGCAAAATTGTATATCCTAACTTCAGCATTATTTATGTTGTTTTATTGAAATGATTGTTTTTTATGCTGACATTTTGCGGCTTTCAGGTAACTTTTATTATTTGATACCTCTTGACTTGTCGAAAGAAAGATCTTACATTTATAAAGAATAATTCACAACCTCAGGACGTCGCAAACCACTTCAAACCAATGCAGTGCAGTATAATTACTGTTGCAATATAAGGGACTAGTTGTCAATTTGCACACAATCAGCAGTGAGATAAATGGCCAGATCACCTGTTTTTTTTAAATGTCATTTGTTCAGGGATAAACACTGATCAAGATAATGAGAAGAAATCCTCTGCTCTTCAAAATAGTGCCAAAATAGTCTCTCAGAAGGCAGATGGGGCCTTAATATGATGCCTTATCAAAAAGAATGAAAGTCAATCTCAAAGTTAGTTCCAATTGTAGTCATCTGACATGAGATGTAATGCATTTCATCTGCCATCGGGATTTCTAATTAAATTTAAATGTCATTTAAATAATGTTAGAACATTAGGGTGTGTGAGAGCTGGAGTCAATATGAACCAGAAGTAATTAGAATTTGAATATGATGCAGTTAATGATGTCCTTAATGCACCTGATGATTATTCAAATGATAGTGATTTCTGAATAACATTACTGAACATGTCCCAAATAAACAGCATGGTATATGAATTGTTCATCTACTGGTACATCTGACATTCCTTCATTCTAAATCTAGAGTCATTTCTAAAGCAAACTCACACAATGTTTTCTTCATTGCGGCTTTGTGTTCATCTCTGCACTTACAACGGCAATTTCATAAGTTAAAGTCGTGTATACATCTATTACAAACATATTCCCACTGAACATCTTCAATTGTTCCACATATAAGACGCACAGCTTTCCTGTTGCGTACAGAGCCAAAATATTTTTGTTGTCGGCTCTTGTGAATAATCTGGGAACACTGATATTATGATCTATAATTAATTTTTTTGTAAGCACCTTCAAAAGAACATTAATAGCTTTTCACCCATGTTTGGCACTTTTCTCATTGACGTATGATCACAAAATGGTGGGCTTCTGATTTCACAGGGTCAACTGTTGGATAACAAACAAGAAAGTATACCTAACAGCTGTCACAGGAAGGTAGTTATGAAAGGGACTGAATTATTCTCTTCTATCCTTTTAAGGAAACCAATATTTTAAGTTGTCAAAAATTGCACTTTCACTCCCATCAAAGAATCTCAGCCTAATCTTTTAAGCTTTACAACATTATTTTGAATCCCCTGAACAGCCCTCATTATGCTCCAGTCCCCAAAAGCTTCCTGGAATTTTACACTTCACATCAGTTCCTTACGATTATAACTGGCAAACAGGCGTCATTGGCCAAAATACCAATGTCTTTATACCATTGATCTCAAAGACATATAGCAAATAACTGAACAAGAATTTGGTAAAAATAATAATTCTGTATCTGCATTTTCGTTGTAAATAATCTGCTTCTGACTTTGTTGTTTATTGACATCTAAGTATTTAATTGTTTTCCCGAAAAAAAGACTTCCAAAATATTGGAGTGGAATTTTATGCCGCCTGTCGGGGACTGATAAAGATGCGAATGGGACATGTTCAGTAATAAATTATTTATATATAAATAAAACATATATATTTTAAATATTGTTAATGACATCAATACATCTTGGTAGACAGCTTTGACATCCCTCACTGATGTCACCTATGTGAAGTGCATTCTCTGGTTTGAATGCTAATAACACCTATAATTATCTTCGTATATCCTTTGCTGTGTCCTTTTCAACATTTTCAGATGTTCTGTGAAGTACATAGCTCTTTGAACAAAATATCCATGACAATAGGTCTCTAAAGTAAAAAAAGACATGCTGTTGAAGCTTTTTGTCTTGCACTCATTGGGACAATTCACAAGTATACTAAATTGTAACGGGAACAATAATTTTTACTGCACGAGAAGAAATGCATGGTGCTGCCTCTACAAATCAGAGTCCATGTGCCAATCAATCAATACTCTTTTCATCGACCCCTTCTTTTGTGAAGACAGATGTAAAGTATTCATAATGAACCATGCTGAAACTCTCCGTCTCCACACAAGAGGTTACCTTTTTGGTATTTTATGGGCCCTGCTCTTTCCCTAGTAGTCCTCTTACTCTTAATGTATCAGTCAGTAACTTTGAGTTCTCCTTGATTTTTGTTTGTTGCCAATATTCTTTTATGCCCTCTCTTTCCTTGGAGTTTAGATGATCGGTGATCTTTTCAAAGCTGAGAGAGATTTGTGATTGACAAGGAAGTTCAGGATTATGGGGACAGGCAAGAAAATCAGGTTGACGCCATGACCAGCAAGCCTGATTTTACACAATGGCGGTGCTGGCTCTACCCCTTGGTATACTCCTGTTCCTATTACTCAAATTCTTATTTTAATTCTCAAACTTGCACGCGCTCTGACATTTCTGTCCTCAGCCTACTGAAGTTTTACAAAGAACTCAATGCAAGTTTGATGAATAGAATCTCATCTTTCGAATAGGTACTCTCTGACCTTCTTGGCTCAACATTGAGCTTGACAACTTCAGTCTGTAATCTTGCCCCCATTTTGTTTCCATTTCTTTGCATGCTTCGTTTGTACTATTGCTTTTTGACAGCAACAGTTAATTATTCTGCAATTCATGCCTGATCAAGGTACAAGGAGCACTGAATGAAGTCATTAGATTTGAAATGAAGAACAGAAAATGGGCAATCCCACTGCTAGCAGCACCCAACCAGTCAGAGGGAGAGCAAGTGTGCAGTCAGAATGCTGAGAATTGCTGAAAAGAAAGGCAGTAATATTGGGGATTTAAACAACCCTAACATTAATGGGATAATTAAATGTAAGAGGAACAGAGGACGCAGAATTCATTGAATGTACTCAGCAGAACATTAACCAGTACATAGCAAACTCAAGCAGGGAAGAGGCAGTTCTGGACTTAGTTTTAGACAATGAATCTGGTTTAGAGTAGTCGGGGCAGCATGGTAGCACAAGGGATTAGGATGTGGCTTCACAGAACCAGGGTCCCAGGTTTGACTCCCTGCTGGGTAACTGTCTGTACGGAGTCTGCATGTTCTCCCCCATGTCTGTGTGGCTTTCTCCGGGTGCTCCGGTTTCCTCCCACAGTCCAAAGATGTGCAGGTTAGGTGGCTTGGCCATGATAAATTGCCCTTAGTGACAAAAAAAGATTAGGAAGGGTTATTGGATTACGGAGATAGGGTGGAAGTGAGGCTTAAGTGGGTCGGTGCAGACTCGATGGGCCGATTGGCCTCCTTCTGGACTGTATGTCCTATGATCTCTGTTTCTTTGTAGTAAAAAAAAGGGGCAGCACGGTAGCACAAGTGATAGCACTGTGGGTTCATAACGCCAGGGTCCCAGGTTCGATTCCCTGCTGGGTCACTGTCTGTGCGTAGTCTGCATGTTCTCCTGGTGTCTGCGTGGGTTTCCTCCGGGTGTTCCGGTTTTCTCCCACAGTCCAAATACGTGCAGGTTAGGTGGATTGGCCATGATAAATTGCCCTTAGTGGCCAAAAAGGTTAGGAAGGGTTATTGGGTTACAGAGATCGGATTAAGTGGGTCGGTGCAGACTCGATGGGGTGAATGGCCTCCTTCTGCATTGTACGTTCTATGTTCTATGTTCTAGTTATGGAAAAGGATACAGACAAAAAGGGTGGAATTTATTGTTCGATGCAGTGGACTCATCTCCCAGCTATATCCTCCACTAATATCCTTTAAGGAAGGAAATCTGCCATCCCTATCTGGTCCGGCAGTTCATCGCTATTTCTTGCCTCCGAGAGCTGCCCGTACTGCAGTTGACCTGGCTGAAAATCATCACTGGAGCCCTAGAGGAAAGGTAGGTGACACAGGACTGCCAGGGCCCATAAAGGAGGCCCCAACAAGGTGGAAGGGCATTTAGGTTTAAGGGCAGGCGAGGTCTTCATGCATGGGTGGCCCTTGCCTCTCTGGAGCCTGACACTCTGAAAAAATATGGGAAAATTCCACCCAGTGACAGAACAGTGCGAAGTATTCAAAGAGGAGATGGTTGTGAACAAAGATATTCTCAAATGAAAGAGTGTCTCACAAATCTAGTCACCAGTCATCACACTTAGTAGCACAAAGGAAAGGGCATTGGTCAACTGGTGTTTTTGTGTCTAAAAGGCTGGGTACCCAGGGTTCAGTACCAGTTAGGTCCCTTGTTTATCATGATATGTATCAATTATTTAGACTTGCATGTTTAATCAGTTGATTAATCAGTTTGAGATGATAAGATACAGAAATTGATGATGTGGTTGACAATGAGGAACAAAGATGTAGACTGCAGGAAGATACCAATGAACTGGTCAGGCAGACAAGAAAAGTGACAAATGGAATTCAATCCAGACCTGGGGATAAAAGATAAGGGAGTACAGTATAAAAGAACAGGCAGACTCTGGAGTGCATGTCCCTGAAGGTAAAGAACAGGTAAGGTTAAGATGACATATGGAATACTATCTTTTGTTAAGGTCATGGTCGAGACATGAAAGTTAACCATATATTTATTCGTCAGCTGGACTAATTTAGAAAGTCTTTTTTTGTGTTTTAAAAAAATAGACAATGGCTGAGTGTACAAAATGGCTCAGCAAGTCACCTAATGCCTTGCAGCAGTGTCTAAGTAACAATGGCCACGAGGACGGGGAGTCTGTTCCAGCTAACTTTGAACAAAGGAAAACCTTTACAGAGCTTAATCTCCCAATATGGTAAGAAGTCTTACAACACCAGATTAAAGTCCAACAGGTTTGATTCAAACACAAGCTTTCGGAGCGCTGCTCCTTCCTCAGGTGAATGGCGAGGTTAGGGTTAGATAGGGTTAGGATACCTCGCCATTCACCTGAGGAAGGAGCTGCGCTCCGAAAGCTCGTGTTTGAATCAAACCTGTTGGACTTTAACCTGGTGTTGTAAGACTTCTTACTGTGCTCACCTCAGTCCAACGCCGGCATCTCCACATCATGGCTCCCAATAGGGTGCTAATGGCTGAAGCATTCACAATTCCACATGAAAGATCTCAACAAGAGGTGGCACAGTGGTTAGCACTGCTGCCTCACAGTGCCAGGGACCTGCATTCGATTCTGTGTGCACGCTCTCCCCGTGACTGCATGGGTTTCCTCCAGGTGTTTCAGTTTCATCCCACAGTCCAAACATCTGCATCTTAGGTGGATTGGCCATGTTAAATTGCCCCTTAGGGTGGGGTTACTCGGAGGGGAATTGGGCCTAGGTTGGGTGACCTTTTGAAGGGTTGGTGCAGACTCGATGTTCCAGCACTTAATTCTTTGGACTGAGCACTGGCCTGCACGCCTGAAAAAAAACAAATGGTACGAAAACTCGATGGAACACTGTGTCCCAGCAGGGGGCAGACACAAGTACCCATCAACGGTGAAACAGAGAGGTGCAGAAAAACACAAAATGGGCTGTGGGTAGTTTACTTTAAGTGAAGCTCAGGGGGAGCTCTGAACATCCAAGAAAGCAGCCAAAAGTTGATGCTGCAGGCCGCTGGGGTGAGGGTGCCGTTTTGGAGTAGTGCTTTGCTTAGAACAGCTAAAGATCTTGCGCTTGCGAATTGGGACTCGAGAATCCAAGGTAATGGAATCTCAGGAGTCTATATTAAAACCCTGCGAGGTGGGCTGTTGATGATGTCATCCAAGTCTGGTAATTGAATCGGACTCAGGAGAATCCCTGAAGATCAAAGAAGGCAATCAAAGATTGGTGATCATATGCTGCAAGTTGTTGGGGAAAAAGTACCCCATTGAGATAGTAGTGTTCTGTTTGGCATGGCTGAAGTTATGCGTGTGTGCACACTGGCAAATCCAGGGAATTCCTAGGAGATAGGATTGAAACCTTGCAAAGTGGGCTGTTGTTGATGCCATTGGAATTGAGACAACCTTTGGAGAGAATTCCTAAATTCACAGCTTAGATCTTCGAAGGTAAAGACTGGAATTCTCCCATGACAGAGGCTGAGTTTTAGTGAGATATGTTGACTCAGTGTTACTGATGTCCGGATGGGTTACTGAGAAATCCATGAACTCTGCCATTTTAGTGTGGTGTGTTTGACCACAATTTGTCTTCACATATACCTCATATTAACCCTAAATAATAGAGTACAAGGTAGATATTGTAAATTGCTTTATCTTTCTGACCTCAAAGTTTATTCTTTGTTTGCTCAAAACCCATGGAGTCTTGTGTCTTTATTCACATAGTAAGCACGAATCTTAAACTTTGTCTACTTCAAATAAAATGTTATTGGTCCCCAACTGTATCTTACAAAAAACTTGGGGGGGTCTGGCCTAGGATCACAACACGTTCCTTGAATGGACATGCCGAGACAAAATCATTTGTAGAATTCATACAACCTATTTCCGTGCACCTCCAAAACCCAAAAATTCAGATGCCATGTCTCCGAGCTCGAGCTGCAGGGATAACAGTAAGTAGGTGTGAAGAGCCACAATGCATTCCCCATTGTGTAGCAATGACTTATATGGGCAAAGAATCGATCATGCAGTCACATGATCTAATGTTCAGATAACAAAATCTAATTTACTCCAAGTGCCAGGGAGAAACAAGCCAGTCTGGAAACCAATAGCTCAGAACAGCCACGGGGCAGAAGATCCCAAGTAGACTCACTCTCCATCCATCTTGCAAGCTTAAATCTTGTCTGCAGTTTCACTATGGATGTACCAGCGGCAGAGATTTTAAAGAACTCAACCCAGCAGCTTCCATCTCTAGAAGAACAGATAACATCAATATCTTTAAACAACCTTGATACTAAATCCTGAGAGACCACCAAGCCAGTCTGGAATCAGTCAAGTCATAAATCTTCAAGGCCCTTGGTATTTTTAACTTCTAACAGACTCGAAAAAGCCTGTTTAATCTATTCTCCCATTTAATCTTATTCGTATTTATATGTGAACTTTGGGGCTATGTGCGTGAAAGTTGGAGCACTTTTTATTATTTTACTTGGATCGGATGGATGCAAGTACACTAAATACTCTCCGCTTTGCTGCGAAAATGTAAGAAAATCTGTGTATATCTTCTGGTCACAAAACTTAAACAGTTAAATACTCACCAAATTGCCATTGCATCCTTTAAAACTGTGGTCAAACAAGGTGTGGGAATAGAGGGAAGCCATTCTACTTCTCCTCACCTGATTGTAACAATAACTCGCCAATCACAAATCACAGTATCAACTTTCTAATTCTTCAAGATCAGCTGAAGAATTTGATGAGATGCAGCAAAGAAATTCCATCAGATGGGCATCAAAGATCAAATTACATGACTGAAAGAGCAAGGACATATCCTAATTGGTATTCTATTCTCAAACAACAGCACCAAATTTCAACATTGGTTATAGGATGCTACAAGTTCGGAATGGGAGCTGTGTTTGCTGACATATCAGCCAATGGATTATAGAAATAATGTGTGGTGTGAAGATTTTCAAGCTGATAATGTTTAGCCCTATTCAGAACATTTATTATATTGAGTAGAAAGGTTAAACATAACAAAATTATGCCAGATGTGCCTAAAGTCATTTCTGGATTTTCTAATTTCTCCCCCAATGGTTCCACTGTAAATGGTAATTACTGAAAATAAATCCACCCATACTGATACTGGTGAAAGACCCAAATCAGGTAATCCCTGAAGCACTATTCTATTGGTATTGTACTTATTCCCACAAGATGAAGGAGACTAACCCCAGGAGAAATTCCAGGGTCAGATAACATAAATAATGCAGACAGGTGTCCTACTGATGGGGACCTGAAAAAGTTTCTACAGGAAAACAGAGGTTAAAGTATTTCAGCTCAAGGAAGAAAAAGACAAGCTAATTTTTCTAAAGGCGAAAGGGAAAGTGTTGCAGGCACAATTTAAAAATAGAAAAGGGTGAAGGGACTATCACATGCAGCAACACAGGCAATGTAAATGAGGTGGCATGTTGGATCTTCATGTTCCCAAGAATGCCTTTGCAATGTCAGAAGAGTGTTGATGACCTTGGTAGAGTGTTTTGAGTTGAGAAACATGGGAAAAAATAGTGTCACAAAAGGGTGCATAGGTATTGTCTTGGACAAGGTTTCCCAAACCTTTCTAGCTGCAGAATCCTTTTGACCTCGCATGAGTACTTCAGAACCCCCAAGAAAATGTATTATTTTGAACAGTAAATTCCCCCAAAATAATAATTGCGCAATTAGTACAAGCAAATAAAAACAAATTGATAATGTTTTTTCTACTTCTTATATGGGCAACATAGTGGCAGTGGTTAGCACTGCTGCCTCACAGTGCCAGGGACCCAGGTTCGATTCTGACCACGGGTGACTGTATGGAGTTTGCACTTTCGCTCCATGTCTGCATGGGTTTCCTCCGGGTGCTCCGGTTTCCTCCCACAGTCAAAGGTGTACAGGTTAGGTTGATTTGCCATGCTAAATTGCCCCATAGTTTGGGATTACAGGACGGGGGATTGGGCCTAGGTAGTGTGGTCTTTCAAAGTATCGGTGGAGACTCAGTGGGCCGAATGGCCTCTTTCTGCACTGTAGGGATACTATGAATACGATACGTATACATTTATTATAATTAAAAGTTATTTTATTTAACAAATACTTCTTGTTGTCATTTTAATGGGAGGAGTGATTCTGATCTTTTGCTCATAAATTGATTTTAAACCGGAGTGTTGCTGCCGTTGGATTCTCATTTCAGAGGCGAACACGCCTCTCTCGAGGCCCCTGCGGCCCTGGCCTCTCTCAGGTGCTCTCTCTTGGCCAATGAATGTGACCTACGTTGTTCCGCCATCCAGTCACCTTTGTTCTCAGCCTTGCCTGAGAGTTTAAAATGACTTTGCTGGTATTTCCAGCTCATCCGATCAGAGACCAGTGCACTGACAACTGATAGGCACACTAGTCACCCTATTATCAGTAGTCAACAAAGTGAAAAAAAATCTTCGATTGGTCAAGCTGGAAAGTCCGCTCTTTAAAACTTTTAATTGGCAGGGCCCATCACAGAACAACCGGTGAGTCCCCCAGTCTGGAAAACCCTGGCCTAGAACAATAGCCAAGCATTGTCCTTAATTATGTCACACGGCACCACATTCCTTATCCCAGAAGTAAACTTACTGAAGTTCAATGCTCAGTTTCCTGTGATAATGTGTCAGGGCCCTTCCTGTTGATTCCCATTTTCCCCCTTTCTTTATTTTTGCTGTTATCATTTTTAACCATGGATAAAAATGGTCATATATCTTTAAGTCGAGTAGGGGAAGAAAGGAAGTTATAAGTGAGAACACAGTGCTAGACTTCAGACTGTTCGATTAGTTCGTTAGTGGTCAATGAATTGGCCAAAAGGCTGTATCCTGCCCGAGTGGCATGACTTCGCTTCAGAGAACCAAGGAAGGAGGGTTGAATCCTGGACGCTCTGAGGAAAGGACCTGGCCTCCCTCTTTTGAAAAGTTGCCGAGCTCTACAGAAATCTGAATGAATCTACAATGAAAACCATTACAGACTGAAAACAGAAACCGCGAACTGAAATCCTAAAATTGAAGGTGTGTGAGAAGACAACCATCTGAACAAAGACTCTTATCCTTTTTATTGTTATCATTATTTTTCACCCCTCTTTTCTCCTGTGTTTGCCTGTACTCAGATGTGCACAGGGTGCGGAGGGTTTAAGCGGGTTTCAGTGTAATTAAGTTAATTAGATAATAATTAACTTGTATCTGCTGCATATTGAATTCTTGTTCTTGTTATTAATAAAATTGATTTTTTTTAAAAACCGGGTGACTGTAGTTATTGGACAGCCAAGGACCAAAGACTTTGAGTGTTTTTCTAAGAACTATTTATCAATTGTGTTGCAACTCCGGGTCAAATGGGCTGGAATTGACCGCGCACTAGCCCAGGGGGTCATAACATAATTTGGGGGGTGTCGTCTGACATCTTTGGAATGGTATACGGCGATGTTTGGGTTACAGTGCAAATTAAAATGAGACACCAGTTTGTAGTAACATAACAGGATGACTCTCTAAGCTATTAATTTACTTTCTTCAGGTGGCAGACTTGTCTTTGGTTTATTTAAAAGGGCTTCAAAAAGACAAGATGAATCGGCGGGTGAATTAAAGATAGAGGTGCCAGCTAAAGCTAGGAAGGTAGAGATAACTGAAATGGTTGTTCAGCATTTAAATTTGAAAGAAATGCCAGAAGCACAGTATGGGTCATGGCAACAATCAGTACGATTAGCTAAAATCCAGTTACAAATGGAGATGCAGCAAAAAGAAAACTATAGAGCTTTTCAAATGGAAATTGAATTGAGGGGGTTGGAATTGGAGAGAGAGGAAAAAGAATTTCAGAGAGGGCATTGGAAATTAAAATTAAGCTGCCAGGAACTATCCCAGGCTCGATTCCCAGCTTGGGTCACTGTCTGTGTGGAGTGTGCATGTTCTCCCTGTGTCTGCGTGGATTTCCTCCGGGTGCTCCGGTTTCCTCCCACAAGTTCCGAAAGACGTGCTGTTAGGTAATTTGGACATTCTGATTCTCCCTCAGTGAACCCCAACAGGCACCGGAATGTAGTGACTCAGGGCTTTTCACAGTAACTTCATTGCAGTGTTAATGTAAGCCTACTTGTGACAATAAAGATTATTATTATTAGGAGTTTAATCCTAGAACATAACCCAGTGACAATGTTTACATTTATGCAGGCCCTCACAAGGTTTGAACAGAAGGAAGTAGAAACCTTTTTTAGGGCTTTTGAGAAAATAGCAACCCAAATGGAGCGGCCAAAAGAAAAGTGGACATTGCCCATGCAAGTAAATTGATGGGGCGGGCACGGGAGGTATATGCTTCCCTTTCAGAAGGAAAATAGCTTTCCATCCTCTCTCTCCCCACCACACAAATAAGATAGGCCACTGAACCTTGACTAAGCAGGTGCAACAAGCCGCAGCCCCAACCCCCATGTCACTCCAATTCACGAGCTGAAACTTTACAGCTAGCAAAAGTAACCCCCACCCAGGATTCATGCTCAAAGAACAAAGGAAAAAACAATAATCCCCAACCTGTTCCAGCTATGGAAGAGTTACCAAAGCCCAACATCCTTAGAATATTTAAAGTCTCTCCCAGGGGCCATATATTCCCCATACTGTTACCCTAACCACTACCCAGGGCGGCACGAGAGCACAGTGGTTAGCACTGTTGCTGTACAGCGCCAGGGCCCTGGGTTTGATTCCTGGCTTGGGTCACTGTCTGTGCGGAATCTACACATTCTCTCCATGTCTGCGTGGGTTTCCTCTTGGTGCTCTGGTTTCCTCCCACAGCCCAAAGATGTGCAGGTTAGGTGGATTGGCCATGATAAATTGCCCTTAGTGTCCAAAAAGGTTTGGTGGGGTTACTGGGTTACAGGGATAGGGTGGAGGTATGAGCTTAAGTAGGGTGCTCTTCCCAAGAGCCGGTGCAGACTCGATGGACCGAATAGCCGCCTTCTGTGCTGTAAATTCTATGATTGTACCCTCTGATAACCGTAGCACTCTCAATCCTAAACATACATTAGGTGCAAACAACAAAACACCTCAAACCAACCCCTCCCAACCATCCCCAATAACGTTCTAATCAAATTCATTCAATCAAGCCCAAGTCCATGCTCCTTGACAAATGCTTCTGTCGCCTCCAAACTATTGAAAAAAATTATCTTTTGACTGAAAAATCACTCTCAGCCTCACTGGGTACAACACTTCAAACCTGACTCCATTCCTGAATAGCGCTGACTTTACCTGATTAAAAGCTGCACACCACTTTGTCAACTCCGCTCCAACACCTTTATCTATCCTAAAGATGCTTCCTTCTTATCCAAGTCCCAATTCGCCTTGGGCCATTGAAGAACCCATTCCTTCTCCTGGGAGCTGAGGAATCCAATAATCACCGCCAGTGACAGCTCATTTGCCCGAGGCTTCGGCCGGAGCAGTGGGCCTGATCCAACTTTGAAGGGGACAATCGCCCATCTCTCTCCCCACTCCCCCAAAGCTTGGCAAACATGTGAGAAAAGTACTCTGTCGACTTCACCCCTTCCAGTAACCCCACAATTCTGAGGCTGTCTCCTCAACCTGTTCTCCAAGTCATCCATCTTTTCCCACAGAGCCTTGTTCCTCTCCTCCACCGGCAACAACTCAGCTTCCAACGGAGCAATTCGATCACCATGGCATGACAAGGCATCCTCCACACCCTTCAGCGCCTCTCAATGCTCCTTCACCGCCTCCAAAGTTCTTTCCAGCTTCTCCCGAATCGGGCTAAGTGCTTCCTCAATTGACTGCTTAAGGATTTCCATCATCACCCTACTCCTCAAAATGCTTTGCCAACTGTTTTTCAAACACCTGCACCATCACCCCAGTTAACGTTTACACCGTGATATGGGTGGCCACACTGCAGGCGGGGGTCTGCCGCCTTCCCTCCTGCTGGGCTTCGCGAGCTTACTGGCTCCTTTGAAGAATTACCTCATGTAATCTTCTTACCATCTTCCTTCTTCATAGATTTTGGACATTTTTTCACTGGCAAACTCCTTATCCCATATGATGGGCTGACTTTGATGACCAAAATCCCCTGGGTTAAAAAGACACTGGGTTAAAAAGGCCAAAATCAAAGACCAAAGCAAGAACCACTTTAAATGTGACCTCCTACCTGTCTTCACCGGAAGTCGGGGATGAAATAATTATGAAATAATTTTTGAAAATGAAGAAGGGAATGAAGAACAATGCAGTGATTTGCAACAAACATCTGCTAAAAAACAGGAACCTATGGAACCAATAATGTGCTATCCTCTGATTCTGATAATGGTGTGAAACGTAGTTGTAGGCCACCACCAATTAAAGGAACAATGTCTCTTCAATTCAACACATCCACTATGGACACTCCCAGCCACAAGTTTCACCTTGGTATATCTGAACATGGAGAAAAGTTGAAATCTGGAACGGGCAGATTGTATCAGTTCATATTACTAAATGGAGATAAGGGCTGTGATAACGAAGATTCCGATGAAGAGGTAAAATCTGTAAAACAAAGAATGGTGTATATAAAGCTAACCAACTCTGTGAAGATTGAACCCTCAGCTTTACATGTCATTAAAAGTAACAGGTGAAGGAAAAGAGAGAATGTAAAACTGGAGGGGTTGAAAAGTGTTAACTGATTAAAAATCAACCAAATATTTCCCTCAGCATTGACAATACTGCTTGGACTGTGGTTTCAGAAGATCCTCGAAATTTGTATAAACATTTATTGGGCAATCAGAAAAGACTGGCTGCATTACACAAGATAGAAAGAGACAAATGCAGAAGAAACTTATTCCGGGGACCCTCTCCAATTCAGACAGTCAGAAGCATGTTGTCTTTGAATTTGAAGAGGAGTGAAAAAAGGCACTGTTTGAAGATATTAGAAGGAGTTTCAAAACCAATGATGCAAACCTATCAGAAGAAGAACAGCGGAAAGATCTAATAAAGATACTGAGAAAATCTAGACAGATTTGTAGGGACATGCCAGGGTGCACTAGGTTAACTAATCATGATGTCGACGTAGGAAACTCTGAACCAATAAAGCCCCATCAGTCTTGGCTAAGCCAATGGAGACTGAGTCAGTCAGAGACCGAAATACTGTGCATGTTGGATATGCTGCGGAACAAGCAAAAATGCTGTGGTCCATAAAACGGCAAGTAGAGTTTGAGAAGTTGAGCGTCATCTTCATTAGCGAACCGGTGCTGGCTGCTCCGGATGTTTCCGGACCAATTAAAATGGCACAGATGCCAGTGACCTGGGGGTAGGGGCAGTGCGACTAAAAGACGACAATGCAGGAATAGTGAGAATAGTGGGATTTAAAAAAAAAACTAAGTCTGTGCAAAGGAACGTATTCCACCATTGAAAATGAAACCGTAGTATTGTCATTAGCCTTTCAGCACTTTGAAGTAGATGTCCAGCATGACAATAAACAAAGTTTAGTTTATACAGACGATAATCTGCCTGTGTTTAGAGAGAACTTTTAAACCTGGAACACAAGATTATTCCATTGGAATTTATTATTGCAATAGTTCAATGTTAAAATTGTACATATTCCCGGAAAGGATAATGTGACGGCGGATGTTTTGTCACAGGTTTAAGGGCTGACTAGTTACAAATGTAGAGACTGTGCAAGGTATTCATTGGAGTTTAGAAGGTTAAGGGGAGATCTAATAGAAACTTACAAGATAATACATGGCTTAGAAAGGGTGGACGCAAAGAAACTGTTTCCGTTAGGCGAGGAGACGAGGACCCGTGGGCACAGCCTTAGAATTAGAGGGGGTAAATTCAGAACAGAAATGCGGAGACATTTCTTCAGCCAGAGAGTGGTGGGCCTGTGGAATTCATTGCCGCGGAGTGCAGTGGAGGCTGGGACGCTAAATGGCTTCAAGGCAGAGATAGATAAATTCTTGATGTCGCGAGGAATTAAGGGCTACGGGGAGAATGCTGGTAGGTGGAGTTGAAATGCCCATCAGCCATGATTGAATGGCGGAGTGGACTCGATGGGCCGAATGGCCTTACTTCCACTCCTATGTCTTATGGTCTTATGGAACTTATATAATGGGGATGGATGAATATATATATTTGCGATTTATGTCTTGCATACCTCATAATGAAAAGTGGGGTGGCTGTGTAGCATAGTGGTTAGCACTGTTGCTTCACAGCACCAGGGTCCCAGGTTCGATACCCACATGGGTTACTGTCTGTGTGGAGTCTGCATGTTCTTCCTGCATCTATGTGGCTTTCCTCCGGGTGCTCCTGTGTCCTCCCACAAGTTCCGAAAGACATACTTGTTCGGTGAATTGAACATTCCGAATTCCCCCTCTGTGTACCCAAACAGCCTAGTGTGGCGACGAGGGGATTTTCACAGTAACTTCATTGCAGTAAATAAATTTAGAGTACCCAATTCATTTTTCCAATTAAGGAGCAATTTAGTGTGTTCAATCCACCTTCCTTGCACATCTTTGTGTTGTAGGGGTGAAACCCACGCAAACACAGGGAGAATGTGCAAACTCCACACAGACAGTGACCCAGAGCCGGGATCGAACCTGGGACCTCGGCGCCGTGAGACTGCAGTGCTAACCACTTCACCACCGTGCTGCCCCTTCATTACAGTGTTAATGTAAGCCTGCTTGTGACAATAATAAAGATTATAGAAAAGTCCGTGCCCCAATATTTCATTTCCGTTAGGGAGGGAAGTATGTAAGGGTACATCCTGCTGAGTCCCTTTTTTCCCCTTTCTTTATTTTTGCTGTTATAATTTTTAACCATGGATGCTTAATGGACATATATTGTTGAATAGGGGTGGAAAGGAACTCAAAAGTTATAAAAGAGAACACTGTGCTTGCTTTCGGACAGCAAAACTCAGACTTTTCAGCACCCAAGAGATCAGGGGGATTCAGTTCGATTGGTTGCCTGCTGGCCAATAAATTGCCCAAAACCCTATTCTGCCTGGTAACAGACGGTGATTGGATGCTGCCCGAATGGGATGATTTTATTTTCAGAGAACCAGGGAAGGACATCTTGGATGCTCAGAGGAAAGGGTCTGCGCTCTCTCCCTCTTTCTCCACAAAAGCTGCGTAGCTGGACAGAGACCTGAATGAATCTACAGTGAAAACCATTGCAGGCTGAAGACTGCAACCTCTTATGGTTCTTGTTATTAATAAAATAGTTTTTAAATTTACAAACCTGGTGACTGCACTTATTTGGCAACAAAGTGTGTTTTTCTCAAAATTATTTATTAATTTCAATTGTGTTGTGACTCCAGGTCAAGCGGGGCTGGAATCGGCCATGCACTAGCCCAGGGGGCCGTTACACATACTAACAATGTCCTATACCTAAACTCTTGCTCTCTAACATGTAATCAATTCTTATCCATTCCATGCATCCTATTGGGTAGTGCTTGAATTGGGGGGGTGGGGGGGGGGGGGGGGGGGGGTTATGGGGTGGGGTGGAGAGTGGAAACTGAAATGAATGTTGGGGGATGGTCAGGGAGAGAGGGTGAAGAGAAAAATGTGGGCATCTTTAGATGTTAGAACCAGTTTAAATCCTACAGTTCCATTATTAACTGGGGAAGTAAAAATATTCAGTTCTGACTGTGGGAACGGCTAATTATAACAAATATTACAAGATCATACTGTCTCTGGGGGTCCAGCTCCCTTGGGGGGAAATTTGCAGGTGTTAAATCTCAGGGTCTGTTCTTCAATGTGGGACACTGTATTATGTGTTATGGCTCCAGTATGTCTGCTGTTAACAGCAGTGAGGACTGATGGATAGCATCCATGCCTCGACAGGAGCCATTAAACAGCAGAGGAGGAAGGTGATTGATGGCTACACCCCAGATATCGGACCACCGATATTACTAATTGCAAGACAACGTGCCTTTGTAATGATTGGATAGTTTATTTAAGCATGTGGACCTTTAATGCAATTGGTTAATCATTCTCATATACTATGTATGATGTAACCTTAATTGACAGTCGTGATTGAACATAGATAACTAGTAAAATGATTGGTATATGCAAATTTCTTGTAATCAAATTTCAAAGTATAACTATCTGTACCATTATTGAATCTGCGCTTTCTGGTGTCCCAATTTGGAATGCCAATAGCCCTTCTTATAGCTTGTAATAAAAGACTAGATGTTTAACTCCAACAGTCTCTGTCTGGTCTCTCACGAGCGCGAGGGTGAAGCACACTACAGTCGAACAGCTGTACAATTTTTCCTTTTATAGAGGAAAACTGAAGTTTGAACTTGGTCAAGGAGATTGGAGTGGGGGTGGTGGAGAGAGGGGGAATCTAGAAAATAGAGTAGGCCTGGGATGCAACAGTTCCTGCAGAGTAGAAACAGTGTGAAGAAACAGGCAGGTGGTAAAAAAGGGTGAATGAAACCTGGGATCCTGTGTGTAAATAGTGAATAATTGCTTGCATCGACGGCTTCAGGGGATAGAGGCTGAAGATTCTCATTCAAGGAAAAAAATGGGAAAATAGGATTGATTTTAAACAGAAGACACCACAGGTAGCAATTGAGGCAGATATATCATTTAAAAGAGAACGGGATAAGCATTTAAAAGCATTCAAACAAAAAGAAAAATAATCTGGACGTATAGGAGAGAATACTAGCACCAAATGTGACCCAGAAATGTTGGTGTTAAGTTTGGAATATGTGCTCTATGAAAAATGCTCAAATACCAAGCCCACTATTCTTGTACAATAATAAAACAGAAAATTATGAAAATATTCAGCAGGTCAGGCAGAATCAGTCAAGAAAAGCAATGCTAATGTTTCACCAGGGTTCTGACCTATTCACCCTTTCAAATATTTAATTTCACATTTTTGGCATCTGCAGCAATTTTGCTTTTGGACCTGCTACATAACCATAGTGCTGCATGAAATGGCTGGATCCGATAGTTCCCGGAGGAGAGAAATCACAGTCATTCAGATCAAGAAGCGGGTGAGAGAAAAACCAAAATGATAAATCTGAAGGTAAAGATTGACATCAGATCGCAGAGTAACATCATCCAACTCAGACTGTACAAGATCTTTCCTAAAATATTTGGAAGGATATGGTTATCCAAAGAAAGGTGTTCTGAAACCAAGCAACATCATACTAACAGCATACTGGGGAATGCGACAGCAACAGCCCAAATTACAGGGACACATAAAGGAAAGGACATTAACTGTACGTTATACATTACTGAAACAGATAAGCCTGCTATCCTGGGATTGAGCAGTTGTGAAGAGCTGCAGATTATCTCTGTAAATCATGAAGTGAAGGAGTGAACACTGAGGATTAAAGAGTGTACACGTGCAAAGATGACCTGGTGCAAATGTACCCAAAGTGTTTCCATGAGATGGTTGGATGCCTTGACGATTGAGTATCACATCACTATTGACCCACTGATGAAACCAGTGATTCATCTCCAAGTGCCAATAGGACTGAAAGCAAAGCTTGAAAGGGAGATCGAAGAGATGAAGAAAAGGTGATCACCAGAGTCAGAGCCTACGAGTTGGTGAAATTCCATCGTGGTGTGAGAGAAGCCAAATGGCCAGCTAAGAATTTGCATGGATCCCTAAAGTCTTAAATCAAGCCATAAAGCGGGAGCACTTCCCCCATTCCAAATTAGAAGAGACCACACTGACACTGGCAAGCGCAATACTAGAAATGTCCACTGTTCGCTGTTGACAACATTCAACACAGCCTTTCGATGGTGCAAATTCCTGCATCTACCCAGTTGAGCCAGAATGTGTTCCAACAGAAATTAGATGAGACATACAGGGAATGCAAAGGAACAGTCGATGTAGCAGATGCTGTCCAGAAATATGTGGTGTAGATGAAAAAGATAATGAGTATCATCTACATGAAGCTATGGACAGAACGAAGAAAGCTGGGATCAAATTAAACACAGGCAAGTTGTAATGAATGCAGGATTTTAGATATATTGGATTATAAATATTTGTCAATTTAAGGGTTAAAAGCTTGGGTTAGAGTGTGTTTGACTGCAATAGTCATGATTTTAAAATAATCTTGTTTTTCACAACCAGCAAGCTTTTTGGAGCCAGAGGTAAAATTGACCAGAGTGGTAGTTTTCAGCCTGGGCTAAATGCATTGTTGTTTGATTAGGCTGGCTCCCTGGGAAGTTAGCGTTTTCAGCCCGGACAGTTAATTGGTTTTCAGCATGGGGAGATGATGTCATGTCTGGGTGAAGCTAAGGTATTCAGACATTTTAAGAAAGCTTTTGGAGTTGAGTTCTGATCTGACTAATGCTTTAGACCACAAATAAGGAGCAAAATTCTCCGACCCCACGCAGGGTCGGAGAATCGGCCGGCGGCGGCGTTATTCCCGCTCCCGCCGGGTTTTTTATTCTCCGAGCGGCCAAAAATCGGCGTTGTGCAAATCCTGCCGGCAGCCTCTGAAAACAGCTGGCGCCGGCGGGATGTCATTGATTTTTTAGTTTCAACAAATCTCCGGCCCGGATGGGCCGAAGTCCCGCCGACGTGGCCACGGGTCACGTCGGCGAAAAACAGAGTAGCTTTAAAACGGCGTCAACCATTGATGATGGTTGTCTGAGGGGGGGGGGGGGGTAGGGGCGGTGGGGAGGGGGGTAGGGGCGGGGGGAGGGGGGGTAGGGGCGGTGGGGAGGGGGGTAGGGGCGGTGTAGGGGAGGGGGGGAGTGGCGGTGCGGGAGGGGGGGGCGGGGGTAGGGCGGGAGGGGGTAGGGGCGGTGGGGTAGGGGCCGGTGGGGAGGGGGGGGTAGGGGCGGTGGGGAGGGGGGTAGGGGCGGGTGGGGAGGGGGGTGGTAGGGGCGGTGGGGAGGGGGGTAGGGGCGGTGGGGAGGGGGTAGGGGAGGTGGGGAGGGGTGGTGGGAGGTGGGGAGGGGTGGTGGGGAGGGGGGGAGGGGTGGTGGGGAGGGGGGGAGGGGTGGTGGGGAGGGGTGGTGGGGAGGGGGGAGGGGTGGGGGGGGTTTGGGGGTGGTGGGGGGGTTTGGGGGCAGCGGCGGGCAGAGAGGGGCAGCGGCGGGCAGAGGGGATGCGACGGATGCCCGGGGCCAACACACCGTCGCCCCCCTCTGCACGCCGCTGCCCCCTACCCCAATCCCCCCCCTCACCACCCCTACCTCCCTCCAACCCGCCCCTACCCCCCTCACCACCCCCTACCCCCCTAACCACCACCCCTACCCCCCTCCACCACCCCTACCCCCCCTCAACACCCTACCCCCTCACCACCCCTACCCCTCCCCACCCCTCACCCACCACCCCTACCCCCCCCACCCTCAACGCCGCAACCCCCCCCCCCTCCTCAACGCCGCAACCCCCCCCTCGCAACGCCGCAACCCCTCCCCTCACCCCCCCCCCCCTCATTGCCGCAACCCCCCACCCTCTCAACGCCGGGTCCCCCACCCTCTCAACGCCGGGCCCCCTCCCCCTCTCAACGCCGGGTCCCCCCTCCTCAACGACGGGTCCCCCCTCCTCAACGATGGGTCCCCCAGCCCCCCCAATGACGGGTCCCCCCCTCGCCTCTCAACGCAGGGTCCCCCCCTCGCTTCTCAACGCAGGGTCCCCCCCTCGCTTCTCAACGCAGGGTCCCCCCCCTCGCCTCTCAACGCAGGGTCCCCCCCTCGCCTCTCAACGCAGTGTCCCCCCCTCTCCTCTCAACGCAGGGTCCCCCCCTCTCCTCTCAACGCAGGGTCCCCCCCCCCTCTCCTCTCAATGCCGTGGTCCCCCCCCTCCTCTCAACGCAGGACCCCCTCTCCTCTCAACGCAGGGTCCCCCCCCCTCCTCTCAACACAGGGTCCCCCCCCCCCTCCTCTCAACGCAGGGTCCCCCCCCTCTCCTCTCAACGCCGGTACCCACACCCCCCTCCCTCTGAAGGCCGGTACCCACACCCCCCTCCCTCTGAAGGCCGGTACACACACAGCCCCCTCCCTCTGAAGGCCGGTACACACACAGCCCCCTCCCTCTGAAGGCCGGTACACACACAGCCCCTCCCTCTGAAGGCCGGTACACACACAGCCCCCTCCCTCTGAAGGCCGGTACACACACAGCCCCCTCCCTCTGAAGGCCGGTACACACACAGCCCCCTCCCTCTGAAGGCCGGTACACACACAGCCCCCCCCTCTGAAGGCCGGTACACACACAGCCCCCTCCCTCTGAAGGCCGGTACACACACAGCCCCCTCCCTCTGAAGGCCGGTGCACACACAGCCCCCTCCCTCTGAAGGCCGGTGCACACACAGCCCCCTCCCTCTGAAGGCCGGTGCACACACAGCCCCCTCCCTCTGAAGGCCGGTGCACACACAGCCCCCTCCCTCTGAAGGCCGGTGCACACACAGCCCCCTCCCTCTGAAGGCCGGTGCACACACAGCCCCCTCCCTCTGAAGGCCGGTGCACACACAGCCCCCTCCCTCTGAAGGCCGGTGCACACACAGCCCCCTCCCTCTGAAGGCCGGTACACACACAGCCCCCTCCCTCTGAAGGCCGGTACACACACAGCCCCCTCCCTCTGAAGGCCGGTACACACACAGCCCCCTCCCTCTGAAGGCCGGTACACACACAGCCCCCTCCCTCTGAAGGCCGGTACACACACAGCCCCCTCCCTCTGAAGGCCGGTACACACACAGCCCCCTCCCTCTGAAGGCCGGTACACACACAGCCCCTCCCTCTGAAGGCCGGTACACACACAGCCCCTCCCTCTGAAGGCCGGTACACACACAGCCCCCTCCCTCTGAAGGCCGGTACACACACAGCCCCCTCCCTCTGAAGGCCGGTACACACACAGCCCCCTCCCTCTGAAGGCCGGTACACACACAGCCCCCTCCCTCTGAAGGCCGGTACACACACAGCCCCCCCCCCTCTGAGGCCGGTACACACACAGCCCCCTCCCTCTGAAGGCCGGTACACACAAAGGCCCCCTCCCTCTGAAGGCCGGTACACACAAAGGCCCCCTCCCTCTGAAGGCCGGTACACACACAGCCCCCTCCCTCTGAAGGCCGGTACCCACACAGCCCCCTCCCTCTGAAGGCCGGTACACACACAGCCCCCTCCCTCTGAAGGCCGGTACACACACAGCCCCCTCCCTCTGAAGGCCGGTACACACACAGCCCCCTCCCTCTGAAGGCCGGTACACACACAGCCCCCTCCCTCTGAAGGCCGGTACACACACAGCCCCCTCCCTCTGAAGGCCGGTACACACACAGCCCCCTCCCTCTGAAGGCCGGTACACACACAGCCCCCTCCCTCTGAAGGCCGGTACACACACAGCCCCCTCCCTCTGAAGGCCGGTACACACACAGCCCCTCCCTCTGAAGGCCGGTACACACACAGCCCCCTCCCTCTGAAGGCCGGTACACACACAGCCCCCTCCCTCTGAAGGCCGGTACACACACAGCCCCCTCCCTCTGAAGGCCGGTACACACACAGCCCCCTCCCTCTGAAGGCCGGTACACACACAGCCCCCTCCCTCTGAAGGCCGGTACACACACAGCCCCCCTCCCTCTGAAGGCCGGTACACACACAGCCCCCTCCCTCTGAAGGCCGGTACACACACAGCCCCCTCCCTCTGAAGGCCGGTACACACACAGCCCCCTCCCTCTGAAGGCCGGTACACACACAGCCCCCTCCCTCTGAAGGCCGGTACACACACAGCCCCCTCCCTCTGAAGGCCGGTACACACACAGCCCCCTCCCTCTGAAGGCCGGTACACACACAGCCCCCTCCCTCTGAAGGCCGGTACACACAGCCCCCTCCCTCTGAAGGCCGGTACACACACAGCCCCCTCCCTCTGAAGGCCGGTACACACACAGCCCCCTCCCTCTGAAGGCCGGTACACACACAGCCCCCTCCCTCTGAAGGCCGGTACACACACAGCCCCCTCCCTCTGAAGGCCGGTACACACACAGCCCCCTCCCTCTGAAGGCCGGTACACACACAGCCCCCTCCCTCTGAAGGCCGGTACACACACAGCCCCCTCCCTCTGAAGGCCGGTACACACACAGCCCCTCCCTCTGAAGGCCGGTACCCACACAGGCCCCTCCCTCTGAAGGACGGATACCCATACCCCCCCCAACCCCTCTCTCCCTCCTCCCTCCTTCCTTCCTCCCTCCACCCCCTTCCTTCCGTCCTTCCTTTGCTCCTCCACCCCGCACCTTCCTTCTCCGCCCCCCCCCCTTCCTCCTCCTCCCCCCCCCCCCCCCCACCCACTTCCCCCCCCTTCCTCCTCCTCCCCCCCCTCCTCCTCCTCCCCCCCCTTCCTCCTCCTCCCTCCCCCCCTTCCTTCCTCCTCCTCTTCCCACGCCGGTACCCATCCTCTCTCTCTCAACGCGCCACTTCTGCAGCGCATTAAAATGACGCGTATCGCATCGGTCCGATGCTGGCCCCTCCGGGAACGGAGATTAGCGGCCTAAAAGAAGGCCCCGACGCCGGAGTCATCTGCACCACTTTTGCTCGCCGGAAATCGGCGTCACGACGATCCACGGAGAATTTCGCCCAAGGTCTTTTTCTCTCAGCGCGATTGTTAAAAAAGAGTAATCGTATTTAAAACAGTGCACACTTGTCTGAGGACAAGGAAGAAGCTGAAAAAAACCAGCTGAAACAGCTTTTTGAAGACATTGAGGCAGAGTCTGCAGGGGTTCTAACAGGAGCCAAATCTGTTCTGGAAAGCAAGTATTATTTTGAGCCATTGGGATGGATTTAGAGCTGTATGTTTTTTTTTCCTTTCTTGTTGTTTAATTGAGAATAGAGATAGTAATTAAGGGTCTGGTATTTAAAGAATTGAGTAGTATTGTTTAAGGGATAATTATAAGCTATTTTCAGGTGTGTTACCGAGTGTATTATTGATAAGGTTTTGTTTTAAAATACCAAATCCCTATTTCTTTGTGCAATCACTCCTGGAGTGAAGTATTCTTTCCATGCAGTCTTACAAAATAAAAGTATTTAGGGTTTTGGTCCAGTATCCTAGCCACTTTTGGGGGTCTGGACTGGGATCGTAATAAAATGCACTGTGAAAGTGACAAACTACCAGTTCTTTTGAATGCTGTACATTTCTGCTCGAGTCAAGCAAAGCTTTGAAAGAACCAAGCCTATGTCTGAGATGGAAACCCCAAGAGATAAGCGAGAGTTGAGAGGTTTCCTTTGCTTGATCTAGTACATGAGCTCCATCATAGCCCATTATGCCAGAAAACACAGCAAACCTGTGGGAGCTGATGAAAGAAGCTGTAGAGTATCAGTGGTCAGAGTCACACAATAGAAGTATCAACAAACTCAAAAAGGTAATAAGCCAGAAGTTTGAGTCTGAACTACTGTGACAGAAAGAAACGTATCACTCGAAGTGGCTGCTTTTATAAAAGGACGGAGGGAAAGCCAATAGCATTCTCATTCAAAGCTCAAACCTCAGCTGAGATCAGAAATGCAAACAAAGGAAGACAGCTTTTGGCAGTCATGTATGAATGCAAGAGGTTCCATAGATATTTCTTGTGGAGAAAGTTCATGGTGGAGAGAGAGAGAGATTATCATCTACTAGAGCAGATCTAAAAGGAGACTATGTGTAAGCACCAGCAAGGCTATGTCTGAGATGGAAACCCCAGGGGCTTCAGAATTACAATTTCATTCCGAAATACAAACTAGGAAGAGAAATGGCTTAGACACCTCATCCCGGTTATAACCACAGATGAAACACAAGATAGAAGATCGAGATATAATGGTTCATCACCTATCGAATCTAACACCATTGAAACTGAAGCAAATTAGAGGTGAGACCAGCAAAGGTGAGAAGTTACAGATATGCTCTAAATGATCAAAGGATAGCCTGAAACGATACAGCAAACAGCCAGAAATATGGCAGTATTAATGTATCAGAGATCACATTTCAATGGAAGATAGTATTCTGCTAGCCAGATCCAGAATAATCATACCCAAAACAATGCAGGAATAACTAATCCAAAAAATACATGAACGCCACATAGGAATGGACAAGTGTAAACTCAGAGCCCGATCAGCCATGTACTGGATAGGCATATACAAAGACATTGGAAATATAGTGTCTACATGCAATATATGCCAGAATTACAGAAATACAACAGCAGAAAGATGACAGGATAGCTACTGCAACAGCATAATGTGGGAGACAATTTAGTCACACAATGAAGAATGCTACCTTAGAGTCGTATGCAACTAGTCTAAGTTTTCTTTTCTATAGAAGATGAAAGACTTGAAAGTCACAATTATCATCTCAGCAGTATGAGTTCTGTTTGCTGAGCAAGGAATTCCTGAAAGATTAATGTGCGATCATGACACCATACCCACATTCAGGGAAGGTAAAACATTTGCTGTACAGTATGGGTTCAACATCATCACCTCATCACCAAACTATCCTCGAGGACACGGGTTTATAGAAAGATATATCCAGACGCTCACTGCGACCCTTGTGAAATGGCGTGAGACAATGAGGAACCCAAACCTTACCTTATTGTTACTCCAATCCACAAATCTCTCAATTGATATGAAATCATCTGCAGAGTTGTTGAATGGAAGAAAATATATGACTACTCCGTCAAGTAAAATACATCCCCCAAGTGACCATGAGGGAGTGAGACAACAACTTAGCGAAGCACAGGAAAAAGGTCAGCCCTTCAACAAACATGTTAAATCCCTACCTGAGCTATTGAAAAAGCAAAGCGCACACATACAGGATCCAATCATGAAAACCTGGAACCCAGTAAAAGTTGTCACAGAAGTTGAGACATCAAGGTCAGAATTAGGCCATCGATTCTGCTCTGCCAGTCAATCATGGCTGATATGTTTCTCATCCCCATTCTCCCACCTTCTCCCCATAACCCCTGATCCCCCTATTAATCAAGATTCGACTTACACCAGAGCTGGAAAAACAGAAAAGGCCATCAACAATAGTAGAAACATATAACCTGGGAGATCACCAGCAAATGAGACCACCTTCACAATAGCAATCACAACTCCTGCAAAACCAGCGACATGAATAACATGATCCATGCAGTGTGCCAACTCACAGCAAATGGAAAATCTACAGGATGGAAACACATCTTATCACCTTAGCAATAACATGAATAATATTTAATGAAAAAAATACACACTATAAAATACTCTAAGAAGGGGTTCTGTTTATTTCTAATCATTGATTGATAATCTTTAGTTTAAAAAAGCTAATGATTGGAACAGCTACATTGTTTTAAAGAGGGATGTTGTATATTGTTGTATGATCTGTGAATATCTGTAAAAGGTTAGGAACTAATTGCTATGTAAGTGATCTAAGGAACCACATTCATGATTGCATTGAAGAACCTGGGTCGGGATTCTCCGACCCCCCCGCCGGGTCGGAGAATCGGCGGGGGCTGGCGTCAATCCCGCCCCCGCCGTGTCCCGAATTTTCGGCGGCGCGGGCGAGCTGGCCCCGGGGGTGCCCCCACGGTCGCCTGGCCCGCGATCAGGGCACACTGATCAGCGGGCGGGCCTGTGCCGTGGGGGCACTCTTTTTCTTCCGCCTTCGCCATAGTCTTCACCATGGCGGACGCGGAAGTGACCCCCTCCCCTGCGCATGCGCGGGGATGACGTCAGCAGCCGCTGACACTCCGGCGCATGTGTGGACTTCCGCCGACCTCCCTTCGGCCCCGACTGGCGTGGTACCAAAGGCCTTCCACGCCAGCCGGCAGAGCGCCAACCACTCCGGCGCGGGCCTAGCCCCTCAATGTTAGGGCTTGGCCCCTAAAGGTGCGGAAACGTCCGCACTTTTGGAGCGGCCCGACGCTGGAGTGTTTGCCGCGCCGCCGGCTGGCGTGGAAGGCCTTTGGCGCCACGCCAGCCGGGGCCAAAGGAACCCCCCGCCCCGCCGGGTAGGGGAGAATCCCGGCCCACGTGATGTGTAACAAAATCAGTTCAGAACGGTCCTCCTTTTGTACAAGGCAGCATGGTAAGTTTTGAACATAAAAAGCTCTAATTTTTCCAAACTTAAATGTGATTATTAACAATATCAGGGATCCAAAAGGCAACGAGAACAAATGGCAGTGTGCATATTCTCGATATGGTTCAGGTTGATGTGTGCCAGACTGTTTTAACATGTGATTGATGCTTCCAATTCAGAGTTGACATTTTCAAACAGAATTGGAATCCAAAGGTATCAGGGTTTGGTGATAGGGGTTAGAAGTGGCAACAAAGGAGAACCTGGACAAACATTGTCCAGTGCAGGGAGTTTCAGGTGGTTAGTTTCAGCGCAAATATCAAGTTATAAAGATAAGATTGACACGAAGAATATCTGGGCATTACACCTATTATTACAGTTGAATAGAGTACCAATATTATTGTGGGTGGGGTGAACTAGAGGGTAACTGGGCATGGTCTGCATTAACTACATGCCTTGGAGAAACATGGGCCTACTGCTCTTCCTTTCTTTCAGCCCCTCCAATCTTATCTATCATTTAATTAAATTATGGCTGATCTGTATCTTAAATCCATTTATCCACCTCAGCTCAAGAAAATAGTTTTCGATATTTATCCTATCAAATCATTTCAATATTTCAAACAGCTCAAACTTCATATATTACAAATCAAGGCAAATAAAAGTGCTTTTGAAAAAAGAATATCCTGTAGTAAGTCTTCTTTGAGCTGCATTCGGTGAGTTCATTCTCTGCAAAATAAAGTCCTCCATTCACTAATCCCAGGGTACTACACCATCTCCAGATTTTTGTGGCTGTTCACAGATGCCTTGTGTCAGGTTGGAGTCTGTTTTGCTGATGGAGGACACAGTTCAGATCTCCATTTACAATCACTATTGCACATGTACAAGCATGAGAAATGTTACTCTGTGGAATCTTTGGTAGTCCATATTTCGACACTGACAGTTGCACAATTCAACTATTCATCAGGAGGGAAGGATCATAACAGCTGCGCAGAGAATGAAAATAAACTGGTTTGGAGGACTAATGCAGCCGAGGGTAAACAGCTGAAGGGAATCAGTGACGCAGTGAGGCAAGACCACAGATGGATTTAAATATGAAGGTGAGGATCCTAAAATCAATTTGCTGCACACAAGCAGCCAATAGAGGTTTGTTATTATAGTGCAGGTGAGGATGCGAGCTGCTTTTAGTGGAAGATGGTAGCAAGAGAACACTGAGAAAATTAAGCCTCTCACGGTAAAGTTGTCCATTATGGTCTAAGCAGTAGCAGGAGAGAGATACTTTGATGCTGGTGACATTTTAGAAGTTACCAATTTTGAATAATGGATCAAAAGTGAGGAAGAACCTTTTCCTGTCACTCACTTTGTAGATTGAATACCAGAAACATAGGGCGCGATTCTACGCACCCCACACGGGGGGAGAATCGCGGGAGGGCTGGGCGAATCACGACACGCCGCCCTAGCACCGCCCCCCCCCCCCCCCCCCCCCCACCCAGCGATTCTCCCACCCCCTCCAAAATGGCATGTCGCGTTTTTCGACAGGCCGCTCGGAGAATCGCCGGTCGCCGTGAGAAACGGCCTGGATGGGCCGAGCGGCCTGCCGAACCCGACCTGTTCACGCCGGCGCCAACCGCTGGTCGGCTGCCGGCGTGAACAGCGTGCAAACTCTGTGTTTGGGGCCTGTGGGGGGCGGAGGGAGGATCGAGCACCACAGGCATGCTCAGGAGATGTCTGGCCCGCGATCGGTGCCCACCGATCGTCGGGCCGGCGTCTCTAAAGGACGCACTCTTTTCCCTCCGCCGCCCCGCAAGATCAAGCCACCATGTCTTACGGGGCAGCGGAGGGGAAGACAGCAACCGCGCATGCGCGGGTTGACACCCGCCAACCTGCGCATGGGCCACTGACGTCATTTAGCCGCCGCCGGCTGCATCATTCCCGGTGCGCCGCTTTGACGCAAGCGTCAAGGCCTGGCGCCAAGATTCACACGCCGCCGCTCCTAGCCCCTGGGGGGGGGGGGGGGGGGGGGGGGGGGGGGGGAGAGAATAGGGGGCGAGGAGCGGCCTCCGACGCCGGAGTGAAACACTCTGGGTTTCACTCCGGCGTCGGCTGTTTGTCTCCCTTTGGGAGAATCGCGGCCATAGCATTTCTACCTGGAGTTGCTGAAAGGCACACACTTGCAATGCTAGAAATTTTATTCTGTTATGCTATTCTAATTGCACTGTGTTAATGCTATGCTACTCTAATGCTAAAGTTTGAGTTCAAGGATATATTTCTGGTGGTTATATTGAGAATTGCATTTGTCAAAGTCATGAAAAAATACCAGATTTCTGAGTATTTAAGTAGAATTGATTAGATTTCCAATTTTTGTAATATACAAGTCAAAGTGGTGTGCATGACGAGACCAGACCAGATCTGAAAAATAGGTCAAATTCAAATCTCTTTTATTAGTACATTTATCAATTAAAATGAAAACAATCATGCAACAAATCCAAATCTGGTTCACAAACAATGATAAACTTGTAACAAACGTCACTCCCAAGACAACAGCAAAACTGCATATTAGCACATGTATTGCTAACTATGAACACTTCCAACACCGTTTACATCACAGAAGCCTTCAAATTCCTCGTCCTCTATGTCTAAGTGGAAGTTCGCCTCAAGCTCGGGACTGAGGATGGGAGTGATGATCCCTTTGTCGCTCATGTCATAGTCATTCTCTGGCCTCTACTGATAAGCCCCGTTGTGATTAATCTTTTCACAATCACCTCTTCAAGCACACTATCATATGCGTCCTTAATCCACTAGATCATATCAGCATAGGAGACATGCCACATACGTCCTGTGTTCATGAAACTATGTTCTCCTGTAGACATCTAACTTTCCGAAATATTCCAAAGTTCAGCCTTAAAGCAGCAGGTGACAGAAATGTCAAGTGGCTGTCGCAACTTTGTTACACCACCAGGAATAATGTTTAACACAGTGTTCTTGCTGTCTAAACTTCACTTTGTTTCCTCATTTATATGAGTTTGCATAGAGTCTATGATTATCATGGACTTCTTTATTTGGAAAAAAACCCACCTTGGTTGTACGCAACACATTCTTGGCTTTGCGCCAATCCTGAACATTTTTCTCATGACTCCGTAGTTATGGTGAGCAGCCATGTTCCCGCCATTTTCTTCTGCATATTTCACGATTTACTCAGGGAACGCTGCTGGATAGGATTGATGTGACCTGACTGGAGGCATTTTGGTTATGAGGCATGTGGTTATGAGGCTCAGATTTATTTACAACGGTCAGCATCTAAGATCCACTTAAACTGTGACTAAGTCGAAGTGGCATACCAAAAGAGGCCTCATCTTCTAAAAAAACAGACTAGATTTGTACACCGAAAAATCCAGTTCTTAATAATATGTCAAAGTGTGCCCAGCTTGTTATGGAGCTAAATAATATTTCAACAGCCTGCAGTTTACTCATCGCAAATGTCTTCATTTGACTCGGCTTATGGGAAATGACCTTTGAACTTACCTCAAATTTAAACCCCAGACAAACCTCCAATTCCTCTTTACTGTTTCCTACAAAACCCCAAAATACCTTTTCAGGACTAAATTAATACTATTTCGTCACGCTGATTTTAACATAAAAGAGTTTAATTTCAACAGTCAAATTGTTTATGGACAATTACGCTTTGCTCTCCTCCCCTTTTCCTCCCTCTTACACAGACAACATTCGTTGCTGCATGATGTTGAACATTCAGCTGGTATATTATCCAAGTAAGCATTAATCACGTGAGAGCCTGGACAGTTAATTTGGTTATTCAACTGCAGCAGGCCAATTTTGGCCTTGGAATTCCTGTTCCTAATTCTGGGGCACACAAGTCCCACTGTAGTACTCCACTGCCATCCCAGCTAGGAACAGCTAACTCAGCAGGCTGCAATTCAAACGTTGCCATTCTCATTTGCACAGCTTAGTTACATGTTTTCTTCACCAAAATAAGCAGCCGATTAATTAATAATAAAAGAGCCGTAGTACGCTTCAGCATCTTTTTCCAATGCCGAGCTGCTTCTCTTAACGTCCAAGCTATCGCTCCTTTCACAGACTATTTTCCTGCAAATCCAACATTCCATTGCTTTCTCAATTCATCTCTTCCACAGCCTATCTCTCTTTCACAGTTTTCATTATCCACAACGTAGCACTCTTTTCCTCAACAGCTTCAGGATGACCAAAGGGTCCATTTTTTTCTAACTTGGTTCTCCACATTCTGAATATCTTCCACATTCTGGATATCTTCTCTCCAAACACTGATTTCACATTAGAAGAGCCAAAAAATAAAACTGGTAAACACTTTTATGGTGCAGTGTGTTTGAGAATAAACAATTTTTCAGCAATAAGTGTAATGTCATATAACATGCAAACAAAGATCAAAGAAAAGTACAACACACGAACAGGCCCTTCAGCCCTCCAAGCCTGAGCCGACCATGCTGCCCGTATAAACTAAAATCTTCTCCACTTCCGGGGTCCGTATCCCTATATTCCCATCCTATTCATGCATTTGTCAAGATGCCCATTTTAAAAAAATATATAAATTTAGTGCACCCAATTCATTTTTTCCAATTAAGGGACAATTTAGCATGGCCAATCCACTTACCCTGCACATCTTTGGGTTGTGGGGGCGAAACCCAGGCAAATACAGGGAGAATGTGCAAACTCCACATGGACAGTGACCCAGAGCCGGGATCGAACCTGGGACATTGGCGTTGTGAGGCAGCAATGCTAACCACTGCACCACCGTGCTGCCGTCAAGATGCTCCTTAAACGTCACTATCATCCCTGCTTCCACCACCTCCTCCGGAAGCGAGTTCCAGACACCCACTACCCTCTGTGTAAAAAAAAAAACTTGTCTCGTACATCTCCTCTAAACCTTGCTACCTTAAACCTGTTCCCCCTAGTAATCGACCCCTCTACCCTGGGAAAAAGTCTCTGACTATCCACTCTGTCTATACCCCTCATAATTTTGTAGACCTCTATCAGGTCGCCCCCTCAACCTCCTTTGTTCCAGTGAGAACAAACCAAGTTCATTCAACCTCTCCTCATATCTAATGCCCTCCATACCAGACAACATCATGGTAAATCTCTTCTGCACCCTCTCTAAAGCCTCCACATCCTTCTGGTAGTGTGGCGACCAGAATTGAACACTATACTCAAGTGCGGCCTGACTAAGGTTCTATATAGCTGTAATATGACTTGCCAATTTTTATACTCAATGCCCCGGCCAATGAAGGCAAGCATGCTGTATGCCTTCTTGACTACTTCTCCACCTGGGTTGTCCCTTTCAGTGACCTGTGGACCAGTACACCAAGATCTCTCTGACTGTCAATATTCTTGAGGGTTCTACCATGCACTGTATATTTCCTACCTGTATTAGGCCTTCCAAAATGCATTACCTCACATTTGTCCGGATTAAACTCCATCTGCCATCTCTCCGCCCAAGTCTCTAAATCCAGATCTAAATCCTGCTGTATTTTTAAAAAATATTTTTATTCAGGTATTTGAAAATTTTTATAATAACAACAATAACAATGACATAAACGTGGTGTAATAAATATTTCCACCCCCCTCCCAATCTTCACACACCCCAACCATAATACAACAATCCGGCCCTCTCCCCCACACCCCACCTTGGAATACTGCATCTGCTGACATTTTAATTTTCCCCGTGAAAATCGACGGACGGCTGCCACCTCGGGTGAATCCGACCATTGACCCTCTTAAGGCGAGTTTTATCTTCTCGAGACTGAGAAACCCAGCCTTGTCACTAACCCAGGTCTCTACACTCGGGGGCTTGAGTCCCTCCACGATAACAAGATCCATCCGGGCTACCAGGGAGGCAAAGGCCAAGACGTCAGCCTCTTTTGCCCCCTGAACTCTCTGCTCTTCCGACACTCCAAAGATCACCACCTCCGGACTCGGCACCACCCGTGTTTTGAGTACCGTGGACATTGCCTGAGGAAACCCTGCCAAAACCCTCCAAGCTTCAGGCATGCCCAAAACATGTGGACATGATTTGCTGGGCTTTCCACGCACCTTGCACACCTATCCTCTACCCCGAAAAAGCTGCTCATCCTAGCCATGTTATGAGTGCCCGGTGGACTACCTCGAATTGTATCAGGCGAATCTTGACACAAGATGAGGAGGTATTAACCCTGTTTAGGTCATCCGCCCATAGACCTGCCTCTATCTCTCCTCCTAGCTCGTCCTCCCACTTACCCTTAAGTTCCTCCACTGGAGTTTCTTCCGCCTCCGAAAGCTCCTGGTAACTACCTGAAACCGTCCCCTCTCCCACCCAGGTACTAGAGACTACTCTATCCTGTATCCCATTGGCGGCAGCAGCGGAAAGGCCGGAACCTGCTTTCTCAGGAAGTCTCGCACCTTCAAATACCTAAACCCATTCCCTGCTGGCAAGTTAAATTTGTCCTCCAAGGCTTTCAAGCTGGGAAAGCTCCCGTCTATAAATAGATCCCCCATCCTTCTAATTCCTGCTCTTTGCCATCTCCGCAACCCACCACCCAGCTACCCGATAATTATTATAAATCGGACCTCTATCAGTTCGCCCCTCAACCTCCGTCGTTCCAGTGAGAACAAACCGAGTTTATTCAACCACTCCTCAGAGCTAATGCCCTCCATACCAGGCAACATCCTGGTAAATCTCTTCTGCACCCTCTCTAAAGCCTCCACATCCTTCTGGTAGTGTCGCGACCAGAATTGAACACTATACTCCAAGTGTGGCCTAACTAAAGTTCTATACAGCTGCAACATGACTTGCCAATTCTTATACTCAATGCCCCGGCCAATGTAGGCAAGCATGCCGTATGCCTTCTTGACTACCTTCTCCACCTGTGTTGCCCCTTTCAGTGACCTGTGGACCTGTACACCTAGATCTCTCTGACTTTCAATACTCTTGAGGGTTCGACCATTCACTGTATATTCCCGACCTGCATTAGACCTTCCAAAATGCATTACCTCACATTTGTCCGGATTAAACTCCATCTGCCATCTTGCCGCCCAAGTCTCCAAACGATCTAAATCCTGCTGTATCCTCTGACAGTCCTCATCGCTATCCGCAATTGCAGCAACCTTTGTGTCGTCCACAAACTTACTAATCAGACCAGTTACATTTTCCTCCAAATCATTCATATAAACTACAAATAGCAAAGGCTCCAGCACTGATCCCTGCGGAACACCACTATTCAGAGCCCTCCAATTCGAAAAGCACCCTTCCATTGCTACTCTCTGCCTTCTATGGCCTAGCCAGTTCTGTATCCACCTTGCCAGCTCACCCCTGATCCAGTGTAACGTCACCTTTTGTACCAGTCTACCATGAGGGACCTTGTAAAAGGCCTTACTGAAGTCCATATAGACAACATCCACTGCCCTACCTGCATCAATCATCTTTGTGAGCTCTTCGAAAAACTCATCAAGTTAGTGAGACATGACCTTCCCTTCACAAAACTATGCTGCCTCTCACTAATACGTCCATTTGCTTCCAAATGGGAGTAGATCATGACCCGAAGAATTCTCTCCAGTAATTTCCCTACCACTGACGTAAGGCTCATCGGCCTGTAGTTTCCTGGATTATCCTTGCTACCCTTCTTAAACAAAGGAACAACATTGGCTATTCTCCAGTCCTCCGGGACATCACCTGAAGACAGTGAGGATCCAAAGATTTCTGTCAAGGCCTCAGAAATTTCCTCTCTAGCCTCCTTCAGTATTCTGTGGTAGATCCCATCAGGCCCTGGGGACTTATCTACCTTAATATTTTTCAAGACGCCCAACACCTTGTCTTTTTGGATCTCAATGTGACCCAGGGTATCTACACACCCTTCTCCAGACTCAACATCCACCAATTCCTTCTCTTTGGTGAATACTGATGCAAAGTTTCATTTGGTACCTCGCCCATTTCCTCTGGCTCCACACACAGATTCCCTTGCCTATCCTTCAGTGGGCCAACCCTTTCCCAGGCTACCCTCTTGCTTTTTATGTACGTGTAAAAAGCCTTGGGATTTTCCTTAACCCTATTTGCCAATTACTTTTCGTGACCCTTTCTAGCCCTCCTGACTCCCTGCTTAACTTTCTTCCTACTTTCCTTATATTCCACACAGGCTTCGGCTGTTCCCAAATTTCTAGCCCTGACAAATGCCTCCTTTTTCGTTTTGACAAGGCCTACAATATCTCTTGTTATCCAAGGTTCCCGAAATTTGCCGTATTTATCCTTCTTCCTCATAGGAACATGCCGGTTCTGAATTCCTTTCAACTGACATTTGAAAGTCTCACACATGTCAGATGTTGATTTACCCTCAAACATCCGCCTCTAATCTAGGTTCTTCAGTTCCTGCCTAAAATTGTTATAATTAGCCTTCCCCCAATTTAGCACATTGAGGAAAGTGACGGTGTGGAGAAACTTGGAAAGGTTAGCGTCTTGGTCCTGCTGGTCGTGGCTGCAGATGGTGACGTTGTCCAGGTATGGGAACGTGGCCCGCAATCTGTACCGGTCAACCATTCGGTCCATCTCCCGATGGAAGACCGAGACCCCGTTGGTGACGCCGAAGGGAACCCTAAGGAAATGGTAAAGGCGACCGTCTGCTTCGAACGCAGTGTATGGGCGGTCCGCCTTACGGATGGGCAGCTGGTGGTAGGCAGATTTAGGTTCACTGTCAAGAAGACCCGGTATTGTGCAATCTGATTGACCATATCAGATATGTGTGGGAGGGGGTACACGTCGAGCTGCGTGTACTGGTTGATGGTCTGACTATGGTCAACGACCGGCCTGCCTTTCTCCCCGGTTTTCACCACTGCCACTTGGGCTCTCCAGGGGCTATTGCTGACCTCGATAATACCTTCCCGCAGCAATCGCTGGACCTCAGACCTGATGAAGGTCCTGTCCTGGGCGCTGTATCGTCTGCTCCTGGCGGCGACGGGTTTGCAATCCGGGCTTAGGTTTGCAAAAAGGGAGGGTGGGTCGACCTTAAGGGTTATGAGGCCGCAAACAGTAAGGGGGTGGTAAGGGCCCGCAAAATTTCAGGGTTAGGCTCTGGAGGTTGCACTGGAAGTTCAGGCCGAGTAGCAAGGCAGCACAGATGTTGGGGAGGACGTAGAGGCAGAAGCCGCAGAACTCTACGCCCTGGACAGTGAGGGTGGCAATGCTGTATCCCTGAATCGCCATGGAGTGGGATCCGGAGGCCAGGAAGATTCTCTGGTTAGCGGGGTGTACCGCGAGGGAGCAGCGCCTTACCGTATCGGGGTGGATGAAGCTCTCAGTACTCCCGGAATCCAGAAGGCAGGATATCTCGTGCCCGGCGACCTTCACCTTTCTCAAAGCGGTCACGAGGTTGTGCAGTCGGGACTGGTCAATCGTGACCGAGGCGAGAAGCGGCTGGTCTGCGGCGGTTGCAGGCGATGAGCGGCCCGATGAGGTACCTGACGGGCAGGGGTCCTGAGGCGGGTAAGATGACGGCGCCCACAGGCTGCACGTGACCTGGGGCAGGCAAGGTGGTGCTGCCCTCGGGCCCTACTTGTCCTGGGGCAGGCAAGATAGCAGCACCCATTGGTTCTGAGGCAGGCAGGATGGCAGCGCCCACGGGCCGCACGTGTTGTGAGTAGTGCAAGATGGCGGCGCCCACTGGCCGCACGTGGTCCGAGGAGGGGAAGATGGCGGCGCCCACTGGCCGCACGTGGGGGGTGCCAGGACAATAGCGGCGATTGAGCGGGCCTGGCACACTGCAGCGAAATGTCCCTTCTTGCCACAGGCTTTGCAGAGCGTGCTCCACGCCGGGCAGCGCTGCCGGGGGTGTTTTGACTGTCCGCGGAAGTAGCATTTGGGTCCCTGGGGTTGGTTGGCTGCCGCGCGGCGCAGGCGTGGGGTTGGCTGGGGGCGGTCGCTGATGGGGTCCATGATGGGGTGGTTGTCGACGGGGTCCACGGTGCACAGGGAGGGTGGGTCGCGCGGTCGGGGGCATAGGCCTGTACGTTGCGTGAGGTAACCGTAAGCGAGAGCACCAGTTTTTTGGTCACTGCGAGGTCAGGCGTGGCCCCTTCTAAGAGGCGCTGCGGATGTAGTCAGACCCTATGCAGTAAGGTACACGTCTTTCATCAGCAGGTTGGAATGTTCAGTGGCCAAAATGGCCTGGCAATCACAGTCACTCACTAGGGCAAGCAGGGCACACCAGAAATCTTCCACAGACTCACTGGAAAGTTGGTGCCACGTGGGGAGGTGTTGTCTGCTTGAGGATGCAGCTGCAGGAGATCCAGCTTGATGCGGAGGTCCATCTCTGAAAAATCTGTGTCATAAATTGATGCACTATCAATTAAGATGAGACGAGAGTAGAATGTAATCGAGGCTTTATTACATAAAGATGTGTGGCCTCCTACTGCAGCTGATGAAATGGCGGCTGTACGGAGAGCACACATATTTATACTCCGCCTACTGGGCGCAGCTAGCAGGCAGGGATCTACCCCCGTACCTATAGTACAGGGGCCTTACCGTAAAACCCATATATATAGTATAATACCTCAGTGGTGACGACCACAAACACCAACTGGGATCGTAACACAAGTTACTACTCATTTTGTCCCAAATTATTGTTTCCAGAAGTTTCCCGCCACCAAAGTTAAATTGACTGACCTGTACACTTAGACCGAATTCTACAGGTCAGCACGGGCGGTTTATGTGCTGTTTTATGGAAATTTCCCGAAGTATTCCACCCACAGGGCTCAGCAACGTCAGAGGGGCAGTCGCAAGGATTCTTGTCGACCCTCTGGCCCAACCTTGATTTCACCAGGCCCGCCCTGTTCCATCTGCCTTAGTTGACAAAGTTAATGTGAAGTTGGACTGTCTGGAAGCATTGGACATAATCAGGCCTGTTTGTTTTGCCGATTGGGCCATTCTGGTTGTTCCCATCCTCAAGCTGGAAGCCTCCGTCAGCATTTGTGTGGATTATAAATTAACTGTGAATACCGCTTCCTGTCTGGATAAATATCTGCTTCTGTGAACAGAAGACCTTTATGCCAAACTTTCACAAAATTAGACAGGAGCAACACGTATCTGCAGCTGCCGTTGAATGAGGCGCTATGTCACTATCAACACCCGACGGGGTCTGTTCGAATATACACATTTGCCTTTTGGGGTGTCTTCTGCATGCACCATTTTCAGCACACCATGAAAATCGTGCTACATGGATTGCCACGGATTGGCGTTTATCTGGATGATGTTTTGGTCACCGGCGTCTCGAAAGAGGAACACCTGAAAAATCTGGAGGCAGTGCTCCGCAGGTTCTCGGACTTCAGCATTTGACTGCGCCAAGAGAAATGCGCTTTTCACGCGCGTGAAGTGGTATACGTGGAGTACCGAGTAGATAGTGCAGGCCTCCACCCCGTGCCGGACAAGGTGAAGGCCATCCAAATGGCTCCGGCTCCCACTGACGCCATGACTCTGAGGTCATTCTTAGGCCTTGTTAATTATTATGGAAAACGCGTTCCACCCCTGGCTGTTATTCTGGCCCCTCTACATTCTCTTTTGAGGAAAAACTCCGGATGGCATTGGGGCCCTGACCTGCGAATAAAGAGGCACCTGACCACCTCAAGCTTGTGGATGCACTATGACCCTCAAAAACCTTTAATCGTCACCTGTGACGCCTCCCCATATGGGACCGGAGTGATGTTGGCGCATCAAATGCCTGATAGTTCAGAGCGGCCTATTGCCTTTGCTTCCAAGACATTGACAGCGGGCGAGCGCCGCTATGCCCAAATCAAGAAAGAAGGCTTGGCGGTGATCTACACCGTCAAGCAATCCCATCAATATGTGTACTACGGCATTTCGTATTGATCACCGACACAAACATCTGCAGGGCCTTTTTAAAGGTGATAAGGGCATTCTACCCATAGCCTCAGCTAGAATCCAATGCTGGGCGCTGCTACTAGCGGCTTATGAACACACATCCAGCCACCGCTCTGTGACCCAGAATTCCCATGCTGCCGCACTGAATCACCTGCCGTTGTCCTCGGAGTCGGTGTCACCCCACCGTGTTGACGGATTATCGGCCATATAAAATTTTATGGATACTCTTCCTGTTACGGCCTCGCGTATCCGCGAATAGATGAAAAAGGATCCCGTCTTGGCGAAGTTGCGAAACGTCGTTCTCATTGGCGGCACTGCACATCAGTTATCTGGGGAGCTGAAGACCTTCACACCAAGTTGCCTGAGTTAAGTGTGGAAGATGGGGTGTTACTCTCTGGAGCCCGGGTGATGATCCCGGAGAAGGGTCGGCAGTTAGTTTTAAACGACCTCCATGATGGCCACTCTGGGGCCTCGCCGACCACGATGTTAGCTCGGAGCTACGTCTGGTGGCCTTGTAAGGATGCCGACACGAGATGGTGACCTGCCAGTGTGACGACTGTCAGAACCCCAGCAGCTCCCCGCCGCTGCGCCGTGCACCCGTGGGAATGGCCTGCCCGTCCTCGGGCTCGCGTCTGTGTCAATTTTGCCGGTCCCTTTTTGAGCTCAATGTTTCTTCTCTAATCGACGCACAGTCCCAGTGGCTGGTGGTCCCCCGAATGCCGCCTATCAGAACGGCAATGACGATCGAGAAACACCGCCTCTCCTTCTCCACCCAGGGGATTCCAGAGGTTCTCATGTCCGATAATGGGCCCTCGTTCACGAGCCAAAGTTTCTCGGCCTTCTTGCGCTCTAGTGGGGTCCGCCATGTCAGGACAGCCCCTTACCATCCGACATCAAATGGGTTGGCTGAGCAGGCTGTACAGACCCTGAAGCAGGGCACTGGCTCATTGGATACCAGGTTGGCCTGATTTCTGTTTGCTGACCGGGCTACCTCCCGTGCAGTTACTGGGATTGCCCCCGTGGAGTTTCTGATGGGTCGTCGTCTACCAACCAAAGAGGGGTTGCTGTTGCCCAATATTGGGGCAAACGTGCGCAAGGTGCAAGACTCTCAGACCGCAGTTCCACAGACCAAACGTCCAGTTCATGTTTTTGTCCCAGGGGACGAGATTTACAACAGTAACTACGCTCAGGATGTCACCTGGCTTAAGGGCACTGTTCTGCGGCAGACCGGGCCGACCTCGTATTGCCTGTAAATGGGGGGGGGGCCAACAAGTGAAGAACCACGTGAACTAGTTTAGAGCCAGGTGCCCGGCGAGGTGCCCACAGGAGGCTCCTCAGACAGTCCCACGGGCCCTGTCGGACCTCCATGACATCTCTGCCCTTGCTGTGCCACATCGTGGCTGCACCATTCCGTCCGACTCCCCATTGGACTCCTTTGATTCGGAGATGGACTCAACTCCCCTGGCACCAGGATGGGCAGTGCCTCCCCCGCCAACGCCACAGGTGTCCGAGATTCCCCGGTGGTATGGCAGAAGAGGAGCACCCTGCTTCGCTACCCACCGCCGGCCCTCCTCGTCTGTCACCGTTGAGGGCCAACCGTTTCTTAAAAGACGCAGGGGTCCGCCCTCACCTCATGTCTCGGCTTGGTTGTGTGTGCGATGGGAGGAATGTCATAACCTGGGCTTAAGCAGGTAATGGGACATTATTGAAACCTTAGCAGATCATAGGACACTTATCGGACTGAGGGATTGCACTCCCCCACTGACGGGTAGGGTGTATCCTTCTACACCGGACAGTGATCTGGCTCCTGTAGTAGAGTAACTCCCTGTATTCTTGTTGTGCTGTTATGTTTGATTCAACCTGTTCAGCTCAGTGTCAACTACTTTCCAGACCTTATAATAGCATCCTTCCTATAGTCTTTATTTCTTCCTGGAATGTGTCTTTGCTAAGTGTTACAAAATATCTCCTTAAATGACCTACCATTTAACCTAATTTCCCAGTTGACTTAGCCAGCTCTGGCTCTATACCCTTGTAATTGCCTTTAAGTTTAAAACACTCATCTTAAACCTATACTTTGATTGCAAAATTTAATCGTGTTCTGATCACTGCGATCAAGAGGCTACTTTACTC
Source organism: Scyliorhinus canicula (assembly GCF_902713615.1). Taxonomy (NCBI): domain Eukaryota; kingdom Metazoa; phylum Chordata; class Chondrichthyes; order Carcharhiniformes; family Scyliorhinidae; genus Scyliorhinus; species Scyliorhinus canicula. The sequence continues at coordinate 44,085,129 of NC_052156.1, forward strand.
CGATGTCATTAATTGATCCTCATTGCACATTACCAGGTATGGAATAGCCGACTCTCTGGTTGGCTCTCGAAGAGTGCTTTTCAAACTTTTCTACCAGGGACCCTTTTAAAAAAAATTTAGAATGCCCAATTCATTTTTTTTTCCAATTAAGGGGCAATTTAGCGTGGCCAATCCACCTACTCTGCACATCTTTAGGTTGTGGAGGCGAAACCCACACAAACACGGGGAGAATTTGCAAACTTCACATGGACAGTGCCCCGGAGCCGGGATCGAACCTGGGACCTCAGCGCCGTGAGACAGCAGTGCTAAACACTGCGCCACGGTGCTGCCCCGGGACCCACCTTTAACCATCCTTCGAGACCCACGCTCACCAACCATTGCGACCCGCGCTGTCCATCGCAACCAACCATTTTCACTTACCTTCAAGGTGAGCCTGATCGGTCCTCACGATCTCATTTCATAGAATCATATAATCCCTACAGAGGAGGCCATTCATCCCATCGAGTCTGCACCGATTCTCTGAAAGTGCACCCTCCCTAGGCCCAATACCCCACCCTATCCCCGTAACCCCACCTGGGGGCAATTTAGCATGGCCAGTCCATCTAACCTGCACATCTTTGGACAGTTGGAGGAAACCGGGGCACCCAGGCAGACATGGGAAGAATGTACAAACTCCATTTTGTTATTCAGTGTTACATTTCTGATAATTACTTCAGCTGACGAGTTAAGATCTCACTGCAACCGTTGAATAAAATCTAGAGGTTTGTCCTCAAACTCACCATGTTTAGACTTCAAATGTCATTGAAGTTTAAGGAGGGTTTTAAACTTTCATTTGTCAGTGCCCCCTGCATATAACACACATGAACTTTGAATCCTGGTTTTCAGTGGGACAATTAATAAACCCACACTTCAAGTAATCATCTTCATGCTGTTTTGTTCCTGTTTTCAGCTTCTTCTTCTTCTTGGCTTGTTTACCAGAGGCCCTGGAGTTCACACCACCATTGCTGGCATGGAAGAACCCCTCTCACACCCAGAACATGTGACATCAGTGCAAGTGACCTACTCTCTGCCACCCCTCCAGGCAGGAAGACTCTGGCGATTTAAAAAAAGTTTCTGGTCTTGGGTCAGCGCGCTGGCGTCAGTAGGAGGTGTTCTGCCTTTCTGGGCTGGCCTGCATACTGCTGAGGGGGCATGTAATTGCAGAACGAGCAGCATTCTGAAAGTTGGTCGTGGCCGGCGTTTTTAAAAGCTGGCTGTGCTATTGGGCACTACTCAGCGCAATCGGGAGCGCTGTGCGCATAGCCCCGTGACCCTTCTGACACCCGCCTGCAACTCACCCGTGGGTCGCAACTCTAGGTTTGAAAATGACTGCTCTGGAACATGCTGCTTTAAGAAACTGTCTGGAAAACACTATGAACTCATCTCGCAGCATACCTTTACAAATCTGATTCATCCAATTTATATGTCGACTAAAATAACCCATAATTCCATGATTACGGCTGCGTCTTTCTTGCAAGCCCGCATAATTTCTTCCTGTATACCCTTGTCTTGCATTGTGGTTACTGTTAGTGGGGCTATAAACTACCTTTTGCTGTTTCCTATCTCCACCCAAACTGATTCTACATCTTGATCTTTAGGAATAAGATCATCTTTCACGATTGTGCCAATGTCATCCTTAAATAACAGAGCGTCCCAACCACCTTTTCCTAGCTTCCCATACTTCCAAAATGTCAAGTACCCTTGAATAGTCAGGTACCAGCTTTTGTTACTTTGCAGCTATGGTTATCAGGTCATACATATTTATTTCTATTTGTGCTATCAATTCATCCATTTAGTTATGAATGTTATGTACATTCAGAATACAGAGCCTTTAGTTCAATCTTTTCACTATTTTTGCAAACTCTGGCCTTATCTTACGGTACACTCTTAAATTTCTATGTTCTGTCCCTTCTTGCCACACTCTGATTAGTACCCTCATTGCTACCTCGCTCTCTTCCCTTGTACTTTCCTTTTAATTTTCTGCCTTTTACATCAGGTGATCCCTTGGTCCCACTATTTAGTTGAAAGCCCTCTCTGCTGCCCTGGTTATACAACTAGCCAGAGTACTAGTCCCGGCACCGTTCCGGTGAAGACTGACCCAAAGGTACACTTTCTCCAGTACTAGTGCAAGTGTCTTATGAATCGAAACCCATTTCTTCCACACCAGTCTTTGATCCATGCATTAAATTCCCTAATTATTATTGATCCAGACATAAATGCTTTTTAAATTTAGCCCCTTGCTGCCCATGTTCCATAATTCTATACTCCCTGGCATAATGGTGTGGAGTAGAACAGAGTTCGCAGTGGAGTTCGTATGCTTATGTGAACATATTCTTTCAAAATTGTTGCAAGTTATCCAACTGAAATTAATTATTTCCATACAATCTATTTGATGGAGCATTACCAAGTTTCACTCACACATTCACTCACACTCACACATGGGCAGCAGGGTAGCATGGTGGTTAGCATAAATGCTTCACAGCTCCAGGGTCCCAGGTTCAATTCCCGGCTGGGTCACTGTCTGTGTGGAGTCTGCACGTCCTCCCCCTGTGTGCGTGGGTTTCCTCCGGGTGCTCCGGTTTCCTCCCACAGTCCAAAGATGTGCGGGTTAGGTGGATTGGCCATGCTAAATTGCCCGTAGTGTCCTAATAAAAGTAAGGTTAAGGGGGGGGTTGTTGGGTTACGGGTATAGGGTGGATACGTGGGCTTGAGTAGGGTGATCATGGCTCGGCACAACATTGAGGGCCGAAGGGCCTGTTCTGTGCTGTACTGTTCTATGTTCTACCCTACATAAGCCTCTAAACAAAAAGAGAAAATAAAAAACAAGAAAAGCTCCATGTCAGCAAGGGTAGCCTGCAGCCATGAGTTCAGGCGTCACTTCCTAGATGCTTTAAGTTTTGTGTATTCCCATTGTACCAGAATGATTTATGATCACAACAAGCAACCACCCCAGAAAAACATCAGTTGTAACTTTCATTATATCAATTTATCATTGAGTAAATGCACAGATTCTATTCTACCAGCAGGAAACCAAGTTCAGACAGTGGGGCATGTTATTTAAACCACAACTCCACATTGAATTGAGGATTGTTGAATTTACCATCAGATTGTGCGTGTGGGTGTGGCATGAGCACGTCCTGGTACAAGTTTCAACAGCTCGAATTGATACTGCTTAGTTCTACAGTCACTCCTTTCAATTGATCAAGTTCAAATGCATAATAATTCTTGAAGTGTTTAATATAGAGGGCGGAATTCTCCGCTCCCGGGAAAAATCAGGAGGGCCGTCGTGAACTCGGCCGAGTATCACGACAGCCTCGGAGGCCGCTCCTCGCCCCCTATTCTCCCCTCCCGGCGGGGCTAGGAGCGGCGCTCCGTAACTCTCGGCCGCGGGGGCGTCGTGCCAAGAATGACGCAGCCGGCCCGCCTAATGACATTAGCCACGCATGCGCAGGTTGGCCGGCTCCAACCCGCGCATGCGCAGCTGATGTCATCACTCTGACGGCACGAACCCGCGCATGCGCGGTGTCCATCTTTCCCCTCAGCCGCACCGCACGACATGGCAGCTTGATCTTGCGGGGCGGCGGAGGGGAAATAATGCGTCCGATTTGGACTTCGGCCCAACGATCGGTGGACATCGATCGCGGGCCTGTCCCCTCCCGAGCACAGTCGTGGTGCTCTTTCCTTGCTAGGCCACCTACAAGCCCCAAACGGGCTTCTCACTCCCATTTCACGACGGCAGAGACCAGGTGCGTTTGCCGCCATCGTGAAACGGCCGCGAACAGCTGGCCACTCAGCCCATCCGGGTCGGGGAATCGCGTTCGCCGTAAAAAACGGCGAGCGGCGATTCTTCCAAGTGGGGGGGGGGGGGGGGGGGGGGGGGCAGGGAGAATAGTGGGGGGGGCGCCAGGGGGGCGTGAAATTTGTCGGGGGGCCCCCCCCTGCGATTCTCCCACCCGGCGTGGGGAGCGGAGAATCGCGCCCAGAATGTCTGTAATGATTCTGTATTATAAAAATTATAAAATCAAATGAGGCTCATGCAAATCAAATTAAATATTTCTCGTCAAAATGTTTTATATTAAGTACATTTCTGTTATTGAAGATTACTGTCAACTTGTGTGGATTCATTATTGATGTGTGCATGTGCTGTTCATTCAGCATTTGTTCAGCCCACTGGGGAAATTTTAATAATAGATTATTTGCACAATATGCATCTTGAAATTAAGGGGGCAGTTCACAAGTTTAGGACTAGATGGGCGGCACGGTAGCACAATGGTTAGCACAGTTGCTTCACAGCTCCAGCGCCCAGGTTCGATTCCCAGCTTGGGTCACTGTCTGTGCAGAGTTTGCATGTGCTTCCCGTGTCTACGTGGGTTGTTAGGTGGGGTTACTGGGTTACAGGGACAGGGTGGAGGTGTGGGCTTGAGTAGGGTGCTCTTTGCAAGAGCCAGTGCTGACTCAATGGGCTGAATAGCCTCCTTCTGCACTGTAAATTCTATGATTCTAGGATTCTATGTTTGGTGGATTTTCCACCTTCTGCCCAAGGTCTGCACAATGGAGACATTAACATTGCATAGATATACTTTCTGAAGAAATTGAAAAATAAAAGGCATAATATATTAAAATGGAACAGTTTGCTCTCTGATTGAAATGGGTAAACTTCAATGTTCTCTTCCTAACAACCACCGAAAGAATGTGTGCAAAAGTAATCTTGCTCAAGAGAAAGACATTCCATCTGATCTAGGATGCTTTTGTTTCAAATCAATCACACAGAGAAATGTATTAAAAATGCTGGAAACATTAGGTTATTAACATAATGTCACAAATTCTAAGAGCAAGCTAGAAAATGATTACTAAACATCATCTGAATATCAAAAACAAGAAACGCGTTGTGAAGAAGTGGCAGATCTGCAGAAATGATTTTATATGCATTATCTCCTGGCAAAATATTATTTTTCCACATTTTTTCCTTGTGTAACATGGGGATCGAGCAGTCTACAATCTATAGAACAAATGTGTACTTTCACTGTTATGACAGATAAGGCCACGTCACTATGCAAATGCATGCTACTGGCATCATCAGTAACAGTAAATCAAAACAAAATTATTGAAAGTGTGGAGGAAGAGTGAGGGGAATTTTCTCCTCCCTCCTCTAGCCCCCATCTCCAAATAAACTACAATATCCTTTACCATCATAATAAAGGTTTGTGTCAGCTTTTACTTCAACACTTTATTGAACATATACCTTGTTCAAAACCCAGTCTAAGGTGATCAGAAAACACAGCAAAAATGTGTATTTTACCTTTAACCTGAAGAATATTATCAATATTGCATACCACATGTCAATTCAGCAAGACCAAAACAGAAACTTTATGCAAGCTAAATATTGTTCAACGGATTAGCAATAGTCAGTCAGTTCACCAAAAAGTGCACCACTGGTGGTTGTATTTTACTCAACATTTCTGCTATGTACTCTTAAGTTAGCATTTTTCATCATTCACATGGACCAATTATAAGAGAGAGAAAATCGGGGCAAGTTATCAGGAACAAATTCTTTCCAGCTTAATAGTGTGCATTACAATGTAAGATAATTCCCAAATTACCCTTTAGTTTTCTTTCTCTCGCCATCAGCTGTCAAGACCATTAACCTCGAATGCCCTCCCTAACCTCTCTTTTCTTCTTTTAGGATGATGCTCCTTAAGAACTTTTTCTTTGACCAATCTTTTTGTCATCTACCCTCGTATAAATGTCAAATTGTGTTTTATAATGCTCCCGTGAAGTGCTTTTGGGACCTTCTTCTACGTTAAAGGTTGCTGTACTATGAAATGAGAACAAATTAAATTTTGTAAGCAATTTTGAATTTATTCATGCTACAGTGACAGTTCTTTATTCACATACACTTACGAACTATAGCTCTGAGATGTCATGGTTGCAATTAAGAAAGTTACTGCAATAACAGATGGTGTGTGCTTTTAATTCCCATGTCAGTGCATAGTACACCACTTGTTGAGAACCAACAATTAAATTAGCCTAATTACTTAAAGCCAGTCTAAGTCATTCTTCCGTTGCAGGAGTTACCACTTAAAATTAATGAATGTCATTTGTGGTTCAATTTATTAACTGTCTACACATCAAACATTTAGCAATGTTCTTTCTTACAGCAATTCTGTAGAGAAGTCTTGTCCCACAGGCACACAAAGCTGCAACACAAGGAACCGCTGGATAAGGCCAACTGAAATAGAAGAAATAATACAAAAATTACTTTATTTTAGCCTGCACAATAGTTGACAAAATACAATAATTCAGAGTCATGAAACTCCTGGACTATCATTAAAATGCACCCGATTCACTGATGCCTTTTCATGATTGGGAACCTGCCACTGCTACCAAGTCCAGCCTAGTCATGACCATTCCTCAACTGTTAACTTAACTCTTAACACCCCTAGAAATAGAAGACCATAAGATATAGGAGCAAAATTAGGCCATCCAGCCCATCGAGTCTGCTCCATCATTCAATCATGGCTGATGTTTATCATCCCCATTCTCCAGTCATCGCCCCGTAACCCCTGATCCCCTTATTAATCAAGAACCTATCTATCTCAGTGACCTGGCCTGCACAGCCTTCTGAAACAATGCGTTCCACAGATTCACCATCCTTGGCTGAAGAAATTCCTCCCTATCATTGTTTTAAAGGATTGTTGCAGTCTGAGGCTGTGCCCTCTGGTTCTAGCCTCTCCTACTAGTGGAAACACCCTCTCCATGTCCACTATATCTCGGCCTCTCAGTATTCTGTAAGTTCCAATGAGATACCCCCTCATCCCAGATGGCCTAACAGACCCAGATGGCCAGACCCAGATGGCCTAACAAGCTCAATTGTTAAAAAAAAACAATTATTTAGGTTAACTCCGAATGTGTGGCCTTGTCAGCATACTCATGACCAGAAAAGAAAAATATATACTTTCAATAACTACAGCTTTTATTTATATAGCTTCTTTAAGGTAATGAAACATCCTAAGGAGCTTCATAGGAGCATTATAAAACAATATGACCCAGAGGCACATAACGAGATATTAGATCAGATGACCAAAAGCTTGGTCAAAGAGGTAGATTTTTAGAAGTCCCTTAAAGGAGACAAGCAAGGTTGAGCCGTGGAAAGCTATGGGAGAGATTTAAGATCGTAGGCCTAAGCAACTGAAGACGCAACCAGCGATGGTGGAGCAATGATTGGCAATGCACAAGAGGTCAAAATTAGAGGCATGCATATCAGAGGGCTGTGGGGTGAGATTACAGAGACAGGAAGGGGAAATTAAATCGAAGGATTTGAAAAATGATGAGAATTTTAAAATCAAGATTTGCTTGACTGGGAACTGATGAAGGCAAACGAGCACAGGGATGATAGGGGAATGGGAAATGCTGAGAGTAAAGAGACATAGACAGTAGTGTTTTGGATGACCTCAAGTTTATGGAATGTAGAATGTGGGAGATCAGCCATTAATGCATTGAAATAGCCAGGTCTACGGTTACAAAGGTATGGATGAGGGTTTCAGTAACAAATGAGCTGAGACCAGGGCGAAATTGATCAGTGTTATGGAGGTGCTAAAAGGACAGCTCAACAATGGCACCAATATGAGGACTGAAGCACATCTCAGGACCAAATGCGATGAAGGTGCTTGCAGACTTGCTCAAACTCCCTTGCCTGGGGAGAGTGGTGGAATCGGTACTTAAGAATCTGAATTTGGAGTAAGAGCAGAAAACATTAACTTCAGCCTTTCCAATATTGAAATGGAGGAAATTTCTTCTCATCCAGTACTGGATGTCAGATAATTTAGCAACAGTGGAGGTATCTGGAGAGGTGGCGGTGAGATAGAGTTGGTAAGTCATCAGCATACTTGTAAAAGTTCACCATATCTTTGCATAATGTCACCAAGGGGCAGCACGTAGATGAGAAATTGGAGGCGGCCCAGGATTGATCCTTGGGGGACACCAACGGTAATGGTGTGGCAGCAGCAAGAGGGGAGGAGACATTGCAAGTGATTCTCTGGCTGCAATTATGCAAATATGATAGATGGGCTTCTCTACAGGTCTGCACGCTGTGTAAAGAGTGCTCCATAGGCCAATTTTTTCACCTACTGGAACCTCAGACTTGCATGTCCAGTGTTTGTCAAGGAGCTTAATTGATAAGTGCCTATATTTCAAGTGGCAGTCAGCAACGCAAGTTATTTGGAATAGTCAGTAATAGTCACAGCTTCAGGGTCCTAGGTTCGATTCTCAGCTTGGGTCACTGTCTGTGTAGAGTTTGCACATTCTCCCCATGCCTGCGTGGGTTTCCTCCAGGTGCTCCGGTTTCCTCCCACTAGTCCCAAAAGACGTGGGACGCGATTCTCCGCCCCCCACGCCGGGTGGGAGAATAGCGGGAGGGCCTCCCGACATTTTTCACGCCCTCCCGCTATTCCCCCCCCCCCACGCCACAAATCGCTGTTCACCGTTTTTTACGGCGAGCGGCGATTCTCCGAGGCCGATGGGCCGAGCAGCCGGGCCTTCGCACCTGTTTCAACACGGCAGCAAACACACCTGCTCGCTGCCGTCGTGAAACGGGCGGCAGATGCCCGTTTGGGGCATCTGGGGGCCCGATTGGCACGGCAGTACCAATCATAGGTGGGCACCGATCGCGATCCGTGCGTCCGAAACGGACGCACTCTTTTCCCTCCGCCGCCCTGCAAGATCAAGCCGCCACATCTTGCGGGGCGGCTGAGGGAAAAGACGGCAACTGCGCATGCGCGGGTTGGCGTTGTCCAACCTGCGCATGCGCGGCTGACGTCATTGGCCGCATCAGCCGGCGTGACGCTTGACGTGCGGCCGTGACGCACGGGGCCGCGCTCATAGCCCCGCCCGGGGGGGAGAATCGGCCCCGGAAGTGGGCGTGAAGGCTGTCGTGGGTCACAGCCTGTTCCACGGCAGCCTTTACAATTCTCCGCATTTGCAGAGCATCTCGCCCGTGCTGTTAGGTAATTTGGACATTCTGAATTCTCCCTCTGTGTACCCGAATAGGCGCCGGAATGTGGCGACCAGGGGCTTTTCGCAGTGTTAATGCACAGTTTCTCATTGCAGTGTTAATGTAAGCCTATTTGTGAAAATAAAGATTATTAAAGATTATTATTAAATATTTGTATTTAGCAAGAGCAAATACAGAATAAACTGTCTGCATATGCAAATAAGAATCTCCTCAGCACTGAACCTTGCACCATGATATCTGCTTCCGAGTGAAGTGTCACCTTTTAATTCAGGCATAAAAATATATATTTACTCACTGATGGTAAAACGAAAAGTGTCTACATCTCAGTTCATTCATTAAGAAATCTGTTGCCATATTGAACATACATTAGAAATCATCACATAGTAGGAAAGAGAGGATTTGTCAGCAATTTTAAAAAAAGGTTTGCATTCTTAGAATTAAAGTGAATTTTGCCTTGAATTACATTATAAACTTGGGTGAGCCAAAATTTGTGGTCAAAATCTTGAGCAATTCTCAAACCACACTCAGTACTTCTTCCTTAATCAGTGTACTGATTGCTCAATAAGGAAAATCTGTTCTGGATAATGGGGCAAGAAAATTAAGTGAATAAACGGAAATGAATAGTTGAGAACGATAATGTAGGACAATTACCTTTGCATTGAAAGAGAAACCCAAAATAAAGGTGCTAAAATGGGATTGTATTCATTACAGTGGCAGAATAATTAGTTGGAAAAATAGATGTGCAATGCCAGATCTTAAATACAGACAGTGAAGGCACAGATTAAATACACTGCAACAAGCAGTAAATGGGATGTGGAAACAAGTTTAAGCAAATTATGTTTTTAAAAAAAGGCAATTGATAAATATAGTTGGAAAAAAGGAAATAAAAATAGGAGGTCTATAAAAGGTATTAAAAAACTGAAAAAGTATGTTTATCATCAGATAACTAAAATGACACGTAACAAAGGGATGCAATGACTCAAAAATTATCTTCTAAAGTTAACAGAAGCCCTATAAACCAAGTTTAAACAGAAGAAGGTTCTGTACGAGTACATGTAGGATATAGAAGTGCTGGTCCTGGAAGTGTAGGCAAAAGGAAACCGGTAGTAAGTAGGTTAGAGGAAATTATATTGAAAATGTTATTAGACTAAACTGCAAAAACATAGCAGATGCAGGCCATGTCTACCACAAAAGAGAGATTAGAGGGAAAAACAACATTGACAGAGCGCCCCCCCCCCCCCCCCCCAGTGGCGGACTGGGTCTAAAAATAATGGTTGCCAGGAGACAAAGGGGGCCCACCCACAACTACAATGCTATCATTTAATTTTCATAACGAATAAATAAAATTTTCAAAAAATACATATGGAAAAAAGGGTACAATTAAAATTTTTGTGGAAAAAATGTGTATTTCTTAGTAATTGCAGTGTACATGTACTGTACATATTACTGGCAGTAGATACCAAATGTAAATACAGAATGTTATAATTGAATTTTTTATTTATTTATTTTAATTTTAAGTAATTGGTTGATATTTTTAAATAGTTTTCTGCACAATTTACACGTTAACAGATAGTTCAAAAGCACAATAGAGCATTGCATGCAGTCCACTATATTAAGAGCAATCGTTTGTGTTCGCTAGATGATTGTGCGAATCTGCCAATAATTGCTTCTGCATCCAATTCATCTAACAATTCCTTTTCAATGAATAGCAACATGTATGATTCCAAATTCTCCTCAGACAGCGAATTTCTTAACCTTGTCTTTATGATCTTTAGCTTTGAAAATGTCCTCTGACATTGGACTTGAGTAACTGATAGTGTGCAGATGACTTTATAAAGTTCATAAAGGTTATCATATGCCTTGTCATGAAGTCTGTTGGATGCCAGAATTTTTAGTACACACGATGGGCAAGTGCTGCAAATTTTACAATTGTTGCAACTGGAATCCATATTCTCACCATCATTAAGCAATAGCTTTAGAACATAGAACATAGAACAGTACAGCACAGAACAGGCCCTTCGGCCCTCAATGTTGTGCCGAGCCATGATCACCCTACTCAAACCCACATATCCACCCTATACCCATAACCCAACCCCCCCTTAACCTTACATTTATTAGGACACTACGGGCAATTTAGCATGGCCAATCCACCTAACCCGCACATCTTTGGACTGTGGGAGGAAACCGGAGCACCCGGAGGAAACCCACGCACACAGGGGGAGGACGTGCAGACTCCACACAGACAGTGACCCAGCCGGGAATCGAACCTGGGACCCTGGAGCTGTGAAGCATTTATGCTAACCACCATGCTACCCTGCTGCCCCTGCTACCCCTAATACATCAAAGTTTGAAGCAAAAGAAAACAATTCCAATATTACTTGATCTTTGCTGATTTGTGGAAACAGCTTAATAATACCTTCCAATGCTTCATCTTCAAGGCCCTTCTCTGCAATAGTTTTAAACTTTGCTGGGTCCAAGCAGGACAAATCTTTATACAACTGTTTGTGTTGTACAAAGCGTGATTCTAGTGACTGGACAATGCGATCCATTATTAGGTTAAACACATTTACTCGAAAATCAGCAAGAGAATCTGAGGAATTTCCTTCATCATCAATAAGTTCATCTGCCATTCTTTTCTTCTTCCTCTGCCTCTTAACTGGCAATGCTGTTTCCAACGCATCAATTTCCAATGTTTGATTTTCATCCATATTCATCTGTGAAATCCTGTCATTACATTTATTTACAAATTCCAAAGACTTGCTGTGAACGTTATCAAATGTTCTTGTCTGTTCCTTCAACTTTGTTGGAGCTGAATCTACCAAACTCCATGCAGTAAACATATCTAAACCACTTGTCTGTAGATAACTTGATAATGGGGTTGTAGTTTCAAATATATACAAGTAAGTAAATGCTGTCAATATGGTTTCAAACTTTAGAAGACTTTGAAGTAAAACATTTGCTTCATGTTTTGTTTTTGCATCAAACCTTTCTGAATCTTGTATCATTGATAAGCATGTCAATAGATTTACGAAAGTACTGGCAGTGGCATCATTAAAACGTCCAAATATAGTTGTTGCTGCATTGGATTTTCCTGACCATCTGGTCTCACCAATTAGCTGTAATCGTTTCATTTTTTCTTGTCCTAGATGTTTTCCGACAACTTATAGCCATACAGCCATTCTCTTGTATGATGCTTTCACAAAAGTTGCTATATTCTGGAGCAAATTGAAAAAAGAAACTGCAGGCACACAACATTTTGTTGTTTCAGTTATCGCCAAATTCAAGACATGGACATAGCACCATATATGAACATGTTGATCAGCCACATCAGCAATTTTACTTTGTAAACCATTATACTGGCCATAGTAGCTTGCAGCGCCATCTGTGCTATCAGATAAACATTTTTGGGGGTCAATTTTAAGATGCTGTAATGTTTCAATAAATAGATCAAAAAGTCCCTGTCCTGTACCATCGTAACTTGGCACAACTGAAAGTAGTCGCTCACAGATAATACCTTTAAGCACACACCGAATAATAATACTAAACTGATCGATGGATGAATTACCTTGTGTTGAATCAACCGGAATAGAATAATATTTTGCTTGAGAAACTTCATGACTAATTCTTTCTTGTATCATATTCTTCATAATTTTGATTAACATGTTTATAGTTGTTTTACTCAGGTATGTAACAAGTCCACCACAGCCTTTACTTTGAGCCTTTCCTTGTTGCTCTAATCGTTTGATTCTTTGTTTAGACCTTTTTGGCACTGCAGAAACATGAGCTGCCATAATGGGGTCATATTTCGCCATCAACTGCACTGTAGCTAAAAAATTGCCATGATTCAGAACCTCATTATCTAGAGTGTAGGCCGATTCATTTCTGTGACCTCAAAAAGGAAGTGCTTGCTTGCCTAACATCTTAATGATGTCTATAATCCTCATGACAATACTTCTCTGCTTCTATACTTCTTCTTTCCTTTTAATTAGTGATGCTGCAAAAAATTTATCTAAGGTGCCATCATTAACCACACTGATATATTGCTGAGCATTTCTGACATGTGTTGTTGTCGATTCATGTAAAGTCAAGCTCTGGCTAATACGCCTGTAGTCAACTAAAGCCACGTACAAAGGGTGATGGATTACAAGTGTTGGGAAACTCAAAGGCTAAGCAGTATGAACAATATAAGCATCTATTTTCTTTGTTATATGTTAGCCATTTTCTTGGGACTGAGTCATTCATAATTTTCCTCTCATACAAACAAGCATCAAATGGCAGATCATCAAGTGGCTGAAGTGGATGTTCAGCAAAAAACTGTTTTAGCTTTGCTCGTGATGGATATTGGAAGATTCCAGTAATTGATCTTTCATTTTCTTGCATAGGTTCATTTACAGGATGTGCTTCAGAAACCAAGTCATTTATGCTTGAAGGAATATCTGATTCCTTGTCACTAGTTGAAGCTATGTGTTCAGATGTTGCAACTACAGGCAGTACAGATACCGGAACAAGGAAGCCAAAAGAAATATTAGGCCTGGGTTGATTAGTAATGGATGCACTTGTATTTGTCTCTACATTCAAAGTAGCTCTTCTCTGTTCTTGTAACTCGCATGTCATTGCATCATCACCATGAGCACTGTTTCTTGCTTCTTGATTATTTGTTGCAGAACTGGATATTGATGTGGATTGTGCTTGTGGTATTATAAACTCTGTAATAGGCCTGCATCGCTTGGCTGATTCCTTCCTTTCTGCTTCTTTTTGTTCTTTGCGTTTTAGTGACCCAGATTTATGCTTTTTCGTTTCCATGCTGGTAGGGGTAATATTCCTGAAATAAAAACTTAATTAAAAATAGCCCACATTGGGAAAAATGAATATTGATGATTGCAAGAATAACTTGAAGGAACGCCAGATAAACCCCTACTTGATAAAAAATATAAAATAACTTACTTACACTTCAATAGGCTATGTTCATTAGTCAATACTACTGTGGCCTATGCAGCTTCAGAAGAGGAGACAATCCATTGTCCAGTGTTCACACCAGCAAGCAACTGAGACAACTGTTGAAACTTAGAAGTTTGGTCCGACTATAGTAAGACATTAAGAATGGTCCCACGACCAAAGTTAACATGTCCAGTTTGATACCAGTGTAGTTTTACAAGTCGCAACCCTTTGAGTTTACCGATCATGGCTTATCACTTCAATATCTTTGACCTCATGATTCACGGTCAAAGGTACTGCTTCTCCTGTTCGGTGACCTCACGACCCTATGTACTGCTTGCTATCCTTTCAAGTTGCCGACCATCTCAAATCACGAACTGTAACTTTTTCTTTAAATTCGCACACTCTTGCTGAAAACGTGGATTTCCAACTATGTCCGACCCGGGTGAACCAGCCCCCCCCCCAAACTCCTTTTCACATCCGTTTAACACTGCTTCGTTCCTTCATACACTGAGTGATTATTTGTTTGTTTCTTTATTGCATTTCTATTTGGTATTGCTCTTTTTAAAAACAATTATATTTTATTAAGTTAGAATACAAATCTCAGGAAATAAGTTGGAGATTTATTTATCTAATTAATTACAATTTTTAAGGGTCCTTCAGAGATTCACGGGCCCCTTCTTGGCTCTCCGGACCCCGGACCGATGTACCGGCTGAACCAAGACTACTGCTTGATATCCATTGAAGTTGCCGACCATCTCAAATCACGAATTGTAACTTTATCTTTAAATTCACACACTCTTGCTGAAAACATGGAATTTCCTTAATTATGCCCAACCCAGGCCCCCCTATTCCACATCCTTCCACTACCTCCCCTGCTTCGTTCCTTTTCATGCACTGCTTATTTGTGTCCTGTTCTTTTTTTTCTTATTCCTTTTTATTACTAAAACAGTTGTCTGTGTTTGTTTCTTTATTGCATTTTTATTTGATATAGGGGGCCCACTTCATCAGGGGCCCACTTGCCATCGGGCAAGCTGACACCCTGGCCAGTCCGCCACTGCCCCCCCCCCCCCACCCGCCCACGATTCACCGAGGATAACTGGCCCGGTTCCCGTCGGCGTGGTTCTAACCACGTTTTTGCCTGTCGGAATCAGCCGTAGCGGCTACGGACCGGGGTGATCCTTCACCGGGGAGGGGCCTCATGGACGGCCAGACAAGCGATCGGGCAGCACCGATCCGTGGGCGCGTGCGATCTCGGGGGGACCTACTTCGTTCATCATGGTCTGCGGTGTGAGTCCGCCATGTCGTTCGGGGCGGCCGCCGCCGTGCGCATGCATGGAGTCCCGACCGGAAGTGCAGAACACCGCATCCGCAGCCAGTGCTGCGAGAAGCACTCCGGGGCCCTGCAAGCCCCATGCAGGTTGGAGAATCACTCTGGACTTTCTTCAGGAAAATCTAGAGTGAAATGCCCACATTTTGACGCTGGCGTGGGGACATATCCCCATCATTGGAGAATCCCGCCCCTGGTTTCTCACCAGTAAATACCAAAACCCATTCCCCCCAGGAAACTGAAACTTTTCCACCTGTTCCTCCAGACTTGCAAACCTACCCTCCCACAAATAAACCCCAAACTTTTCAAGCCCTTCCCAGACCTTGTGTGAATCGTCCATTGCGACCGGGATAGATCTAAAGTTCCCCACATATTAGCGTCCTTAACATCACTGACTCCAGCTTAAAATGTTGCCCAAACTAGTTCTATTCCATACGATTAAGGAGGCTACTACCACCGGGCTCGTAGAGTACCTGGCTGGTGAGGACGGAAGAGGAGCCGTCACCAGTGCCCTGAAACATGATCCTGCGCAGGAGACCTCCTCCATCCCCCCGAAACAGACCATTCCTCCACGATCCATTTCCAAACCTTCCCGATATGCGTTGCCCTGTAGTAGTTCATTAAATTCGGCAACGCCAACCCCCAGACGGCCTATCTCTCTGGAAAAACACTCTCCAACCAGAGATGTCTTGTCCGTCCAAACAAAGGTCAAAATCAGCTCATTAATCTTCACAAAAAAAGATTTAGGTAAAAAGTTCAGGAGACTCTGGAATATAAATAGGAATTCTGGAAGGACCATTATTTCCACAATTTGAACCCTCCCTGCCAATGATAACTGCACTGACTTCCGCCATTCCCCTTTCACCCCTTCACCCCTTCTACCAGTCAGGCTAAATTCAACTTATGCAACAAAGCCCAGTCGTGAGCCGCCTGCATTCCCAAATATCCGAAACTCGAGCGAACCAGCCGAAATGGCAATTTTTCCAAACCCACTCCCTGTCCCTGAGGTCTCACCGGAAACACCTCATTCTTCCCCACATTGAGTTTATAACCCGAAAAGGAGCCCAACTTACTTAACACCATAATATTTCCTACACTGAAGAGAGGGTCTGTTATGTTCAACAGCAAGTCATCCGCATATATGGACACTCGATGCTCCATACCTCCCCTCTCTATACCTGTTCACTCTGTTGGAGACCTCAGTGCAGCCAATGGTTCAATTGCCAATGCAAAAAGTAACAGGGAAAGTGGACACACTTGTCTTGTTCCCCTATACAGTTGAAAGTAATGTGTTGGCAGAATTGAGAAATTGTCATGTGCCAATGTAGCCTCATGTAACTTTATTTTTTCACTGCGTGTTGTTGTATGTACTATATGAGTCGACGCTGTATACATTTGGACAAGGGAAGAGATGGGACTTTCATTTGCAATTATGGTTCTTTGGGGCTTGGGTGTGTATGTGGGGGTGTGCTAAAGGGGATTTCTTGGTTTTCCTGGGGCCGGGCAAGGGGGAAGACGACCCGGGCGGGGGCCTCCAAGCTGGCCGGTTTAAGCCGGCCAATGAACGGGAATGAGGGAGGGAGTGGCTGCGGCCATTGGAGCCTGGGAGAACAGGTTTTGGTGAGTCTCGCCGGGGTGAAAAGTGGGGGAGGAGTTTACAAGAGGAAATGGAGGGGAGGAGGCTGGGAGGGGGGATCTCCAATTCATGAGTGTCATTCACGGTACTCTTTTGGGGATTAGATGGTATTGAATATTGGGGGGGGGAGTGGATTACATATGTCAATGGTGACCATAGACGATTCCTGATTCCTTTTTCTATTTTCCATTTTTTTCCACCTTGGGAGGGTTTGTTTTATTTGATGGTTATATTGTCAGGTGGGACGTTGTTTGGGGGGTGGTGGGAGGATGGGCCCATTGTTGCTGATAAGGGGGTTGACATTGTATTCGTTGCCGTTTACTGTTTGTTGGTGGGGTGTAAATTCTGAGGAAAATGTAAAAATGGAGAATAAAAATATTTATTAAAAAATTTCCTCCAGCCCCTGCACTTTCTCCTCCACCACTGGGAAGACCAAACCATCCAAGAATTGCATCATCCCATAGAACTCCTCCCCACCCCTCCGGTGGCTCTGACCTGTACAACCCCTGGTAAAAGAACGCATGAACACCATTTACTCTTCCTGAATCAGAAACCACTCTACCCCCCAGGTCCTTAATTTGCATCATCTCCCTTGAGGCCATGTTCCTTCTCAATTGGTGAGCCAATAAGCTACTGGCCTGCTCCCCAAGCTCACAGAACGCCCCTTGTACACGACGGAACTGGCCAACCGCTTTCCCTGTCGATACCAATTCAAACTCCATCTGGAGTTTCTTCCACTCAGTCAACCAGTCGCGTAGCCGAACATTGCCGGTCCACTGCCAGAATAGCCGCCACCAACCTGTCTCTCCATCCTTCCCACCTTATCTCTGCATGCCTTAATCGGGATCAGCTCCCCTCTAATCACCGCCTTTAACACCTCCCAGAACATGGAAGGTTGAGACCTCCATGAATAGAAAAAAGTTGGTTTACAGATGCAACAGGTGATTAAGAAGGCAAATGGAGTTTTGTCCTTCTTGCGAGAGGGATGGAGTTCCTTCAGAATCCTGTATGTTTAATAAGATCATCTTATTCTCCTAAACTCCAACGAATATAGGCCAAATCTGCTATTTTCCATAACCTGGGATCAGTGGCGTGCAGAGGGGGGGGGGGCGACGGTGCATTGGCCCCGGGCATCCATTGGATGGGGGCATCCAATCAGAGAAGGGGAAAAAAAAAAAAAAAAATTCTTTTTAAAAAAAAAATTTTTTTTTTTAAATTTAGATTACCCAATTATTTTTTTCAATTAAGGGGCAATTTAGCGTGGCCAATTCACCTACTCTGCACATTTTTTGGGTTGTGGGGGCGAAACCAACGCAGACACGGGGAGAATGTGCAAACTCCACACGGACATTGACCCAGAGCCGGGATCGAACCTGGGATCTCAGTTCCGTGAGGCGGTTGTGCTAACCACTAGGCCACCGTGCTGCCCCAGAGAAGGAAATAAGATAGTAATTTTAAAATTTCAGCGGTGATAAATCAATTTTTGGAGGCTCACCACACTGCAGAGGCAGTTGTTAGCCCTTTATTCCTTTAACATGGTATACCCTTTCTGTCTAGAGAAAATGGTCCTTCTCCCCATCCCCCCCACACGCATGCGCATGATGTACGTGGTGCAACCATCAAAAGCAACAAGCAGACGTGGCTGTTCGTTCCTGCGTTTCCTCGAGTCATAACTCGTCTTTTCTTCAGCTTTTTGTGCATCTAGATTAGTTCTTTTACCTACTCAGGTCAGTGAATAGCTCTAGAACAGGTGCAACTACGGTTTTTATAGGTTTTTTGGCGATATCTAATGAAATATTTACGTGGGATGTAGTAAGAGTGAAGCCTGGATGATCAGAGGACTGCTATGGCATTTAATCTCAGAATAGGAGACATTTATTCCTTAACATGCTAATATTCGAATACAGATACCACTAATTTGCAAGTCTATGATATAAATTGCACAAAATTATCAGTGGAGAATCAGTGTGAAATAATTTGATACGAAGGAACAAAGAAATGAAATATGGTTTATCCGTCTGCAACTGACCGATTGTTTACCATTTTCTCATGCGTCTTACGGTTTTTGAGATAGAAAATGAAATGTTACGAGTATTTCGTGTACAACCGAGTGGAGCACAGAACAGGGAAAAAAAGAGGGCCAGAGTCGAAGAAGAGTCCCATCAAAGAGGGGCATTAGATGCATGGATAAAAAGAAGTAAAGAAGAAGTAGGAGAACCTGGAGAAGTAAAGATGATGTGGGTGCAGAGAAGGATTTTTCTGATACGGATTCAGCTCGGTCAGAACATAATACTCTCTCTCCTCAGTCTCGTTGTCAGGATGATGATCCATGTGAAGAAAATAAAGAAGACATTTGCATATTTTTGCAAAGAAGCGATTTTGGCTGTTTGAAGAAACCGATTCCAGATCATTTGAAGATGACAATATTACAACATGGCCCTGAAAGATATCAGAATAAAAGTGGTCCATTTGCTGAGAAGGATGGGAGATCATTTTCCAAACAGTGGTTGGATAAAGTTTCCACAAACGGAGAAATTGTGGAGAGAAAATGGTTGTTATACTCTCCATATCGGAAAGCATGCTACTGTTTTGTTTGCTTTTTGTTTTCAAAGGAGCATTTGTTGTCTGTGTCAAACTTTGGAAAGGAAGACGGTTTCTCCACTTGGAGAAAATTAAATTCAACAATACCTGAGCATGAGAAAAGCCCTTCTCATAGAGCTCACATGAGGGAATACCTGAACCTTGTAGTTCGACTCCATCATTCAACTACGATAGATGCTGAACTTCAGCAGCAAATGTCTGCTGAAAAGAAAAGATGGAAAGCTATAACTGAACGGATTGTCGAGGTTATATCCTTTCTGGCAAAACAGAATCTGGCCTATCGTGGACATCGAGGAGAAGGAATATCTGGGTTATCAGAGCCAGGGGAGATAGTCAGTGAAAATACAGGAAACATTCTAGCAACAATCAGACTTTTGGCCAAATATGATGACATCTTAGCAAAACACTTGCAGAGAGGGAAAGAGAAACCAAAAAGTGTCACCTACTTGTCCAACAGAATTCAAAACGAAATAATCAATCTTCTTGGTGAAACTGTCAAGAAAAATATAATTTCCGAAATTAAGGACGCAAAATATTTTAGCATAATGCTGGATTCAACTCCAGATATTGCCCATGAAGATCAGGTTTCTGAAATTCTGCGTTACGTTCATATTGATGAAAACAGAAAAGTAGAAATAAAGGAGACATTTCTGGGATTTTTTCAAGTCAACAAGAAAGATGCAGTCAGCCTGGTAAATAAAATTCAGGAAAAATTGGAAGAAGACAAAATTTCCATGAATGACTGTCGTGGTCAAGCATATGATAACGCAGCAGTTATGGCTGGAGTGAGAGGAGGTGATCAACAAAAAATTCTTGAAGTTAACACAAAAGCTGTGTTTGTGAACTGCGAGAACCACAGCCTCAATTTGTCCTGTGTCCATGCAAGTGAGGTGCAACCTGTTGTTACATTTTTTGGCATTCTAGAAAAACTCTACTTTTTTTTCTTCATCTACTTCTCGTTGGGAAGTGTTAAAATCATTTGTCACTCGGACTGTGAAAAGACAGTGTGACACAAGATGGAGTTCCAGCCATGATGCTGTGCAAGTAATCCACGAAGAGTGTGACAACGTTATTGCAAGCCTTCAACACCTGCTGGAAGGAGAATTTTCAAGGGAAACTAAATCTGATGCAGGATCGCTACTGAACTCTATTCAACAGTTCCCGTTTATAGCTTTATTAAATTTTTGGTACTCAGTTTTATCATCAGTGGATAAAGTCTCAAAACGTTTGCAGGATCCGAAAATGGGGTTCCATGAAGCTTCTTGTGATCTGAGAGGACTTATTCATATCTTGAATTTGAAGAATGACGAAATTATCCACAATGCAATAGATTTAGCCAATGAATATTGTCAAAATTGGGGAATACCAATTGCACGAACAAGGAGAAGAATAATAATGCCTGGAGAGTCAGCAAGAGATAGTGGACTGACGGCACAAGAAGAAATGAATAGAGTAATGGTAGAGATTGTGAACAGATTAAAAACTGAAATTGAAGACCGCAGTGTCCGTCTTCAAAGACTCAGTGACCGATTTTCTTTTCTTCTGAACTTGAATTCAGGAGTGATTGAAGATGAACAAGAAAGAGAGAAATTAAAAAAGGAATGTTCAGACTTTGCAAATTATTATGACAATGATGTGGTTGCAATTCAGTTATATGACAAAATTATTGATTTTGTGATGCTCCTTCGAGCTGGAGGGAATAGAGTTCCCCCTGATCCTAAAGATGCTCTGGAGTCTTTACTGCAGTATGGGAGGGATGTCTTTCCGATGCTGTGTGTTTCATACAGATTACTGCTTACAATCGCATTTTCAGTCGCAAGCTGTGAAAGGTCATTTTCAAAACTGAAATTAATAAAAACATATCTGAGGTCTTCTATGTCACAGGAGCGACTGACCAACCTGGCTTTAATAAGCATTGAAAAAGAATTTCTCACAGCTGATGTAAAAAGTGAAGTAGTTCAGGTGTTTTGTGACAGGAGGTATCATTTGGGGAAAAGAACTTAATAAATTTGATTGATTTATATTAAAATCGAATAAAGCGTTTATTTCATGTTTCATCTGTGTTTATATATTCAAAATGTTTTCCTTTCTCATAATATTTCTCAGTATACTAGGCCTTATACTTGAGTCTTTGGGGCATACAATCAAAATTTGCCCCGGGCATCACCAGACCTCTGCACGCCACTGCCTGGGATTTAAGAACATGGGAACATCAGACAAATAGACCATTCAACCCACTCCCTCACTTTATATCATGGCTGGTCATCCGTTTCAATCCCTTTTTCCTCCGACACTATTTCCATATCCCCTTACGCAATTGGCATTTAGAAATCTGCCGATTTCTACTTTAAGCACACTCAATGACTGAGCTTCCACATCCCACTGGCGTAGAGAATTCCAAAGATTCACAACCCTCAGTAAAATATTTCGCCTCATCTCGGTGCTAAGTGGCATATCCCATATTTTGAAATCGTGTCCCCTAGTTTTGTAGGTTTCAATGAGATCACCTCTTATTTTTTTGAAACTAGAGAATACAGGCCCAGTTTCACAATCTCTTCATAGGATAGCCCAGTATCCCGGGAATAAGTTTGGTGAACTTGCATTGTAAAAATATCCTTCCTTAAGGTAAGGGGACCAAACTGAACACAGTCCTCCACAAGCGGTCTAACCAAGGTTCTTTATAACTGAAGCAAGACTGTGCGACTCCTGTAATAAAGGCCAAACATATCATGCTCCCTAATTACTTGCTGCACCATCATGTTAGCCTTCAGTGACTTATTGACAAGGACACACAGGGTCCTCTTGTACATCTACACTTTCTAGCTGACACTTTCTAGCCTCTTACCATTTAAGAAATACTCTATGCATCTGTTCCTTCTACGAAAGCATATCATCTCACATTTTCCCACCTTATATTCCATCTGCCATGTTCCTGCTTTCTCACTAAGTCTGTCCAAAGCCTCTTGAAGCTGTTTTGCATCTTCCTCACACACATTCCCATCTTACACTCCCTTTGTCTTGTGTCCTGATGGAGATGATAGGATTTGCCGTCTGAAGGTTGAACTCACTCACCTCGACAACTTGTATCAAATCATTGAATTTCTCCCCGTACTTCAGCCATGTTCTTGGGACTATATTCCTGGCATTACTTTCGATATTATTTTTCCCCACTATCCCTGAGCATACATCTGGAAGGCTTGCTGCTCCCTAACATAGACACAAGATGTCTCTCCTTCTCTCTCGGTCTTGCACAAGACCTCCTGTCCTTTATCAGAAAGCAGCCTTGATGAACTTCATCGCACATATTTAGCCATACTTTGATATTGTTCAGCACAGATGCAATTTACAAAAAGGTATTCCAGCACTTCGTACAGCCATAGAGCATTTCATATTTAAGAGAACCTTTAATTAGCACAAGCCACCCACAATACCTGGCCCCCTACTGATTCATACAACTCATGACCAACACGGGTAGCACTGACTACACACAGCTGTCATGTAAAACAGCAGGCAGCACAAATTAAATTTGCAGCCTGCAACTCAATGCATAGGTAGAGGTTAATCAGAGATGGTGAGTTCCATACCTGCTTTTGGGGTTACACAGTTTCACACCAATTCTCAAGTGTCCTATAATCTGAATTTTTTTTTTAGGATGCATTTCTTATGCACAGGTAGAATACTTCCAATTCGGCAACCACAGGATGGCAGCTCTGCTGGATTCCAGAACTTGCCGTTTTTTGGGGAAAAGAAAACCAACACCTTAGTTCAAATTGGAACAATTTAATTCAGTGAATAGAGGTCACAGGAAAACCAACTAATGTGATTTCAATGGCAATGTTGCTGCTGATATTTATCCACTTCTCAGGTATTGGATGTAATAACTCCTTCACGCCTCCCCCACATCAGCATACCCTGTACAAAAATGAAAAAAGATCAAACTAAAATCTTTAAAATATCCTGTAGTTAAACTGAAAACCATTTGTTTTTATTCATGTAGGATTGTACAGTACTCTTCAAATAACTCTTTGAATTGGCTTGGGCCAGCTGCAAGAAGGCCGCCAGTGCCAGAGCTTCAAGGCTTTTGGGAATCAGTGCAATTTTTGAATCTAAGGCTTCTATTTGGGTGGCCTTAATGACATCGAAACTAAATACAGGTGTAGCCACCGAAGTTGGCCATTCCCTCAATACAAAATGGAGGAACGCAAAGCTTGCAGGTTAAAATGGACAATGTTTGCAGCACAAGCAGGCTGCACCAAGCCAATGTGTATTCTATCTGCTAAGAGAGCAGACAGCACCGAAACGAACATTCCGCATACTAATGAGGCAGTCTCCAGGATAGTTAACATAGCAATGGAACGATCCCAGGGACAATGGACACAAATAGAGAAGTGATTGCAATAGTGTGTGGGAAACCAGACACCCCGGCACCAGCGGGGTTCGAAAACAAAGCACCTGAAGGCCCGCCCAGTAGCCAAGAGATAGCCTCAGTATTGAGAGGATTCAAACAAATCGATTGGGAAGAGACCCAATCGATTCCCAGCAGGTAAAGGGTCCGCCCAAAAGGGCGCGAAGCCCTAGGACCTATAAAAGACAGGTCCCACACTTAGTTTGTTCTTCTTAACCAGCCCTCCTCTCTGGACCAGCATCTCGACCAGCTTTTACCAAAGAAGACCTTGACCGAGAGAGAGGAGAGGTTTGGGACAGCAGCCGCCAGCAAGTAAGTGTCTCAAAACGATCGCTACCAGAGAGAGACACTCCTGACCCCTTTTTAACCCGTACCAACCTGAAGTCTGCAGACCAGAGCAGAGCAAGAGGCCTTGTCCCCTGATCCGGCAGTTCCCTTTGAGATAAGTATTGGTTTATTTAGTGGTAGGAATAGTTTAATCATCTTAGCGTGTGCATGGGTAGTATTATAATTGTATTATAATAAACTCAGTTGTTTGAACTTACTAATTGGTGTATGGTTTTATTGCTTTGAACTTGACCTTGAAACTTGTGACGGTATCTTAACGATACCTGGCAACTCCAGAGCTAAGTAATGAAACAGAGCCAAATTGAGTGTTAAGCACACTCACCCAGAACAAGCAACACAGGTACCTGTGCAAGAATAGGTATTTGTACTGATCTGAAATACAACACATAGCTAAATATTGTACCTCATGGGATTTTGTTACTGTCTTTTGTTTTTACTGGACGGGTTGACCCATCTCTGCCACATTAGCACTGGGTCAGGTCTGGTTAAGTTTGCTAGAGTACAGCAAACATCAACACAAATTCAATCAGTTCTATGCAACTTCCTGAACTTTTCCAAGCCGGGTTGAGGAGAGTCACGGTTCACTGGATAACAGGAAGAAATGTCCACGTTTCAGACACCACAGGTTTCTGGGTAGCCGGATTGGAGGTACTCTACCTGTACTAATAAAACCAGCTTTTCATAGACTTTTATAATGTGACAATATAAATTTCAAGTTAATTATGAAGACCAAAGCTCAAGCCAAAACTGAACAATTACTGCATATTTAATTGCCAAAGGTCTCAGATACAGTCATGATTAAGTGCACAATGGTGCAAAAATATAGTGAATGCTGTCATGATATGCAGACATGCACATAATAAGATACAGACCGACAGCTAATGAACACAGAGAACAGGACATAACCAATCAGCAGGCAGAACACTTGGGGGTGGTTTCCCACTATAAAAGGCATGAGGCACTCACACTCCATCTCTCTCCACTGGGGACATCTACAGAGTGAGTCAGGTGTATATATCACATAACACCTCCAGCATGTGGCTAAGAGCTAGTCTGGTTCAGTCAGACAGAGTAATCACACTTAGGTTAGCAGAGAGTCGAACTCACAGAGAACTGTGCTAACTGTGTGACAGGTTCAATAAATCAAATTGAATTAACTTCAAGGTCTGGAGTATCTTTCAGTTAAAGCTGCATCCAGTTGCAGCCCGTGTTATCTCAATGTGCTTAACCCGACATGGTACCAGAAGACTGCTATCCCTAGGTTGTTTACCTCGATCTGTTCCGTGACGCCAAGCAAATGTATCCCGGCACCATGGAGAAGATTCAGGCTCCTCAACAGCTGCGGACCTCCAGCAATCTCAGTGCCAACTGGCGGACTTTCAAGCAAAATTTTCTGCTGTACATCGAAGCCCCAGGCCTCGAGGGTGCATCTCATACAAGAAAAAACCCACTTCTCCTCTCAATTGCGGGGGATCGAGCCATCCAACTCTTCAACTCGTTTAACTTCACCGAAGGCCAGGACAAGACGAAGTTTCAGACCATCCTGGACAAGTTTGATAGTCATTGTGAAGTGGCCACCAATGAAATCTTCAAGCACTATATATTCAAACAACGCCTACAAGGTAAAGATGAATCTTTCAACTCCTTCTTAACTAATCTCCATCTACTAGCGCAATCCTGCAAATTTGGTGATATTGCTGACTCCATGATCAGGGACTAAATCGTTTTTGGAGTTCATTCTGATCCTCTAAAAGAGTAGCTTTTAAAAATCAAGCATATGACCCTGTCAGTCGCGACTGAAACATGTACAGTGCATGAGCATGCCAAAAATCGATATTTCCAATATAAATCGGCTGAAAATGAGAAACTTGTCTTCCCCGAGGCAGAGAGCGTGCAGGCCATCTCCTCGATGCAGCGCCTCAGTATTGATGCAAGTGGCCATTTCGCGCGCTCTTCCCGGTACCCCACGCATGCGCGATGCGAATGGGATAATGAAGCGGCCAATTACCACACTGCGCAGGTGCGAACGTCTGCTGACCACACTGCGCATGAGCGACGGCGCACGGAGCATAACAACGTCATGACGTGCTCAAACTGCAGCACCGCCCACTTAAAGAAACACTGCACTACAATAGTCAGGCGATGTTTAAATTGCAGAAAGCCTGGACATGATGCAGCCTTGTGCAGGTTTGCATCACCAGTCAAGGGCCAGCGCTCCCAATTCCAACGCAGGCGCATTTGGTGTACACAACAAGGTTTACAGGATTCTGATTCTGGCAGGCCAACGGATCCAGAGGACAATTGCCTAGAGTCCCCCTACCATGTGGGCAACATTACCACATGTGGACATGCCTCACCGACATCATCACGAAGCCTGTCCATCCTCACTGCGGATTCTCCGGACAAATAGCGTACGGTGATGCCAATCTCCTTTCACAGGCAGATTTCAACCGCATCAAGAAGCCACGCAAGCTCCTTCCAGCAGCCTGCCAGCTCCTGGACTATAACGGCAATGCCATCACAGGACTGGGATCCTGCCATCTGCTCGTCTCCAACAAGGGCATTCGCGCAAGGCTAAGGTTTGAAATCGTCAAGCCAGACAGGGCCTCCCTGCTCGGTGCACATACATGCAAGTAGCTAAATCTTGTGCAGCTGGTCTACACAATGACCTCCCCCAATGTGGATCTTCAAGCCGGCATTGACAACATCCTCGCTCAGTATCCGGATGTGTTTGACGGGATGGGCACTCTGCCATATCGATACAAGATCCTGCTACATCCTGATGCCACGCCTGTCGTCCACGCACCATGCCAGGTCCCGGCTCCATTGAAGTTGCGCCTCGAGGATCATCAGGACCAGGGCATCATTTCCAAAGTTACAGAACCGAATGACTGGGTCAGCTCGATGGTATGTGTAAAAAAGCCTTCTGGGAGCTGCGCATCTGCATTGATCCCAAGGATCTCAACCAGAACACTGCATCCGGGCGATGGCCTGCACACTCTCTGTGGGAACACTACCCCATCCCGAAGCAGGAGGAACTCACAAGTGAGATGGCACACACCCGGTTTTTCACATAGTTAGATGCATCACATGGATTCTGGCAAATTCAGCTGGATGAGTCCAGCGGAAGGCTCTGCACCTTCAACACATCGTTTGGTAGGTACTGCTATAATCGTATGCCATTCGGCATTGTCTCGGCCTTGGAGATCTTCCATAGAATCATGGAGCAAATGATGGAGGGCATTGAAGGGTTTGTGTGTATGTGGACGACGTTATCATATGGTCCACGACCCCAAAAGAGCACATCTCTCATCTCCAGTAGGTATTCCGCTGTATCCATGCCAATGGCCTCAAGCTGAACAGGGCCAAGTGTTGTTTTGGCATGTGGACACTTAAGTTCTTAGGTGACCAGATATCTCAGCAGGGTGTGCGCCTGGACACAGACAAGGTCGAAGCCATGAAGATCCCTGAAGACAAGGTGGTGGTGCTGCGCTTCCTAGGCATGGTAAACTTTTTGGGCAAGTTTATCGCAAACCTAGCCTGACACACCTCAGCCCTCAGACACCTTGTGAAAAAGTCTACTGCCTTTGAGTGGCAGGCAGCTCATCAAGCAGAGTGGTTGGAGCTGAAAGCCAAGCTCACCACTGCACCTGTATTGCCATTTTTTGACCCCGAGAGGGAAACAAAAATCTCGACAGATGCAAGCCAGGAAGGCATCAGCACGGTGTTGCTCCAGTGTGATGACACCTCACCCTGGGCACCGGCTGCCTCCACATCACCACATCACGGGCGATGATACCCACCGAGCAGCGGTGCACCCAAATTGAAAAGGAATGCCTGGGCCTTCCCACTGGAATTACCAAGTTCCACGATTATGTCTGCGGCCTGCCGACGTTCATCGTCGAGACGGACCACATGTCTCTGGTCCACATTATCCACAAGGACCTGAACGACTTGACGGCCTGGCTGCAGCGCATCCTCCTCAGACTCAGAAGGTACGACTTTGAACGAGTGTACACGCCTGGCAAGGAGCTCATTATTGCGGATGCCTTGTCCCGCACCATGAAAATGAAATGAAATGAAAAATGAAAATCACTTATTGTCACGAGTAGGCTTCAATTAAGTTACTGTGAAAAGCCCCTAGTCTCCACATTCCGGCGCCTGTCCGGTGAGGCTGGTACGGGAATCGAACCGTGCTGCTGGCCTGCTTGGTCTGCTTTAAAAGCCAGCAATTTAGCCCAGTGAGCTAAACCAGCCCCATAACCTTGCCCAGTGAACTGCCGGCATTCATCCAACAGATTGAATCACAGTTGCAGCTGTGGGCAAGCAACCTCCCGACGTCGGATAAAAAGGTGATTCGCATTCGTCACGAGACAGCCAAAGACTGTCTTCTGCAGCGTGTCAGCACCACCTTGCCAATGGCTGGCAAAAAGGGCAGTGCCCTCAATTCTTCAATGTGAAGGACGAACTGACGGTGGTTGATAGTATCCTCCTCGAGCTGGACCACACTGTCATTCAGAGCTCAGTCTCCAGAGCTTGGTGCTCCGGCAAATCCACGAGGGACATCTGGGTGTCGTGAAGTGCAGGCGCAGAGCCAGGCAAGCTGTTTACTGGCCTAGGATTAGTCAGGACATCTCGAATATGGTCCTCAACTGTCTGACCTGTCAATGCTTTCAGTCAGCACAGAGCAAGGAGACGCTTCAGCAGCACAAAATCGTGACCTCCCAGTGGTCCAAGGTGGGCATCGACCTCTTTCACACCAATGGTCGTGATTATGTGTTAATCATTGATTATTTTTCCAACAACCCAGAAGTCGTGAAGCTCTCGGACCTCACATCCAAGACCGTCATCAAGGCCTGGAAGGAAACGTTCTCCAGGCGTGGTTTTCCACTCACTGTCATGAGTGACAACGGTCCTTGCTTCAGCAGCCAAGAGGGGTCAAGATTTTCCACGTCATATCAGTTTAACCATATTACTTCCAGCCCACATTACCCGCAGTCCAATGGGAAGGTTGAGAAAGGGGTGCACATAGTGAAGCAGCTCATCTGCAAGGCCACAGATTCTGCTTCTTACGTCAATCTTGCGCTGCTTGCGTACAGGGCAACTCCTCTGTCTACCGGCATGTCACTGGCTCAACTCCTCATGAACAGGGACCTGCGGACGATACGTCCAGCCACACACTTGCCTGACCTGATTACCTCTCAGTGCTGCAGAAGGTGCAGAAACTCAGGGACCGGCAAAAGCAGGGCTATGACGCTCATGGCATCGATTCTTTTTTTTAATAGAGAAATACAGCACAGAACAGGCCCTTCGGCCCACGATGCTGTGCCGAACTTTTGTCATAGGTTAATCATAGATCATAGAATTTTGGACACTAAGGGCAATTTAGCATGGCCAATCCACCCAACATGCACATCTTTGGACTGTGGGAAGAAACCGGAGCACTCGGAGGAAACCAACGCGCTCACGGTGAGGATGTGCAGACTCCACACAGTGACCCAAGCCGGAATTGAAACTGGGACCCTGGAGCTGTGAAGCAATTGTGCTATCCACAATGCTACCGTGCTGCCCTTAAGAACAAATTAATCTACACTCCATTATTCTACCATAATCCATGTACTTATCCAATAGCCGCTTGAAGGTCCCTAATGTTTCCGACTCAACTACTTCCACAGACAATGCATTCCATGCCCCCACTACTCTCTGGGTAAAGAACCTACCTCTAACACCCCCCCTATATCTTCCACCATTTACCTTAAATTTATGTCCCCTTGTTATGGTTTCTTCCACCCGGGGAAAAATCTCTGACTGTCTACTCTATCTATCCCCCTGATCATCTTATAAACCTCTATCAAGTCGCCCCTCAGCCTTCTCCGTTCTAATGAGAAAAGGCCGAGCACCCTCAACCTTTCCTCGTAAGACCTACTCTCCATTCCAGGCAACATCCTGGTAAATCTCCTTTGCACCTTTTCCAAAGTTTCCACATCCTTCCTAAAATGAGGTGACCAGAACTGCGCACAGTACTCCAAATGTGGCCTTACCAGGGTTTTGTACAACTGCATTATCACCTCACGGCTCTTAAATTCAATCCCTCTGCTAATGAACGCTAGCACACCATAGGCCTTCTTCACAGCTCTATCCACTTGAGTGGCAACTTTCAAAGATCTATGAACATAGACCCCAAGATCTCTCTGCTCCTCCACATTGCCAAAAACCCTACCGTTAACCCTGTATTCCGCATTCATATTTGTCCTTCCAAAATGGACAACCTCACACTTGTCAGGGTTAAACTCCATCTGCCACTTCTCAGCCCAGCTCTGCATCCTATCTATGTCTCTTTGCAGCCGACAACAGCCCTCCTCACTACCACAACTCCACCAATCTTCGTATCATCTGCAAATTTACTGACCCACCCTTCAACTCCCTCATCCACGTCATTAATGAAAATCACAAACAGCAGAGGACCCAGAACTGATCCCTGCAGTACGCCACTGGTAACTGGGCTCCAGGCTGAATATTTGCCATTCACCACCACTCTCTGACTTCTATCGGTTAGCCAGTTCGTTATCCAACTGGCCAAATTTCACACTACCCCATGCCTCCTTACTTTCTGCATAAGCCTACCATGGGGAACCTTATCAAATGCCTTACTAAAATCCATGCACACTACATCCACTGCTTTACCTTCATCCACATGCTTGGTCACCTCCTCAAAGACGTCAATACGACTTGTGAGGCAAGACCTACCCCTCACAAATCCATACTGACTATCCCTAATCAAGCAGTGTCTTTCCACATGCTCAGAAATCCTATCCCTCGGTACTCTTTCCATTACTTTGCCAACCACCGAAGTAAGACTAACTGGCCTGTAATTCCCAGGGTTATCCCTGTTCCCTTTTTTGAACAGGGGCACGACATTCGCCACTCTCCAATCCCCTGGTACCACCCCTGTTGACAGTGAGGACGAAAAGATCATTGCCAACGGCTCTGTAATTTCATCTCTTGCTTCCCATAGAATCCTTGGATATATCCCGTCAGGCCCGGGACACTTGTCTATCCTCAAGTTTTTCAAAACGCCCAACACATCTTCCTTCCTAACAAGTCTGTTTCACGCTGTCCTCTCCAACAATATGGCCTCTCTCGTTTGTAAATAGTGAAGAAAAGTACTCGTTCAAGACCTCTCCTATCTCTTCAGACTCAATACACAATCTCCCGCTACTGTCCTTGATCGGACCTACCCTCGCTCTAGTCATTCTCATATTTCTCACATATGTGTAAAAAGCCTTGGGGTTTTCCTTGATCCTACCCGCCAAAGATTTTTCATGCCCTCTCTTAGCTCTCCTAATCCCTCCCGCAGTTCCCTCCTGGCTATCTTGTATCCCTCCAGCGCCCTCTCTGAACCGTTTTTCATCAGCCTTACATAAGTCTCCTTCTTCCACTTAACAAGACATTCAACCTCTCTTATCAACCATGGTTCCCTCACTCGACCATCTCTTCCCTGCCTGACAGGGACATACATATCAACAACACGCAGTACCTGTTCCTTGAACAAGTTCCACATTTCACTTGTGTCCTTCCCTGAGAGCCTATGTTCCCAACTTATGCACTTCAATTCTTGTCTGAACTCATTGTATTTACCCTTCCCCCAATTATAAACCTTGCCCTGCTGCAGGCACCTATCCCTCTCCATTACCCAAGTGAAAGTCACAGAATTGTGGTCACTACCTCCAAAATGCTCCCCCACTAACAAATCTTTCACCTGCCCTGGTTCATTACCAAGTACCAAATCCAATATGGCCTCCCCTCTGGTCGGACAATCTACATACTGTGTTAGAAAAGCTTCCTGGACACACTGCACAAACACCACCCCATCCAAACTATTTGATCTAGAAAGTTTCCACTCAATGTTTGGGAAGTTGAAGTCACCCATGACTACTACCCTGTGACTTCTGCACCTTTCCAAAATCTGTTTCCCAATCTGTTCCTCCACATCTCTGCTGCTATTGGGGGGCCTATAGAAAACTCCCAACAAGGTGACTGCTCCTTTCCTATTTCTGACTTCAACCCATATTACCTCAGTAGGCAGATCCTCCTCTAACTGCCTTTCTGCAGCTGTTATACTATCTCTAATTAACAATGCCACCCCCCCCCCCCCCCCCCCCCAACCTCTTTTACCATCCTCCCTAATCTTGTTGAAACATCTATAACCAGGGACCTTCAACAACCATTTCTGCCCCTCTTCTATCCAAGTTTCCGTGATGGCCACCATATCGTAGTCCCAGGTACCAATCCATGCCATAAGTTCACCCACCTTATTCCTGATGCTTCTTGTGTTGAAGTATACACACTTCAACCCATCTCCTTGCCTGCAAGTATTCTCCTTTGTCAGTGTTACCTTCCCCAATGCGTCACTAAACGCTTTGGCGTCCTGAATTTCGGCTACCTTAGTTGCTGGGCTACAAATCCGGTTCCCACTCCCCTGCCAAATTAGTTTAAACCCTCCCGAAGAGTACTAGAAAACCTCCCTCCCAGGATATTGGTGTCCCTCTGGTTCAGATACAACCCGTCCTGCTTGTACAGGTCCCACCTTCCCCAGAATGCACTCCAATTATCCAAATATCTGAAGCCCTCCCTCCTACACCATTCCTGCAGCCACGTGTTCAACTGCACTCTCTCCCGATTCCTAGCCTCGCTATCACGTGGCACCGGCAACAAACCAGAGACGACAACTCTGTCTGTCCTGGCCTTTAACTTCCAGCCTAACTCCCTAAACTTGTTTATTACCTCCACACCCCTTTTTCTACCTACGTCGTTGGTACCAATGTGCACCACAACTTTTGGCTGCTCACCCGCCCCTTCAAGATCCTGAAGACACGATCCAAGACATCCCTGGCCCTGGCATCCGGGAGGCAACATACCTTCCGGGAGTCTCGCTCACGACCACAGAATCTCCTATCTATTCCCCTAACCATTGAACCTCCTATTACAATTGCTTTTCTATTCTCCCCCCTGCCCTTCTGAGCCCCAGAGCCAGACTCAGTGCCAGAGACCTGGCCGCTAGGGCCTTCCCCCGGTAGGTCATAGATTTGCCTGTGCTATCCCTGGCGGATGCTGTTCGGATCAAGCTACCTGATGGAAGCTGGTCAGCTCCAGCTGTTGTTGTTCGACAGGCTGCTCCTCGATCGTATGTTGTGCGTATGGCTGATGGCTCTGTTGTGTGGCAAAACAGATGGATACTGCGCACAGTTGCCTGCCTGCAACCACATTCTTCGTTGTTTCCATCTGTTATTGTGCCACCTCCTGATACCTCGAACTACGAGGCCACTAGTCCGGCTTCAATCCCGTCTATCAAGGCCCGTTGTCCCCACCACCACTTCTCCAGGATCAGACGTGAGCCCCAGAGACTGGACTGGTGAACATTTGTTTTGTTTGCTATGTTCTGTTTTCGCACATCAGACACCTGTTTTCACAAGTACATATGTTCCCATCTGCCATAGTATGTAAATAGTTTTTCGACCTACACATGTAAATACTTTCTCATATGCCACAGAAAAACATTTCAAAGGGGAGATATCATGATATAAGAACATAAGAACTAGGAGCAGGAGTAGGCCATCTGGCCCCTCGAGCCTGCTCCGCCATTCAATGAGATCATGGCTGATCTTTTGTGGACTCAGCTCCCGAACACCATAACCCTTAATCCCTTTTTTCTTCAAAAAAACTATCTATCTTTACCTTAAAAACATTTAATGAAGGAGCCTCAACTGCTTCACTGGGCAAGGAATTCCATAGATTCACAACACTTTGGGTGAAGAAGTTCCTCCTAAACTCAGTCCTAAATCTACTTCCCCTTATTTTGAGGCTATCCCCCTAGTTCTGCTTTCACCCGCCAGTGGAAACAACCTCCCCGCATCTATCCTATCTATTCCCTTCATAATTTTATATGTTTCTATAAGATCCCCCCTCATCCTTCTAAATTCCAATGAGTACAGTCCCAGTCTACTCAACCTCTCCTCGTAATCCAACCCCTTCAGCTCTGGGATTAACCTCGTGAATCTCCTCTGCACACCCTCCAGTGCCAGTACGTCCTTTTTCAAGTAAGGAGACCAAAACTGAACACAATACTCCAGGTGTGGCCTCACTAACACCTTATACAATTGCAGCATAACCTCCCTAGTCTTAAACTCCATCCCTCTAGCAATGAAGGACAAAGTTCCATTTGCCTTCTTAATCACCTGTTGCACCTGTAAACCAACTTTCTGTGACTCATGCACTAGCACATCCAGGTCTCTCTGCATAGCGGCATGCTTTAATATTTTATTGTTTAAATAATAATCCCGTTTGCTGTTATTCCTACCAAAATGGATAACCTCACATTTGTCAACATTGTATTCCATTTGCCAGATCCTAGCCCATTCACTTAACCTATCCAAATCCCTCTGCAGACTTCCAGTATCCTCTGCACTTTTCGCTTTACCACTCATCTTAGTGTCATCTGCAAACTTGGACACATTGCCCTTGGTCCCCAACTCCAAATCATCTATGTAGATTGTGAACAATTGTGGGCCCAACACGGATCCCTGAGGGACACCACTATCTACTGATCGCCAACCAGAGAAGCACCCATTAAACCCCACTCTATGCTTTCTATTAATTAACCAATCCTCTATCCATGCTACTGCTTTACTCTTAATGCCATGCATCTTTATCTTGTGCAGCAGCCTTTTGTGTGGCACCTTGTCAAAAGCTTCCTGGAAATCCAGATACCACATCCATTGGCTCCCCATTATCCACTGCACTAGTAATGTCCTCAAAAAATTCCACTAAATTAGTTAGGCATGACCTGCCCTTTATGAACCCATGCTGCGTCTGCCCAATGGGACAATTTCTATCCAGATGCCTCGCTATTTCTTCCTTGATGATAGATTCCAGCATCTTCCCTACAGCTCACTGGCCTATAATTTCCTGCTCTCTGCCTACCTCCTTTTTTAAACAGTGGTGTCACGTTTGCTAATTTCCAATCCACCGGGACCACCCCAGAGTCTAGTGAATTTTGGTAAATTATCACTAGTGCATCTGCAATTTCCCTAGCCATCTCTTTTAGCACTCTGGGATGCATTCCATCAGGGCCAGGAGACTTGTCTACCTTTAGCCCCATTAGCTTGCCCATCACTACCTCCTCAGTGATAACAATCCTCTCAAGTCATCACCTGTCATAACCTCATTTCTATCAGTCACTGGCATGTTATTTGTGTCTTCCACTGTGAAGACTGACCCAAAAAACCTGTTCAGTTCCTCAGCCATTTCCTCATCTCCCGTTATTAAAACTCCCTTCTCATCCTCTAAAGGACCAATATTTACCTTAGCCACTCTTTTTGCTTTATATATTTGTAAAAACTTTTGCTGTCTGTTTTTATATTCTGAGCAAATTTACTCTCATACTCTATCTTATTCTTCTTTATAGCTTTTTTAGTAGCTTTCTGTTGCCCCTTAAATATTTCCCAGTCCTCTAGTCTCCCACCAATCTTTGCCACTTTGTATGCTCTTTCCTTCAATTTGATACTCTCCCTTATTTCCTTAGATATCCATGGTCGATTTTCCCTCTTTCTACCGTCCTTCCTTTTTGTGGGTATAAACCTTTGCTGAGCACTGTGAAAAATCGCTTGGAAGGTTCTCCACTGTTCCTCAACTGTTCCACCATAAAGTCTTTGCTCCCAGTCTACCTTAGCTAGTTCTTCTCTCATCCCATTGTAATCTCCTTTGTTTAAACACAAAACACTAGTATTTGATTTTACCTTCTCACCCTGCATCTGTATTTTAAATTCCACCATATTGTGATTGCTCCTTCCGAGAGGATCCCCAACTATGAGATCATGAATCAATCCTGTCTCATTACACAGGACAAGATCTAGGACCGCTTGTTCCCTCGTAGGTTGCATTACATACTGTTCTAGGAAACTATCGCGGATACATTCTATAAACTCCTCCTCAAGGTTGCCTTGACCGACCTGGTTAAACCAATCGACATGTAGATTAAAACCCCCATGATAACTGCTGTACCATTTCTACATACATCAGTTATCTCTTTGTTTATTGCCTGCCCTACCATAACGTTACTATTTGGTGGCCGATATACTACTCCTATCAGTGACTTTTTCGCCTTACAATTCCTGATTTCCACCCAAATGGATTCAACCTTATCCTCAATAGCACCGATATCATCCCTAACTATTGCCCGGATGTCATCCTTAAATAACAGAGCTACACCACCTCCCTTACCATCCACTCTGTCCTTCCGAATAGTTTGATACCCTCGGATATTTAACTCCCAGTCGTGACCATTCTTTAACCATGTTTCAGTAATGGCCACTAAATCAAAGTCATTCACGATGATTTGCGCCATCAACTCATTTACTTTATTCCGAATACTACGAGCATTCAGGTAAAGTACACTTAGGTTGGTTTTTTTTAAACCTCTGTTTTGAATCTTAACATCTCCAGTTTTACTCCTTTTAGTATTACTGGGCGTATTCACTGAGCTCCCCTCAGTCACTGTACCTTGTACTGTCGCCCTTTTTGATTTTTGACTATGTCTTCTCTGTCTTGCACTTTCCCCCTTACTTCCTTTTGCTTCTGTCCCTGTTTTACTACCTTCCAACTTCCTGCATCGTTTCCCATCCCTCTGCCACATTAGTTTAAACCCTCCCCAACAGCTCTAGAAAACACCCCCCCTAGGACATCGTTTCCAGTCCTGCCCAGGTGCAGACCATCCGGTTTGTACTTGTCCCACCTCCCCCAGAACCGGTCCCAATGCCCCCAGGAATGTGAATCCCTCCCTCTTGCACCATCTCTCGAGCCACGCATTCATCCTATCTATCCTGACATTCCTACTCTGACTAGCTCGTGGCACTGGTAGCAATCCTGAGATTACTACCTTTGAGGTTCTACTTTTTAGTTTAACTCCTAACTCCCTGAATTCAGCTTGTAGGACCACATCCCGTTTTTTACCTATATCATTGGTGCCTATGTGCACCACGACAGCTGGCTGTTCACCCTCCCGCCTCCAGAATGTCCTGCAGCTGCTCCGAGACATCCTTGACCCTTGCACCAGGGAGGCAACATACCATCCTGGAGTCTCGATTGCGTCCACAGAACCGCCTGTCTATTCCCCTTACGATTGAGTCCCCTATCACTATAGCCCTGCCATTTTTCTTCCTGCCCTGCTGCGTAGCAGAGCCAGCCACGGTGCCATGAACCTGGCTTCTGCTGCCTTCCCTTGGTGAGCCATCTCCCTCAACAGTATCCAAAGCGGTATATCTGTTGTGCAGGGAGATGACCGCAGGGGACACCTGCACTGCCTTCCTACTCTTGCTCTTTGCAGACATGCACATAATGAGATACAGACAGACAGCTAATGAACACAGAGAACAGGACATAACCAATCAGCAGGCAGAACACTTGAAGGTGGTTTCCCACTATATAAGGCACGATGCACTCACACTCCGCCTGTTTCCACTGGGGACATCTACAGAGTGAGTCAGGTGTACATATCACATAACACCTCCAGCACGTGGCTAAGAGCTAGTCTGGTTCAGTCAGACAGAGTAATCACACTTAGGTTAGCAGAGAGTCGAACTCACAGAGAACTGTGCTAACTGTGTGATAGGTTCAATAAATCAAATTGAATTAACTTCAAGGTCTGGAGTATCTTTCAGTTAAAGCTGCATTCAGTTGCAGCCCATGTCATCTCAGTTGTGCTTAACATGACAAATGCCAATGAGTAAATGTTTATCAGCTAGTTTTAAGGGCTCTTAATTCATTCATCCAAGTATAAATAAATTAGCGCCATTAATAAAGATTCATATACTGGCTAATTTCCATCCCACCATTCTAAAGAATCTACTTCACACAATGCTTCATTTTCTGCTTTTTAAGTTATTTTCTGTTCTTCAGCCACCTTCTAACAAAACTGTAATTTTTTTAACAGAACCAGTGTAATTTCATTCCACTTTTGTGCAATTTCAAATTAGAAATCGCACAAGTAGAATGAAACTCATGTATTCATTTGGAGTTCATCGCAGATTTCTCCAACTTTATTTTTCACTGATGTGGTGGAAAGGCTCGAAGGACATATGTAGAAAAACATATTTTGAAATATTTTGACTGTTAATGTGTGCACCGCCACAGTTGCACTGAAATTATGACATGAAATAGTAATTAGTGCATTGATAATAATTGCAATAATGATTAGCAAATTACTGCAGAAAGTGCATAAACATAAATTAGAGATTGTGGAAGCTTTTCAGATAGAGCTGATATAGAAGTGCTGTCTCAAAGATCACGAATAAATAAGAATACAACCCACTTTCTGCCTTGATATTCTGCAACATGATATTCCGCATCCTACACAATACGTTCAATATGCTCAACAGTGTCTTCATGCCGTGGAGATGAATGAAATGAAAGGCACAATTTTTGGACGCGGCGTCATTCACCCATGTCAGGGCAAAGGTTATATGGGAAATTAATTCACAGCAGGGCATCAAATCCAACAAACAAAATTGGCTTTTTTTCCCCAGAAGAACTTTCTTTTGACTATGATCAAGATGCAGACTTGTGTTTCACTGGGTATTGCAGGTTTCAACTGCACTCTTACGGCACTTTTTGTCATTCAAAAAAAAGGTGATGCGAGCACAGGAGCGGCTGCATTTTTGAGAGTCCTGGCTCTACTTTTAATCCTTCATTTTATACTAATGCACAAATTATAACACTAATGGAAGTCCCGGGGTCAGAACTATACGATTTCCGGTGACCGCCACGGAATATGAACTTCCTCTATAAGTCTGGCAGGCATTCCCCTTTAAGGAGGCGGGGTTTCCCCTTTACAAGGAGAGCCCCAGTTGATTCAAAACCCCGGCCTAGCTGAGGTCGAGGAAGCAGACCCTTAGGGGAGTGAGGAGTATTGTAAGTGTATTGAAATATTGAAAAAGTGTATTGTTCTGTAATGTCTACTCCCATCTGTGCAATCTGCCTGCTGTGGATTCAACACTGGTGATGAGAATTCAGCGGGGCTGCCGTCGACACCGGTTGCTATGCACCTGGCTCACCTCATTAAGGCTTTGGCAGGCCCCATGACTAACCGCCGAAATGCCACTCCTAGGAAACTGGAACCGTTTGATGTTGGTACAGACGAGTGGGGGGCAATATGTTGAATGCATGGACAATTTTTTTTCGAAAGAATTATATTACTGAAGATGCATGACGGCTTGCGGAGAGCCCATCTACGGCGTGATAAAGAAATTGACTCACCTTGACGCCGCAATTCCCGGTCGTTCGCCACCCGAGTGACCCCGGTGGGGGAGCATTTTGACTCAAAAACGCCACTAATCGTACGCCATGTCCATTTGCACACAGCTCCGCAGGTCCAAGCTGAGTCAATGAGTGATTATAGAATCATAGAATTTATAAGTGCTGGGAGTAGTCCGGAGATTACTATATTTGGGATCTTATCATAGAATTACATTGCAGAAGGAGACCATTCGGCCCATCGAGTCTGCACCGGCCCTTGGAAAGAGCACCTCACTTAAGCCTACACCTCCATCCCTATCCCCGTAACCCAGTAACTCCACCTGGCCCGCCTCCGGAAATTTGCCGAGACTTGCGAATTCGGAGTGACACTGAATGAAACGCTTAGGGGCCATTTGGTGTGTGGACTCCCCGATGCAGCCACACAACAGAAATTACTAGCCGAGGTCCACCTTGACCTGCATTGCGTGGTGCCGATAGCTATCGCCTGAGAAAGCTCCGAACATAGGGTCCAGGAACTCCGAGGACTGACAATGTTCATCTGGGACGCAATCACAAGCACCTATCATACTGGGCTAGACCCGAGGCTGGTACCTGACAAAGGGACATATCATAGAATTTACAGTGCAGAAGGAGGCCATTCAGCCCATCGAGTCTGCACCGGCTCATGGAAACAGCACCCGACCCAAGGTCAACAACTCCACCCTATCCCCATAACCCAGTAACCCCACCCAACACTAAGGGCAATTTTGGACACTAAGGGCAATTTATCATGGCCAATCCACCTAACCTGCACATCTTTGGACTGTGGGAGGAAACCGTAGCACCCGGAGGAAACCCACCCACATGCGGGGAGGACGTGCAGACTCCACACAGACAGTGACCCAAGCCAGAATCGAACTTGGGACCCTGGAGCCGTGAAGCGATTGTGCTATCCACAATGCTACTGTGCTGCCCTACATCTACCGGAGGAACACAGACCATTGTAATAGAAGCCGGGGACACCACTGGATGTTCTCTCCCGAGCAAGAGGAACAGGAATACGATCACCAGTCAGCGTGGGCCGCAACAGACCGTAGAAATGGGAGATACAGAAGACCCCGTGAGGATCCACCCGCCCACCGACCCACAGGCGCGACCACCCCCCACGTGACAGGGCTCACTATGTGGAAGATGCAGACAGTGCCAGCAGTTACACTGCATGGCTGCGCCAAGAGTAGCACCCATCTGGATTTCCCTGCGGATTAATGGACACCCAATCTGTATGGCACTCGACACCGGGGCAGCAGTGTCGGTATTCAGTTGCCGTACGTCTTGCGTTCAATCGCTGACCCTGTCGGACACCAACGCAAGGCTGGCCACTGATACGGGTGAACTGCTGGCAATAGCGAACACTTCAACAGCTTTGGTCGAGTATGGTCAACAGCCTGCAAACCTTCATCTGGTGGTGGTCCACAGGAGTGGTCTGAGCTTGTTGGGCCATGACCGGTTACACCACTTGCGGTTAGATTGGTAGCGGGTGTGCCATGTGCACCCATATGTCCCTGAGAGAGTTCTGTCGAGGTTTCCATCAGTATTCCAGGATGTCTTGGGCACCATAAAAGGAGCTGTGGCCTGATAAATGTGGACCACATGGCTTAACCACAGTAATTCCACGCCCAACCCGTATGCCTTATGCCTGACCGGATGGAGAACTTGGGCATCATCCACCTGATACCGTCCTCCGACTGGGCTGCACCAGTCGACCCGGTCAGGAAAGCGGATCGAACAGTACACTTGTGTGGCAACTACAAAATGACGGTCAACCATGTGTCTTGACTGGACCGTTACCTGCTGCCCCGGATCGAGGACCTTTTACACAAAGCTCAGCGGAGGGCACATGTTTACGAAACTCAACACGAGTCATGATTACCTCCAGTTGGCCGTGGCCTGAGTCCAGACACTTTGTAACCGTGACGATGCACACAGGGCTATATGAATACACCTGCCTGCCCTTCGGAGTTTCCTCGGCGTATGGACAGCGCCAGAGTCCCAGGTTTGATTCCCTGCTGGGTCACTGTCTGTGCAGAATCTGTACATTCTCCCTGTGTCTGCGTGGGTTTCCTCCGGTTTCCTCCCACAGTCCAAAGACGTGCAGGTTAAGTGGATTGGCCATGCTAAATTGCCCTTTGTGTCCAAAAAAAAGGTTAGGAGTTATTGGGTTATGGGGATAGGGTGGAAGTGAGGGTCGGTGCAGATTCGATGGGCTGAATGGCCTCCTTCTGCACTGTATGTTCTATGTATGCGATATTCGAGTGAGTAACGGAGAACATCCTGCAAGGCCTATCCCGCGTGGGGCCTATCTCCACGATGTTCTGATCACGGGCTCATCCGACCAGGAGGACCTACAAAACCTGGCCAAGGTGCTGGAGTGTTTTGGGAATCCCAGCATCCGTCTCCGGCAGGAGAAATGTGCATTCAATGCCGCCAAAATGACGTACTTCGGATACCGTGTAGACCGCCATGGCTTGCACCCGGTGGAAGAGAAGGTACAAGCAATTTGGCAAGCTCCTGTAACAGGTGGCCCAACGGAACTCCTTTTGTTCCTTTGTATGGTAAACTATTATGGCAAGGTCCTCCCAAACCTGGCCACCACTTTAGCCCCCCTCCACCCTCTGTTGAAGAAGGGGCAACACTGGGAGTGGGGCCGAGAACAGCAAATGGCTTTCGTTGAGGTGAAACAACAACTATCCTCGTCAACTGCTAATCCACTTTGATCCATCCGGCCAATCCTGTTGACCTGCGACGCTTCTCTATGGAATAGGGGCCGTGCTGGCCCATGAAATTAATGACGGGTCTGAATGTCCCATTGCCTTCACCTCCAGAACGTTGGCCGACACAGAGAGGCGGTATGTCTAAATCTAGAAGGGGATTTGGCAGTTGTTCTCGGGGTCAAGAAATTCCATCAATATGTCTATGATCATTGCTTCACCATTCTCACGAACCACAAGTCCCTCCAGGGCTCTTCAAGGAGGATCGGCGCTTTCCCCCCATTGCTTCCGCCCGCATCCAGCGAAGGGCATTAGACGACTATATGTTGGAGGACCGCTCCGGGACCGAGATTCCCCACGACGATGCGTTACGTAGTCTGCCCCTGATGACCAGGGCACCTACACCAGCGAGGGCCGGCAAGGTCGCTGCAACCCTAAATTTTATGGACTCACTACCGGTCACGGCATCCCATATCCGCAGGTGGACCCAGACTGACCCTCAGCCATTCCGCTTCCATTACATGGTGCAGTATGAGGCTCAGCACAGGGCTGTACTGCAGGACCTAAAGACCTATGCCACAAAAATACAGGAGCTTAACATAGAGGATGGCATGCTCCTTTGGGGGACCTGTGTGGTGGTCCCCCAACATGGATGTGGCCCGCTCCTCACGGACCACCACAATGGTCGCCTTGCTGTGCCCAAAATGAAAATGTTCACTCGAAGCTAAATTTGGTGGCCCGGCATCGATGCGGACATCGAGCGGATGGCCCAGCGCTGCATCCAGTGTTGGGCACACCAGAGGTTGCCTCCTGCAGCCCCACTCCATCTGCGGGAATGGCCATGTTGTCCGTAGTCTCGCTCCATATAGACTTTGCATGCCCCTGTCAAGGGCTGACATTTCCTCGTCATTGTTGATGCCCATTCAAAGTCGATGGAGATCCTCAAGATACAGGCGACGAT
Source organism: Scyliorhinus canicula (assembly GCF_902713615.1). NCBI lineage: Eukaryota > Metazoa > Chordata > Chondrichthyes > Carcharhiniformes > Scyliorhinidae > Scyliorhinus > Scyliorhinus canicula. The sequence continues at coordinate 44,128,450 of NC_052156.1, forward strand.
GGCCCAGACCACCATAGAAAACTCCCGCACACTTTCAGCACGCATGGCATACCCGAAATGCTCGTATTGGAAAATTGTACGGTGTTTACGAGTGTGGAATTTACGGCATTCATGTCTGCCAATGGAATCGGTCACGTGAGGACCGTCCCATATCACCCAGCTTCGAATGTGTTAGCCGAGCTGGCAGTGCAAACTTTTAAGCTCGGCATGAAAAACAAACATCGGAAACCTGGGAGACCGCTTAGCAAGGTTCTTATTCAGCTGCTGGTCAACTCCGCATGCCAAAACAGGCATCGCACCAGCTGCGATATTGATGGGTCGCCACCGCACCCGATTGATCTTGTCCTTCTGGATATTGGCGGGAAATTCCGCCGTGCTCAGGACCGAACCGAGGCAGACACAGATCACCAGAGGTCACTGCACGAGTTCACACTCTGAGACGCAGTGCATGTCTGGAACTTCGGTGGAGGGGCCGCTTGGAGCCTGGGCGTCGTGTTGGGGAAAACACAGATCCAGTTCCTTACCAAATACGGGCACAGAGCTGTGAATCTAATCGCCACGTGGACCATCTCCGAAGCCGCGTGCTGGATATTCCATCCTTGCCAGTCACTGAATCAGACTGCCTTCACCACTGCCCGACAATCCTTCTTAGCACCAATGCCCCCGACTCCGCTGGTTGCCGACGATTCAGCAGTGATTGTTTGAGGACACCGAGATGCCGAACGAAGAATCGCCTAGCTCTGACCCGGAAACCGAGATGGACATTCTGACACCACTGAAGGTATCCGTGCCGGCTCCCATGGCCATGCTGGCATTGTCTCTGCCGCCCAGACTCTCATCACGTAAATGTCACTCCACAGTCCGATGCATGCCTCCTGACGCCACAACGTTGCCGCCTGCATGCCTTCCACAGGTGAAACAGTCGAAAGGCCCGGCGCACTGACCCATGGATGTGGATGTTGCTCTGGACGAAATGGGGGAGGAATGTTAGAACCCCAATGGAGGTCCCAGGATCAGGACGATACAATTTCCCGTAACCTCCCCGGAATATGAACTTCCCCTTTAAGACAGGCAAACCTTCCCTTTTAAGGGGGCGGTATTTCCCCTTTCGAAGGAGAGCCCAGTTGTATAAAAACCCTGGCCGAGCTGCAGGTCGGGGAAGGAGAACCTTAGGGGAGGGGAGAAGTATTGTAATTGTATCAAAATAAACCTTGTTCTATAATTTCTACTTCGGTCTGTGCATTCTGCCTACCATGGATTCAACAGCACATCACATAGTTACTCATTTTTTGGTCATACCACTTGTACTAAGTCCCTGGATAATCCTGACAACATTTTAGTAATGAGGAGCCAAGTTAAATCAAAAAAATCCTTGATTGATTGAGGCAGTCAGAGATGGCTGGGCTCAGCATGCAGTTACGTGTTTGCTGGTGAGCAGGTCTACGCCATCAAGATGGCTGCCATTGGGAATCATGATCTCGGCTCTGCGGTGCAGGTTTTGGTGCTCACTTTGATGAACTGCGAAATATCCTTGAGAAAATAGTGGAAGCGCAAAAGAGAATCCTGTTATGTGACAGAGCAATTTCCCTGGTGAGGGCTCTCCTTCGGTCCTTGCAAATCCTGCTGCTTGGTATGTTGTCTATCCCGAACAACTCCGGGAGAAGCGGCCGGACACAGGTACTGCCATTCCACCTGGTCAAATGCCTTCTCTGCATCCATCGGCATCACTACCTCTGGTACTTGATCACGTTTAACAGCCTCCTTATGTTTCTAGAAAGCTGCCTGCCCTTTATGAAGCCTGTTTGGTTCTCCGCAACCACCCCCGCGACACAATCTTCCATCCTTCCCACCACCAACTTAGCCAGTACTTTCACATCCATATTTAACAACGATAAGGGCCCAAACCACCCACATTCCAATGGGTCCTTCCGCTTTTTTGGTAATGTGATCATTGCCTGCGTCATCATCTCCGGAAGCTCCCCCTTCTCCAAAGTCTCATTAAATGCCCCCAGGAGATGTGGTGCCAGGTATGTCGCAAACTCCTTACAGAATTCCGCCAGTTAACCATCGGGCTTCGGGGCCTTCCCCGACTTCATACCCCTTATACTGTCCAATAGCTCCCTCAGCCCCAAAGGCTCCTCCAGCGCTGTCTCTTCTCTTTCTCCAACTGTGGAAGCTCCAGTTCATCTAAGAACCATCCCATGTCCCCCTCTTCACCCCCCGATTCTGCCCTATACAGCTCTTTATAGTAATCCCTAAACACCTGGTTTCTCTTCCCCACCCCAACTAAAACCTTCCAGCTCACCATAAAAAAGTTGATTCTTAAAAACACTCTAAACACATGTGAGAAAAAGGAATATCCCGTCCACCTGGGTTGTTGAAGTGCCACGGGTCCACCATACCATCTTTTCCATAACCTGCCCAGCTCCTTTGCTATTTGTATTCTACTCATTGACCTGGGATTCGACCTATCTACCCTCGACTTTGGGACACAATTAAAATATCAACTGGTGCATGGCTAAGTCCGAGTTCACTGCTAGCAACTCCCTCAAAATCTACGTCGTCCCAATTCAGTGCATACACATTCACGAATACCACCAGCGTCCCTTCTAATACCCCATTCACCAAATTTCTCCCACCTGGGTACCTCACTTCCTTCGCATTCACAAACCCTGTTTCCTTACTCATCAGAATCGCCACCCCCACTCCCCGTGACTTTGAATCAAACCGAGTGGAAACTTGACCCAACCCGGGCGGCACGTGGCGCAGTGGTTAGCACTGCTGCCTACACCGCTGAGGACCCAGGTTTGAATCCCGGCCCCGGGTCACCGTCCGTGTGGAGTTTGCACATTCTCCTCGTGTCTGCGTGGATTTCGCCCCCACAACCCAAAGGTGTACAGAGTAGGTGGATTGGCCATGCTAAATTGTCCCTCAATTGTAAAAACAATAATTGGGTACTCTAAATTTGTATTTGTATAAAACAAGGAAACCTGACCCAACCATCCCTTCCCCAGCCTAACCTGGACCTTCATGCAGAGGTGCGTCTCCTGCAGAAAGACCACCTCCGCTTTTAAACTCCTTAGGTGCACAAAGATCCGAAATCTCTTCACCAGTCCATTGAGCCCTCGCACGTTCCATGTTATCAGCCATACTGGGGGCTTATGCCTCCATTCCCCTCTACCATCCACCAGGCTCACCTTTTAGCTCTACCCCCATTAATTTTACCCTGTACCTGGCCCATCACTCCGCCCCTAACCATGTTTCTTCTCCAACCTCGCCTCGTCACATCACCCTCCCTTCCCCCTCCCCTCCCCTGCACGACCACCTCTCTCGGCCTTCTTCCCCACCTGACGTCTGTTCACCAGCATTACCTGCCAGCATGGCAACTCCTGCCTAAAAGCTCCTCCTACTGACCCCCCACCCCTCCCTCGCCCTCACATCTCAGTTCCGTGAAGAATGCTCCCCAGTGACCTCTCCCTCCCAAACAAAGCCTCACCTTGAACCACAGGTCACCTCCCCTCAAAGACAAACAAAAAGAAAACACATAGCCCCAGGTGACGGGAGGGGGTTGGGGGCAGCAACCCCCTTACAAACTTTTCACTCCTGCTACCCTTTGTCGACCCGAAAGTAAAAAGAAAAAACCCTCTGCATCAGAGGAAAAGATAAACAACCCCCTCCAACCCCCCACTCTACCCGTATTCTCAATTACTTCAGTTTCCCAAAATTGTTCAGTTCCCCTCTAGTTTATGCTCCTTGCTAAAAGTCATTGGCTGCTTTTGGGGTCTCAAAATAATATTCCTGGCCTGTTCCGCTGTCGATACAGCACCGCTTTGGCCCTGTTGAACCCCACACGCTGTTTTGCCAGCTCAGCTACAAATGTCCTGGTATTCGGACCATGTTCCCCTCCCATTCACAGTTGCACTTCTCCCTGGTCCACTACAGATACTTCTCTTTCTCCACAACTTGTGGAGCCTCACGTCCACGGCGGCTCCCCTGCTCTAGGCTTCTGTCTCAGAGACCACTGCGCTCTGTCCACCTCAGGGTCCTTTGTCCAGCACCCCCTCCGCCACCAATCCTGCCCGCATCCTCGAAGCGTACCTTGTGGCTTCCACTCCTTCCAGGCAGGCCCACTATCCGCAGATTCTGCCTTCTCGACTTATTTTCCTGCTCCTTCACCTTTGCTCTCAACGTATTGCAAAGGGCTCCTGAGAGCCCCGCCTCCACCTCCAATGCCATCACCTGATCGCTGTGGTCCAACATCACTCTTTCAATCTCACGGATCTACAACCCCTGTGCACCAAAGCATTTCTTCACTCTCTTCATCGATCCCTTCAGGGGTGCCATAACCCCTTTGATGGCCTTCGAGCGATCCTCCTGTATCTCCTTCCTCTGCTGGCGGAACTCTTCCTTGATGAACTGTTCCATCTTTGGCTTTGCTACTTGCACTGGTCCTTCCCCCTCTACTATCCTTCCATTGGCTGCTGCTCCACAGGTCTCTTCCAACTTCTTGGCCAAGTCCTTCACCTTCTTCTGCGGGTTTGATAATCAGCAGACATACCACTCCCCGGGAGGAACTTCTCCGCCGACCTTCAGTTACACCCAATATCGGGTAAAAAGAGCTCTTTTCTACTCCTTCAAGCAGGAGCTGCCCTGTGTGCGACCACGCATACCATGGCCACCACCGGAGGTGTGTGGCTTTGGAGGTTGCACTCGGTGCGTTCCTGCAGTGCATCTGGTATATGGTACACACTGCTGCCACCATGCAGGAGTGAATATTTTTGGAAGGGATGCTAATCGAGTGGGCTGGATGCTTTTAACCTTCTTGAGTGCTGCTGGAGCTGCACTCACTCAAGCAAGCGGAGAGTATTCCATCATGCTCCCGACTTGTGCTTTGTAGATTGTGGATGGGCTTTGGGGAGTCAGAAGATTTCCAGCCTCTGACCAGCTTTTGGCGCCACAGTATTTATGTAGCTAGGCCAGTTCGGTCGTTAGTTAATGGTAATTACCAGATGTTGATAGTGGAGGATTCAGTGATGGTAATGCCATTAAATGTCATGGGGCGATGGTTAGATTCTCTCTTCTTGGAGATGGTCATTGTCTGGCATGTGTGGCGTGAATGTTCCTTACCATCTTTCAGTACAACCTGGATATTGTCCAGCTGTTGTTACATTTGGACATGGGCTGCTTCAGTACCCAAGTCGGGAATGGTTCTGAACGTTATGTAATCATTAACAACCCCATTTCTGACCTTATGAAGGAAGGGCAGTCACAAGCAGCAGAAGATGGTTGGGCCCAGGACTCACTGCCCATTGATATGATGCCATGAAACTTCATTGTTGAGGACTCCTAGAGCAACACACTCCCAACTGTATACCACTGTACCAGGTCCCACTGACAGGACAGAAGTAGGGATGGTGGTGCCTGGGAAATTATCTGGAAGGTTTGATTCAGTGAGTATGATTATGTCATGCTATTACTTGACTAGTATGTGAGAGAGCTCTCTCACGTTTTGTACAAGTTTCCAGATGTTAGTAAGGAGATTAGAGCTGGGTTTGCCATTGTTATTTCCAGTGCCTCGATGCCGTTGCAACTCATTCGTTTTTGCAGACTTTGTAATGGTTGGATACAGCTGAACGGCTTTCAGAGGGCATTTAAGAGTCAACCACATTGTTGTGGGTCTGGAGTCACATGTAAGCCAGTTAAGGCAAGGATGTGGTTTTCCTTTCCTAAAGGACATTAGTGAACCAAATGGGTTTTTATGACAATGGTTTAATAGTCATCAATTAGATGTTTAATTCCAGATTTCACCATCTTCCATGGTGGAATTCGAATCTGTGTCCCCAGAACATTCCCCCGGGTCTCTGGATTACTAATCCAGCGACAATACCAATGTGCCACCAACATCTAATGGAATCTTTCCTGAGTCTAGGAAATTTTGGAAAATTAAAACTAATGTATCAACAATCTCACCTGCCATTTCTTTTAAGACCCTAGAATGAAGTCCATCAGGACCCGTGGACTGTCAACCCGCAGCTGCAACAATTTGCTCAGTGCCACTTCCCTCGTGTCTGTAATTTCGAGTTCCTCCCTTCCTTCCATCTCCTGATTTACAGCCATTTCTGGTATGTACCTGGATCCTCTATAGTGAAGACCAAATCAAAATACCTCATCAATTAATCTGCCATCTCTTTATTTTCCATTATTAATTCCCCAGACTTACGTGCTCACTTTGTTAACTTTTTTATAAATATCTATGAAACTCTTACATTTCTGGCTAGTTTTCCCTCTCCCCACACTCTTTCCCTCCTTATTAATATTTTAGTCTTCCTTTGCTGTTTTCAATATTCTATCCAATCTTCGGACCTGCCACACACCTTTGTGCAATTATATACTTTTTTTAAAGTTTGATATTGTATTTAAGCTTTCAAGTCAACCATAAATGGTAGGTCCTCCCCTTGGAATTGTTCTCACGTGCTGGAATATATCTATTGTGATGAAAGTAGAAATTATATATTATATTTGTTGTCATATTATTCAATAACCTACATTTAAGGTATCCAGTCTGTCTGCCAAAGCTGTAATGAACAAGTCTTAAAAAGTGAGGTAAGCATGGTTTCTAGCCATTCACTTGTTTACCTATAGAGGGCGACTGGAACATTGTTATGACTATGAGAGTAGATAATTTATGAGTTATATTTAGTCCGAGCTGAAGCATGTCATGAGACATCTTAGTGGAATACAGATGTAATAAATAGAAGGAGCGAGGTCTGTCTGTAGTTTTGCAGTTTGCCAGAGGATTTGAGTCTGACAAGATAAAAAGGTTTTAAGCTGAATATTAGCCAAATGCTGTTAGGTTGAGCAGAAGGGATTGAATCTGCACTTGAAAGGGTCTCTCTCGCCAAGAGGTCTACACAACTAAACAAGTAACCTGTTTATTAACTTTATTTGTAAGTGATATTTGAACTGTATTTGGTTACTTGTTTGGAGGTAGTAGCAAGTATAGATACTGAGTTCAAGTTCTTCCTTTTGTTTCAGAACTGTTCAACTGATCATTGCAAAATCATATTCTTTGATGTTAATGTGATTAATTCTGTGTCTAAATTAAAGTATGCTTTAACATAAAAGATACCTATTGGTCAGAGACATTACTCCTGCGGTGAAGAATCCTTTCCTCACAGTTTACAAATTAAAAATGTTTGGGGTTCTTGTCCAGTTTCCAAACAAACGTTGGGGTCTGGCCGATTTCCTAACACTATTTTGTGTACTCTGCCATGACATCTTTATGGACTTGCCCATTAACCTAATTTGCCTGTCCACATTAGCCAGCACTGATTTCATGACATCATAAGTGCCTTTATTTAAGTTTAAAATACTAGTCTTAAAACTGTTCCTTTCTCCCTTAAACTGAATGCAAAATTCAATCATATTGAGGTCACTACTAGCTCCGGGCACTTTCACTGTGAGGTCATTAATTAATCCTATCTCATTGCACAATTCCAGATCCAATACAGCTTGCTCCCTGATTGAGTCCTCAGCCTGCATATTAATGCCTTATGATTCATGCAAGAGGACACCAGATTGCTCTGAAGCACAGGCATCTGTAATCTCTTATTATTTAACGAATAGTTTGTTTTTTCTGATCTTCCTATCAAAATGGATAAACTCACATTTTCACCGACTCTCACATTATATCCCATCTGTCATTTTTTTCACAGTCACTCAACCTACATCACATTGCAGACTCTTTGTTGGTGGTAGGTAGTAAGTAAGGTCACCATAGTCCCAGATGACCATAGGCTATTTTCCCCTTTGAAGGAGAGAGCTGACTGCTTGTGATTGAACTTGAGGATTATCACAACTCAGGCGAGGCGCAAGATTGAGAAGGCGGGCTTTCATGAATGACTTCAGCCGGTAAAGAACAAGCTCCGGGGCATCCTCGGAATTACATTTTTTTTATTGGGGCAATTCTCCAGACATTGGCATAAGGGCAGATAGGGTGAGGTGGGCGTAGGAGTGGACCTGGGTAGAGTGCTCTTTCAGAGAGTCGGTGCAGACTCAATGGGCTGAATTGCCTTCTGCACTGTGGGAATTCTATGATTCTTCATATCCTCCTCATAACTTTTTCCCACTTATTTTTGTATCAGTAGTAAGTGTGTTTGCATTACACTATGCCCCATCATCCAAGTTATTAATATAGATTGTGAATAGTCGCAGCCTCATAATTGATCCCTGTAGCATGCCAGTATTTACAGTTTGTCAAGCTGAAAATTGCCCATTTATCCTGACTATGTATCCTGTTTGTTACTAATCCTCCATTCGTGCTGAGTACCCCAAACATAATGTAACTTTTGATGAGACACATTATTTAATAACTTTTCAAACTCCAAATATACTACATATATACTCATTCCCCTTTATTCATCCTGCTTATTACATAGAAACATGGGAAACAGCAGCAGGAATTGGCCAGTCAGCCCTTCGGCCTACTCCACCATTCAACATGATCTTGGTTCAGCCTCTATCTCATCACTCACCCCAAATCATTTGACATCCTTAGAATCCAGAAATGTATTTCCTTCTAAAATATATTCAGTGATTTGGTCTCTTCAATCTCCTGTGGTAGAGAATTCCACAGTGTCATGGGTCAGGGTTTAGAGAACCCCAAAGTGTATCATGGAGTTCACCTGACCCACAACTTTCAATAGATTGTGGTATGGGGAGCACACGGCCCACTCTACAGGTGTGGTACAGCAGAAATGGAAAAGTAATTTTTAAAGCAAAACAATGTTTATTCTATGAACTCAAGTTAACCGTTTTAAAACATACAGTGAACATCTTAGCAACCATCAAATCAAATACAACCCCCAAAGAATACAACACTAAGTAAACCTTTAAGCTTTCCTTTTTAACATCCGTACGATTTAAAAACAAAAACTTTATCAGAAGCACATCAGGTTAAAGTCACTACTGTTATTAGTTTTAAATCACCAGGATCGATTTACAGTCTTTAGATTACAGAGAGATTCATACACCTTCTGGCTGTGACTGCAGCTATCCAGCTCTCGAAATGAAACTAAAACACACCCTTCAGCCTGCTCAAAAACAAAGGTAAAAAGCTGACAGATAGCCCAGCTCCACTCACTCTCTGACATCACTGCAGTAATAAACACCCATTTCTTAAAGGTACTCTCACTGCACATATTTATATATACACCAATTTATAAACACTCATTTCTTAAAGGTACATGACACCTCCCCCCAGGAAAACAAAATAAACCATCAACTTCAAGATGGTTTAATTTCTCACCTTTTCACTATCCTTTAAAAAATGCACACAGGGGCAGCACGGTGGCACAGCAGTTAGCATTGCTGCCTACAGCGCTGAGGACCCGGGTTTGAATCCCGGCCCTGGGTCACTGTCTGTGTGGTGTTTGCACATTCTCCCCGTGTCTGCGTGGGTTTCACCCCCACAACCCAAAAGATGTGCAGGGTAGGTGGATTGGCCACGCTAAATTGCCCCTTAATTGGAAAAAATTGGGCACTCTAAATTTAAAAAAAAAAGAAATGCACACAGTAAATATACTTTTTTGTTTCAAAATAAAACAACACATGCAAACAGGTACAATAATATAGTCAATTTTTTTATCCTTCCTCCAACTGAAATCCTTCTCAATTGGCAGTCTCTATGAACAAGAAGGCCTCTGCACAATCTGTCCATTTCTCTCCGCCTCGGCATTTTCTTTAAAGTCAGATACTTTAGTTCAATATGATCACAGAGTCCCTTGTAATTCTCCAACACATGAGCATTGGTTATCACAGCTTTCAGGCAGTCAAATGCCTGTTGAAAGTCCGCTGTCCCCTGAAATTTTTGACGTTTCTTCAGCAAGTCCATCAGTGGAGCCACCACGCTACAAACATTTTTCACAAATGTTCGTTCAAATCCACTCATACCAATAAATCGTATTATTTCCCTTCATCTTGAGGGTATCGGAAATTCCTCAAGGAAAGTGACTTGGGATTTTCCAAATTCACTTTTGGCTAGGTTTATCACCAAATCCGCCTCCTGAAGTCGATTGAATAACTCCATCCGATGTTTCAAATGTTCTGTCCATGTCTGGCTGAAAATGACCAGATCGTCGATATATACCGCATAATTGGGTAATCCTGAAACGACTTTGTTAGTTAACTGTTGAAATGTGGCTGGTGCGTTTTTCATGCCAAATGGCATAACTTTGAATTGGTATATACCATCTGGAGTCACAAAACTGACATCTCCTTTGCTCTTTCGGATAAACGTACCTGCCAGTAACCTTTAAGTAAATCCATTTTGGAAATAAAAGCTGATTGTTCCACTTTCTCAATGCAATCCTCCAAACGTGGGATAGGATAAGAGTCCGTTCTTGTAACTGTATTAACCTTTCTATAGTCCACACACAACCGTTGGGTACCGTCTAGTTTAGGTACTATCACTATGGGTGAGCTCCATTTCCTGCAACCCACTTCAATTATTCCATTTTTAAGCATACTCTCAATCTCTTTGTTAACCTGTGCCAATTTCAAAGGGTTAACTCTGTATGGATGTTGTTTGATTGGAACAGCATTTCCAACATCTACATCATGTATAGCCATTTTAGTACTTTCCAATTTATCTCCACAAACTTGCCCATGTGATATCAATAACTCTTTCAGGTCAGTCCGTTTTTGCTCTGGAAGATAACTCAACAATTTATCCCAATTTTTAAGAACATCCTCATTTTCCAATTTAATTTGAGGTATGTCAAATTTACAGCCATCTGGATTTGGTTCATCACTTTGAGTTAGAATCATTAAAACCTCCTCCTTTTTCTCTCCTTCCCTTTCAACGTACCTTTTAAGCATATTCACATGACACACTCGGTGAGTCTTCCTTCTATCTGGTGTTTTTAACCACGTAATTCACCTCACTTAGCTTCCTTTCAATCTGACAAGGTCCACAAAGCCTAGCTTTTAAAGGCTCACGGACCACTGGTAACAACACTAAAACTTTATCTCCAATGGCAAAACTACAAACTTTGGATTTCTTGTCCGCTTCCTATTTCATCACATTTTGTACAACTTTTCAATGCTGTCTAGTCAATTCACCTGCTCTATTTAATCATTCCCTAAAATTTGGCACATAATCCAATAATGTAATTTCCAATTTCTCACTCACCAATTTTTCCTTAATCAATTTAAGTGGTCCTCTTAGCTTATGACCAAAAATGAGTTCAAAAGGACTAAATTTGGTTGTCTCATTAGGTGCATCCATAATTGCAACAGTACGAATGGAATTCCTTTATCCCAATCCTCTGGATAATCATGACAATACGCCGTCAACATTGTCTTTAATGTCTAATGCCATCTTTCTAACACCATGCGATTCTGAATGGTATGCAGTTGATTTAAATTGTTTTATTCCTAAGCTATCCATCACTTCTTTGAATAATCTTGAGGTAAAATTCGATCCTTGATCCGATTGTATTTCTGTGGGTAGTCCATATCAAGTAAAGAATTTAAGTAACTCCTCCACAATCTTTTAAGCTGTACTATTATGTACTGGAATGGCCTCTGGAAACCTAATAGACTCATCCATTATAGTCAAAAGACATTGATTCCCACTTTTTGTTTTAGGAAGCGGTCCTCTGCAATAAATTCGGACCCTTGTAAAAGGTTCCTCAAATGCTGGGATGGGTATTAAGAGCGCTGGTTTTATCACTGCTTGAGGATTACCTATCACTTGACACGTGTGACATGATTGACAAAATGTAACTACATCTTTATGTAGTCTAGGCCAATAAAAATGTTTCTGGATTTTAGCTTGGGTTTTCCTCATTCCCAAATGACCTCCCACTGGTACCTCTTGTGCAACTCGCAACACCTCCTTTCTATACCCTACTGGCAATACTACTTGATGTACCTCTGCCCACTTTTCATCCACCTGCATATGTAAAGGTCTCCATTTTCTCATCAAGACATCACTTTTACGATAATAACACTCTTCCATGCATGCTTTCAGATACATCTGTTTTATTTCTATATCTTTCTGTTGCAACTCCGCCAATTTTCCTGAACTAAAAATATCCGCCTCATCCTCCACCTGTTCTTGTTCTTTTTCAACCATCTGATCAAAAATCGTTTCTGATAATTGCACTTCAACTTCATCTTCACTCTTTGATTTCTCCTCTTGTCTTAACCTGTGACTCTGCGACCTTGTCACTACACAATCCAGAAAACTCCCAGGATATTCGTCCTTCAACACTTCAGTTGTCTGATTTTCCACTGGCTTATAAACCACAGTAGGCATCACACCCACCTGTGATCCAGCTATATCATTACCCAAGATAAACTGTATTCCTGGACAAGATATTTCTCTATTACTCCTACTACCACTTCACCACACTTCATTGGACTTTCCAACCTTACCTTATAAAATTGAACACTACTCCTCTCACCCTGAATTCCACATATTACCATCTTTTATGGCAACATTCTTCCCAAACTACATAACTCCTCATCTCTTACCATTAAGGATTGACTAGCTCCCGTATCTCTTACAATTGTGACTTCTTTACACCACTGTTTAAAAAAGGAGGTAGGCAGAGAGCAGGAAATTATAGGCCAGTGAGCTTAACTTCGGTAATAGGGAAGATGCTGGAATCTATCATCAAGGAAGAAATAGTGAGGCATCTGGGTAGAAATTGTCCCATTGGGCAGACGCAGCATGGGTTCATAAAGGGCAGGTCATGCCTAACTAATTTAGTGGAATTATTTGAGGACATTACCAGTGCAGTAGATAACAGGGAGCCAATGGATGTGGTATATCTGGATTTCCAGAAAGCCTTTGACAAGGTGCCACACAAAAGGTTGCTGCATAAGATAAAGATGCATGGCATTAAGGGTAAAGTAGTAGCATGGATAGAGGATTGGTTAATTAATAGAAAGCAAAGAGTGGGGATTAATGGGTGTTTCTCTGGTTGGCAATCAGTAGCCAGTGGTGTCCCTCAGGGATCCGTGTTGGGCCCGCAATTGTTCACAATTTACATAGATGATTTGGAGTTGGGGACCAAGGGCAATGTGTCCAAGTTTGCAGATGACACTAAGATGAGTGGTAAAGCGAAAAGTGCAGAGGATACTGGAAGTCTGCAGTGGGATTTGGATAGGTTAAGTGAATGGGCTAGGGTCTGGCAGATGGAATACAATGTTGACAAATGTGAGATTATCCATTTTGGTAGGAATAACAGCAAACGGGATTATTATTCAAACGATAAAATATTAAAGCATGCCGCTGTGCAGAGAGACCTGGGTGTGCTAATGCATGAGTCACAGAAAGTTGGTTTACAGGTGCAACAGGTGATTAAGAAGGCAAATGGAATGTTGTCCTTCATTGCTGGAGGGATGGAGTTTAGGACTAGGGAGGTTATGTTGCAATTGTATAAGGTGTTAGTGAGGCCACACCTGGAGTATTGTGTTCAGTTTTGGTCTACTTACTTGAGAAAAGGACATATTGGCACTGGAGGGTGTGCAGAGGAGATTCACTAGGTTAATCCCAGAGCTGAAGGGGTTGGATTACGAGGAGAGGTTGAGTAGACTGGGATTGTACTCGTTGGAATTTAGAAGGATGAGGCGGGATCTTATAGAAACATTTAAAATTATGAAGGGAATAGATAGGATAATTGCGGACAGGTTGTTTCCACTGGTGGGTGAAAGCAGAACTAGGGGACATAGCCTCAAAATAAGGGGAAGTAGATTTAGGACTGAGTTTAGGAGGAACTTCTTCACCCAAAGGGTTGTGAATCTATGGAATTCCTTGCCCAGTGAAGCAGTTTAGGCTCCTTCATTACATGTTTTTAAGGTAAAGATAGATTGTTTTTTGAAGAATAAAGGGATTAAGGGTTATGGTGTTCGGGCCGGAAAGTGGAGCTGAGTCCACAAAAGATCAGCCATGATCTCATTGAATGGCGGAGGGTCTCGAGGGGCCAGATGGCCTACTCCTGCTCCTAGTTCTTATGTTCTTATGTTTACCTGCTCCTCCTGATATACATGAGTAAACTTTACCCACACAAGTAAATTCTTTCAAGAGATCTTGCACCTTATCAATCAATTCTTGATCAGGCTGTACAATCTTTTGCACCTCCCTCGCTTCACTTGGGCTTTCCTTTACCACTTTAACAAACCCCACTGTCTTATCCTGTTTTACCACATCAGTCTTCCCAGTGCTTTTCTTCAACCATCAACACTGTGACTGTACATGGCCTAGTTTATTACAGTGAAAACATTTGAAACTTTTCATTTCTTTTCCATGCTCCTGGATTTCTTTTTTAGTCTGAGGTACACTCTCTTTATTATCTCCCATTATATCACCTTTACCTTTGCCACTTGAGTATTTCTCATGTCCCGAGTTTCTATCCCTCACAGGCTGAAATTGATGGCAGAAATCAAGCTTTGAGTTCTGAACTAATTCAAAATCATCCACCATTTATGCTGCTAATCTCACAGTTTTAACCCTCTGCTCTTCCACATGAGTTCTCACTACATCAGGAATTGAATTTTTAAACTCGTCCAAAAGTATAATTTATTTGAGAGCTTCATAGATTTGGTCTATTTTCAAAGCCCTTATCCTCCTATCAAAAGTACTCTGTTTGAGTATTTCAAACTCCATGTATGTTTGACCAAATTCTTTCCTTAAATGTCTAAACCTTTGTCTGTAGGCTTCAGGCCCAAGTTCATATGCACCTAAGATGGATATTTTCACCTCCTCATACGTCCCAGATACCTCCTCTGGTAGTGATGCAAACACTTCACTAGCTCTACCTATCAGCTTTGTTTGAATCAGTAATACCCACATGTCCTGTGGCCATTTCATTTGTTTAGCTACCTTCTCAAATGAAATTTAAAAAAGCTTCCACTTCCTTCTCGTCAAACCTTGGCAATGCTTACACATTTAAATAGATCCCCGCCAAGCCTTTGACTTTGACGCCCTTTCTCACTATCCTCATCACTATCATCCAACTGTACATTTCCCTTTATGTCTGCCAATTTCAACTGACCGTTATATTTCATGGCCATTTTCTGAAGTTCAAACACTCTCACTATCTTTTTCCCTGATCTGTATCTCCCTTTCTCTTTCTTTTTGTTCTGCTTGGGCTATTCTTTAGTTTCTCCTTTCTTCTCTCTCCTTTTCTTTTTCCTCTCTCTCTTTCCGTTCTAACTCTTTCTCTTTCTTTTTCCGCTCTCTCTCTTTTCTCTCTCTTTCGTATTCAAGCTGCTTTAATTCTTTCTCATGTTCCATTTGTTTAATTTGCAACTGAATTTTTGCCATTTCCAATGAGTCACACTATATCTCAGGCAACTTTAAATGCTTAGCCACCACCATAATAACCTCATCTTTTTGCATTTTGTCAGTTAATGTTAACTGCAATGTTTTTTCCAAATCTAACAGTCTGCTTTTAGTCTGTGTCTGTAAGGTACTGTGTGTGACCATCTCCACCCCCAAAAACCTCCGAGCCTCTGAAAGAGCCACTGTCCACAACGCACTCCCTACTTAAACTAAAATACCACACCTGATAAGCAACCACAATATGGTCACCCCTCACTGTTTTTAAGTTCACTAAGCCAATCCAACAGATAGACTTTTATCCCAGATAAGCCCCCAATTTGTTATGGGCCAGGGTTTAGAGAACCCCAAAGTGAATCATGGAGTTCACCTGACCCACAACTTTCAATAGATTGTAGTATGGGGAACACACGGCCCACTCTACAGGTGTGGTACAGCAGAAATGGAAAAGTATTTTTTAAAGCAAAACAATGTTTATTCTATGAACTCAAGTTAACCTGTTTTACAACGTACAGTGAACATCTTAGCAACCATCAATTCAAATACAACCCCCAAAGAATACAACACTACGTAAACTTTAAGCTTTCCTTTTTCTATATGACTTAAAAACAAAAACTTTATCAGAAGCACATCAGGTTAAAGTCACTACTGTTACTAGTTTGAAATCACCAGGATCGATTTACAGTCTATAGATCAGAGAGAGATTCATCCCCCTTCTGGCTGTGACTGCAGCTATCCAGCTCTGGAAACAAAACTTTTGAATTAGGTGCCTGTCGCTGCTTCCTGCATTGAATCCGCAGGTTCCTGCAGTCGAAACAATGGCTTAATTCTTAAGTACTTAAAACTCTTTGCACAGAAGGAAAAACTGCTTTCCACATCCTTGCCTTCAGCTCCTCACCTATGTTGTCCCGACTGAACTTTTTATTCCCAGTCTGCTATAAATAGAAGCACATTTCTGCCAAATTCATGACATTTTTGCTTTGAATCACGCAAAGAAAAAAATAATGCACAAAGCTGGCTCCGTTGGGTTCTTGTGAATTTCTGTTGTATAAAAACCCAGTAGGGAAGTAAGGAATGAACACGCTGTGCAGGTTATCCTCACAACTCTCATAGGAAGGACAATTACCTTTGGATTTATGTCATTACTAATGGGCTTTCAAATGGAAAGCTGCTGATGAATGTTTCCAATGGTACATCATTCTGGGGCTGAGTTTTTTACCCCAGCTACTAAGCCCTGCAATTGGCATCATTTGACTGCGAGATGTTACAGGGCAGATTCCTTAAGAGCAACAGGTTTGCTTACCAAGCTGTCTCTTTGATACTTTTTAAATATCACCAGCCTTGCGCAATCTTAACCCAGGTGAAAGTATTTGGGAGTAGGCAGGTTATTTGGGAGTGGGCGAGATATTTGGGAGTGATATACCTCGATGAGGCTGACATTAAAATCTAGAATCAATCTATTTCCTAAAGGATTGGAGATTGTGGGCGGGATTCTCCGGCCGTGTCCGCTCAGCGACTGGAGAATCCTGTCCGAGGTGAATGGACTTTTCCATTGTCCGCGTGTCACCCGTGGCAATCTTGCAGTGGGTGGGATGGAAGAATCCAGCCTTGTGTTATGAGGGTTTTGATGCAGTTTGCATATGTGTGTGGTTGGGGGGGGGGGGGGGGGGGGGGGGCTAGGTATTCATGGTGATCGAGTGAAGATTGAAGTCAAAAAGGTTCTGTTCACAGACTTTCAATTTCAGCTGAGTGGGGTGTCGGGGAGTTAGAGGGGTCTTGGAGGGGTCAGGTTCTGTGGGGGAGGCGGGGGTGAAAAGAGCTCTTTTCGTTAGCTTTTTGCTCTCCTTACAGATGCTGCCAGACCTGCTGAAATTTTCCAACGTTTTCTCTTGATTTCACCTGGATAATGATAGCTGAATTCCCATCACTCTCATGTTGGACGCTATAGTTTTTAAAAATTCATTTATGGAATGTGGGGTTCACTGGGTAGGCCGGCATTTGTTGCTCATCTCTAATTGCCCTTCAGAAGGTGGTGGTGAATTATCTTCTTGAACCACTGCAGTCCAGGCGGTGCGATTCCCAGGTATCTGCTGCTCTTGTCCTTCTAGATGGTAGTGGTCGTGGGTTTGGGAGGTGCTGCCTGAGGATCCTTTGTGAGGTGCTGCAGTGTATCTTGTAGATGGTACACACGGCAGTCACTGTGCATCGCCAGTGGTGGAGGGATTGGAAGTTGAAGGTGATGAATGGGGTGCCAATCAAGCAGGCTACTTTGTCCTGGATGGTGTAGAGCTTGGTTTAAAAAAAATTTTAGAGAACCCAATTAAGAGATAATTTAGCAAGGCCAATCCACCTAACTTGCACATCTTTGGGTTGTGGGGGTGAAACCCACGCAGACATGGGGAGAATGTGCAAACTCCACATGGACAGTGACCTAGGGCCGGGATTTGAACCTGGGTCCTCAGCACTGCAGTCCTGGTGCTATCCACTGAGCCACGTGCTGCCTCTGGCATTGAGCTTCTTGATTGTCGTTAGAGCTGCACTCATCCAGGTAAGTGGAGAGAATTCCATCAGATTCCTAATTTGTGCCTTGTAGATGGGGAAAAGAAGAATCATCAGTGTTTTACAGCACAGAAAGAGGCCCTTCGGCCCATCAAGCCTGTGCGGCCATCAAGCATCTATCTATTTTCATCCCATTTTCCAGCACTTGGTCCATATTGCATTTCAAATGCAGTTAAATGCTTCTTAAATGTCCTAAGGATTACTGCATCAACCACTTTCAATCCGTGAGTTCCAGATTCCCACTATCCTCTGGGTGAAAAAGTATTTCCTCACATCCCCTCTAAATCTCCTGCCAGCTTACCTTAAATCTATGTCACCTGTATATTGGCCTTTCCACTAAACCGTGAAAATTCCTTTCAATCCACCCTGTCAAGCACTTCATAATTATGTACACCTCAATCAGGTCCCCCCTCAGCCTTCTCTACGACAAGGAAAACAACCCCAGCCTAACCAGGCTCTCTTGAACTGCTCCAGCCCAGGCAGCATTCGGGTGAATCTCCCCTGCACCTTCTCCAGTGCAATCACTTCTTTCCTACAGTATGGTGACCAGAACTACACACAGTACTCCAGCTGTGGCTTATCTTTCCCCTTTTTAAACATTATCCAACTTAGCCCCCCCCTGCGCAAAGACAAACAAATCTTCAAACACAGATATAATCAGCCTCCATCTCACCCAAAATCCCCCTTCTGACCCTCTAAAGGGCAAACTTAATTTTCTCCAATTGCAGGAATTGTGTTCCCTCAGTCATGCCGACCAACACCTTCAGTGGTGCTGCCGGCTTCCACCTTAGCAAAATTCACCACCGAGCAATCAAAGAGGCAAAGGCCATGACATCAGCCCCCCTCGTCTCCCCTCCAGTAGCTCCGGCACCTCCTCCCTCAACCCCACAATCTCTGACAATGTCTCAAAGATCAATACCGAAAACTCTACTAGCTCCGGGCAGGACCAGAACATGTGTAAGTGATTCGCCGGCTCCCCTGCATACCTCTCCCTCCCATTCTCCAACTCGAGGAGAACCTGAACATCTGAGCCTGCGCGTATGAGCTCTGTGGACTCCCTTGAACTGTATCAGGCTCACCCTGGCACAAGAGGGA
This sequence comes from Scyliorhinus canicula, assembly GCF_902713615.1. Lineage (NCBI taxonomy): Eukaryota > Metazoa > Chordata > Chondrichthyes > Carcharhiniformes > Scyliorhinidae > Scyliorhinus > Scyliorhinus canicula. The sequence goes on from NC_052156.1 coordinate 44,147,456, forward strand.
GCAGAGTTCACCAAATACAGAATTTCACTCCAGACACCACCCACCTCCCTGCAGCCCCCCAGCTCCTCCTCCCACTTACCCTTTATTTCTTGTAATGGTGCCTTCCATTTCCATATGCCTTCTAAACCACCTAATCCACCGATCCTGCTGTCTTCGGATCTATGGACATGCACACCAAAGATCCTCTGTACTTCCGAGGGTCCTACAATTCATTGTGTATTCCCTTGCCTTATTAGTCCTCTCAAAACGCCACCTTTCAGGGTTAAATTCCATTTGACACTGTTCTGCCCATTTGACCAGCCTGTAATCTAAGGCTTTCATCCTCACTATTTAGGGTCAATTTTAGGGTATGCTTTAGCACAATGGGCAAAATAGCTGGCTTGTAAACCAGACCAAGGCCAGCAGCGCGGGTTCAATTCCCGAACCGGCCTCCCCGAACAGGCGGCGGAATGTGGCGACTAGGGACTTTTCACAGTTACTTCATTGAAGCCTACTTGTGACAATAAGCGATTTTCATTTTCATTTCATGTCATCTCAAACTTGCTGATCATACCTCTGACATTCACATCCAAATCCCTAATGTGGACAGGTTTTGAGGAGTCAGGAGGTGAGTTACTCATCGCAGACTTTCGCGCCTCTGAACAGCTCATGTAGCCACAGTATTTCTATATATGGCTGGTCCAGGTCACGTTTCTGTTCAAAGGTAACCATGGACTGCTGGTAGTGGTGGAGCCAGTGATTATAATGCCATTGAATGTTATGGGGTGATGGTTAGGTTCTCACTTGTTCCAAGATGGTGCTTGTCTGGCACTTGCATGGTGCAAATGTTACTTATAGTTAACTATATACTCCAGTACAGGGTGAGGATCAAACCCAAGACCTTCTGGTCTTGTACTCTTCAGTATGTATAAAGCACTTTTCACGATCACTGGACCTCTCAAAGTGTTTTGCAGCCAATGAGGTACTCCTTTTGAAGTGTAATATTGGAAACGTGGCAGCTAATTGGCACACAGTAAGATCCCACGGACAGCAATGTGACAATAATCAGATTGTGTTTTCTTTGATGTCAAGTGAGGGATAAATATTGACTTTGGTACCGGGCTAACTCCCCTCCTCTTCTTTGGGATCTCTTGCATTAACACGAGCCGGCAGGTGGAGCCTTAGTTTTAAATGTATCAACCAAAAGACAGCACCTCCAGCAGTCCAACACTCCACCGGTACTGCATTGGAGTGTCTGTCCTAAGTCCTGGAGTGGGATTTGAACTTGGAGCCTTGTTATTCTGAGGTGAGTGAGCGACAGCTGATGGGTAGGGAAGAGATCAGTGGGTTTTACTGATTTGACAGTCGAATGAGCTTTAAAACTTCTATCTCCCTGAACAGTTAAATGTCTCACCAATGTTGTTAGTGTAGTGTAGGGTGTAAAGTTCTCTCTCTGTCTCACTCTCTCTCGTACTGTCATGCAGCTATTTCCTGACTGCTGTTGTCCAACATTGGTCAGGCAGTAATCTCAGCTAAGTCAGGGCTCAACTGAAAGCAAGAAAGGGAGTTTCTTGCTGAATTAATATTGTTTTTAACTGAAAATTGATATACCTTTGAATCTGTGAGCTTTTCACAGGATGTGCAAAAACGCAAGTTTAGTTTAAATTGACACACTATCTATCGCATGGGCTATCGGGGCAATAAATATTTTTGATATATTCTTCTTTGATTTTTCTATTTGATTCCTTGCTTCTTATGATTGTATTTCTATTTCTCTCTCTCTCTCTCTTTCTCTCTGGTAGAGATTTCCGAGTGTCGTCTTGTAGCCACAGAATGAATACTGGTGCCCCCTCCCCCAGTCTTTCAAATGTTAAACCAAGGCCTCTGGGTGGCCGCAAATATAGTATTGTTACCGTGTCCTGGTCAATGTTCCTGCCTCAGACAGCATAACTAAAACAGTTTACCCTAGTCAGGATCACGTGGCTGTTTTTGGGATCTTGCTGTGCCGAACCGGACTGCCATTGTAACCTCCATTACAGTGAACTTAAAATACATAATTGGCTGTAAAGCACTTTGGGACCCTCTGTGGTCAGTGAGCTGCCATAGAAATGTAAATATTTCTCCCCCCCCCCCCCCTCCCCGAGGGCGGGACGAGGGGGGACACAACGCCGCGTGTGAGTCTTCTTGCCTCAGTTGGCAAAAGCAAAAAGGGCATTGCTACTTTCTGAATCCTCCTTTATAAATTACTGACCCAGTCATAGATTCCAACTCGCTGTCGCAACTGACTTTAGCAGCAGCTGTCAAGATAGTTCAGAACTAACTGGGTTCCAGGTTGCTGCACTGCACTCATCCCTTGCTGAGAAAGAATAATCATCAGGAAGAACATTTCTGTTGCAATCCAGCTTGGAGTTCGAGTGAGGATGAAGGGGATGTGTCCTCTGACAATCGAAAGTAGAAATCTCTCTCGGAGAAATGTCTTCACTCAGGGGGTTGTGTATCTATGGAATTCTCCATCCCAGAGGGTTGTGGATGCTCCATCATTTAAGGCAGGGATAGATAGATTTCTGGTCTGTCAGGAAGTCTGGGAATATGGAGAGCGGGCGGAAAAGTGGAGTTTCGGGAGAAGATCAGCAATGATCTCGGAATATAGTGTTTAATTCTGGTCGCCACACTACCAGAAGGATGTGGAGGCTTTAGAGAGGGTGCAGAAGAGGTTTACCAGGATGTTGCCTGGTCTGGAGGGTGTTAGCAATGAGAGGTTGTTCTCCTGGAACAATGGAGGTTGAGGGGCGACCTGATAGAGATCTACAAAATTATGAGGAGCATAGATAGAGTGGATAGTCAGAGGCTTTTTCCCAGGGTAGAGGGATCAATTACTAGGGGGCATAGGTTTAAGGTGCAAGGGGCAAGGTTTAGAGGAGATGTACGAGGCAGGTTTTTTTTTCTTCTTCTTTTTTTTTTTACAGAGGGTAGTGGGTGCCTGGAACTCGCTGCCGGAGGAGGTGGTGGAAGCAGGGACGATAGTGACATTTAAGGGGCATCTTGACAAATACATGAATAGGATAGGAATAGAGGGGAAAGGACCCAGGAAGTAGAAGATTTTAGTTTAGACGGACAGCATGGTCGGCACAGGCTTGGAGGGCCGAAGGGCCTGTTCCTGTGCTGTACTTTTCTTTGTTTTTTGTTCTAAAACACACCCTGCAGCCTGCTCAAAAACGAAAGTAAAAAGCTGACAGACAGCCCAGCTCCGCCCACTCTTTGACATCACTACAGTAATAAACACCCATTTCGTAAAAGGTACTCTCGCTACAGATATTTATAAACACAACCATTTATAAACACCTATTTCTTAAAGGTACTCTCACATGACAATAGGTTCGCCAACTAGCACTGCTACATCACAGTTCCAGGGTTCAATTCCAGCCTTGGGTGATTATCTGTGTGTAGTTTGCAGTTTCTCCCCATGTCTGTTTGGGTTTCCTCCAGGTGCTCCTGTTTGCTTCCAAAGTCCAAAGCTGTCCAGGTTAGGTGGGTTAGGGATAGGGTGGAGGAAGTCGACAGAGGTAGGGTGATCTTACGGAGGTTTGATGTAGACTCGATGGACTAAATGGCCTCCTCCTGCATTGTAACAATTCTGTGGTTTATCTCAGTACTAAATGGCCTACCCAATATCTGGAGACCATGACCCCTTGTTAAAGGCCCTCTTGTCTTTCCCAAGGCTGGAAAAGGCAATTACTAGGGGACGTAGGCTTAAGGTATGACGGGGAAAGTTGAGAGGTGATATGTGAGGCAAGTTTTTTTTACATAGAGAGTGGTACATAGAGAATGCGTTGCTGGGGGAGGTGGTGGATGCAGATATGACAGCAGCGCTTAAGAGGCATCTTGAAAAATACATGAATAGAATGGGAAGAGGAATACGGACCATGGAAATGCAGGTTTTAGTTTAGACAGGCATCATGATCGGCACAGGCTTGGAGGACCTGTTCTTTGTCCTTCAGCCCAACAAAATAACATCCTTGCATCCAGTCTGTCTAGTCTGTCAGAATTTTATAGGTTTCAAATAGATCCCCTCTCAGTCTTCTAAATACTAGTGACTAGAGGCCCAGTTGAACCATTCTCTCGTTTGTCAATCCTGCCATCCCCGGAATCTATCTGGTGAACGTTTGCTGCACTCTCTCTATGGTAAGTATTTCTTACCTTAGATAAGGAGATCAAAACTATGCAATACTCCAGGTGTGGTCTCACAAGGCCCTGTATAGCTAGATTTTCTGAGCCGATATCCTCTTGCACTATTGCAATGATTTCATCCTCAACTAACAATACAACCCCATCTCCTTTCTCTTTTTGTCTGCCCTTCCTAAAAATCGAATACCCTTAGATATTCAGTTCCAGATCTTAGTCACTCTGCAGCCAGTATCTCCATAATCACAATTAAATTGTGCCCATGTATACCAATCTGCACTGTTAATTCACCTTTATTCCAAAAGTGTGTACATGTCCTGTTATATTGTGCTTTTACATCTCATTTGTCACATTATATCACAATTCTCTTTGTTGTTCGCTATATATCATCGATCAAATGGGTTTGATTTTTGAAATTGTTATTTCACACTGCCCAAGGCTTTTAAAATATAATAGGAATAATTAAATCCAAGTCATCACCTCCAAATATTTTAAAACAAATCACAAAAATTGTGGACTGCTTTCAGGATTTTTATTACTTTTTACAGAGGTGCCTATGGGAATCTAACCGCTTTTAGACAGTGGCTATTTTTGTTACCTGAACACAACTTAGTAATTTAAAAAATGCCTAGCTAAGGTTTCACAAAGACAATGGTAACCAATCGTATTTTTTTACAAATCCCCCTCTGGTTTTCCACAGTACTGCAACCATTTGGATTGCCTCAACAGATTATATCTAAATATACAATGGTCTACTGCCCAGGTGTTCACCTACATGGAGGTTTGAGATTGCTTTATGACCACTGCTAAAACAGGCTTGCATAGAATCCCTACAGTACAGCAGGCCAATCGGCCCATAGAGTCTGAACCGACCCTGCGAAAGAGCACTCCACCAAGGCCACTCCCCCACCCTATCCCAACAATCGCACACACTGATCATGGCAAATCCACCTAACCTGCACACTTTGGACTGTGGGACGAAACCGGAGCACCCGGAGTAAACCCACACAGACATGGGGAGAACGTTCAAACACCACACAGTGACCCACCCAAAGCCGGAATCGAACCTGGGTCCCTGGCGCTGTGAGGCAGCAGTGCTAACCACAGTGCCACTCTTTTCCAGCTAAGTAATTGTACATTCAAATTTTATTTGTACTAAATATATCGAAAAATAAACAAATATTTTTTACGTTACTATTTGAGACAGCATTAATCAAACAAGGAGCTCCCCAATGAATCACATGGCATTCACTTTTTCATACCAACTCTCCTTGTGGCCTTTTGAGGATGACTGCTGAATAATAGGGCATCTTTTGATTTTAAAGCACAAGTTCTCTCTTTGAGACTCTCTACAGACTGAAGTAAAAGCTATTAAAAAAGGACTTCAAATCCTCCATCCATGTCAGATTCAACCGAACATATTAGAGGTAATGCTCTAATCTCATGTCACAATCTGTAACCTTATGACCCAGCATATCCCTCACACTAATATTTCTATCGAGCAAGGGGGATCAGTTTCAATGAGAAATGCAAGAGAGCATGTCAGGTACAGCACCAGGCATACATAAAATGAGATGCCAAACTGTTAAAGCTGCAACACATGCACGCTAAACTGCAGAACTAACATGCAATATTCAATGTTCAACAATCCCACAACCAACGGATCAGATCAAAGCTCTACAGTCTGAGACACATTCAGTTGTGAATGGTAAATAATTAAACAACTAACCAGAGGAGGAGACTGCACAGATGTTTCCATCCTCAGTAATGGGGAAACCCAGCACATCAGTGAAAAGACAGGCCTGATATTTGCGATCATCTTCAGCCAGAAGTACGGATTGGATAATCCATCTCAACCACTTCCTGAGGCCCCAGCATCAAAGATGCCAATATTCAGCCAATTCAATGCACTCCCCTTATCAAGAAATGGTTGAAAGAACAGCATTTAGAAAAGGCATGGACCCAGCCAATATCCCAGTTGTAGTAATGAAGATTTGTGCTCCAGAGCTAGCTGCATCTCTAGCCAAGCTGTTCCAGTACATCTACAACACTGGCATCTACCCAACAATGTGGAAAATTGCCCAGGTATGTTCTGACCAAAGGAAGGAAAAAAAATCCAATTTGGCTAACCATCACCTCATCAGTCTACTCTTGATCCCTCAGTAAAGTGATAGAAGGCCATCATTGACAGTGACATGAGCTGCACTTCTTACTCAGCTATAATGTTGAGTTTGAATTGCACCATGCAAGACCAATCGGTTCCGGACCTCATTACAGCCTTGATTCAAAAATACATAAAAGAGCTGAATACCAGTGATGAGAAAAGAGTGGCTGGCCTTGATATCAACATCATCGTTGACCAGTTATGGTTTCCAGGAGTCCTGTCAAAATTGAAGTCAATGAAAGCAAAAGGAAATCTCTCCAGTGTTTGAATTCATACTTAATACAAAGGAACATGGCTGTGGTCATTGGAGGCCAATCATTTCAGCCCCAGAACATCACTGCAGGAGTTCCTCAGGGTAATGTCCTAACACCAATCATCTTCAGCTGTTTCATTAATGGCCTTGACTCCATAAATAGGGGAGGTGATGGCATAGTGGCATTGTCACTGGACTAGTAATCCAGAGATCCAGGCCAAAATCTGTGAACCTGGGTTGTAATCTCGCCATGGCAGGTGATGAAATTTGAATTGGATACAAATCTGGAATTAAAAGTTGAATGATAAAAAGAAGTTCAGAGGATTTTTAAAAAAATCTTTCTTGGGATGTGGGTGTTGCCTGCGAAGGGAGAATTTGTTGCCCATCTATAATTACCGTGGAATTGAGCGACTGCTGGGCCTTTTTAAGAGGGCAGTTAAGAATCAACCACATTCTGCAGTGAGTAACTCATCTTCTGACTTCCCAAAGCCTGAACATCATCTGCAAGACACAAATCAGAAATGTGATGGAATCCATTTTCCTGGATAAATGCAGCTCCAACAACAATCAAGCTGCTCAACACCATACAGAAAAAAGCAGTCCATGAGTGCACAGTGGCATCAGTGTACACCATCTACCAGGTGCATTGTTGCAACTTACCAAGCCTCCTTCGACAGCACTTCCCAAACATGTGACCTCTACCACTTAGAAAGACAGTGGTCTTTCCAGTGTCCATGTAGAGTAGAGTAGGAGGGAAAATATGGCGGGTAGTACCGGTGGGAGGGGAGCGGGCTTGTGCAATATGTTACGATGGAAGTATTGAAAGTACGTGGATGTTTGCACATTTTTGCCTTTTTTGCTTTCTTTCTGATGATGTCTGTAACTGTTTACAAAGCCAAAAACTACCTCAATAAAATTGTTTATTAAAAAAAAAGAAAGACAGGGCAGCACATGCATAGAAATACCAGCACCTGCAAGTTCTCCTCCAAGCCACACACCCTCATCTTGGCTTGGAACTATGCCCTCTTTCCTTCACTTTCATTGGATCAAAACCCTGGAACATTCTAACATCTCTGGCTGTACCTGCACCACGTGGACTGCAGTGGTTTAAGAAAGCACCTCACCACCACTTTCTCAAGGGCAATTAGGGATGGATAACAAATGTTGGCCTGGCCAGTGAGAGAGGCATCCATTTATCAAATAAAAAAGATCCACCTCAACATCTACATTGAAGGAGTCATGGTACTTACTTTCAGTTTAAGTTCCTTTCTCTTCAAAAATTGAAATGTGATCAATGCAAGAAATGTTTATATATGTTGTATTTGTAAGTTGCAACAATGTTATTAAAGGAACATAGGTTAAGACATGCAGATATACAGATTATATGTCTGCTAAACCTGTCTTTAAGAGTTTAACAGCTAGACAGGCTGTGATGTCACTCATGGGATGGGTTTGTTTTTAATTTAGTTTTCAGCCCTGCCTCGTGTCTTAGGTTTATTTATTTCTTGAAAAGAGCTCTGCTCTGGAATCAGAGGAAAGGAGATGTGTTTCTCTGACCGACTTTAGAAAATCTCTCTCCCAAGAACTTTGTGAATGCATTTATAAGCCACTGAGTGTTAACTGTATTAATAAGTGGCATTTGGCCTGAGGTGGATTTTTCTGAATTGAAATTTTAGAAGGAGATGGAAAAGTAAGCTCAAATACCTTTCTTTATTCAAAAAAAAACTGCTTAACTGTTAGTTGAGAAGCTGTTTATTTCATTGGATGTTAATGAGACTAATCCTATGTTAATAATAAAGTTTGTTTTAATATAAAAGATCCCTAGTTGTCTGTAGAATCACGCCTGGAGCGAAGTATCTTTTCCTCACCGTTTACAAATTGAAGAATCGTTCAGGTATTGTCTGGCTGCCAAATATAAATTGGGGCCTGGACCAGGTACCGTAACAAATGATATAAAAATAGCTGAACTGTACATTTTGATATTTATCAATTTGTAAAGCTCTTTGGGAGTTCCTGTGGTCATAAGTAGAAATCTTTCTTAATTGCAATCATGCTCACAAATAATATTGGAACAGTAAATGGCAGATACTTGTATTATTTTTCCTGAGCTGCAAGAAATTGGGCCTCATGAAATAAAATGGATACTATAAATAATAATGTCAAAAAAGACAAATGAATATGTCCATCCAGCCTGTGTACTGTACAAGTCTCTGTTTTAGGGCAGGCATTGTCAAACTCGAGGGCGCGACCCGTGGGTGGGTCGCGGGCGGGTGTCAGGAGGGTCACGGAGCCGTCCGTTGCGGCGCTCCCCAACGCGCAAATCCGCGCGCAACAGCCGGCTTTTAATGCCAGCTGCGAGAGGCCTTCAAAATGGTCAGGAACAGATTTTAAAAAATTCAGCCGCACTGCGCATGTGTGCCCAATCATCGGTGCACATGCGCAAAACTTCCCGAACAGGCGCCGGAATGTGGCAACTAGGGGCTTTTCACAGTAAGTTCATTTGAAGCCATTTGTGACAATAAGCGATTTTCATTTTCATGCTCACCGATGATCGGGTACGCATGCGCAGTGCCGCCGCATTTGTTTTTATATGGTCGCAGCCTTTTTTTTTCCAAGTTCGGGGGGACAAAGGGACCCAAAACCATTTCCGCCATTTTTGTTAGCAACAAACAAGGTAAGAGAAAACGGTGGGTCGTGCAGGTCGGCCGTCGTGGGTGGCGAAGGTCAGTCGGTGTGGGTCCCGAATGTTGGCCGGTTGGTAAAAATGGGGCCCCGGGAAAAAAGTTTGAAAAACACTGTTTTAGGGAATAGAATCTTAGAATTTACAGTGCAGAAGGAGACCATTCGGCCCATCGAGTCTACACCGGGCCTTGGAAAGACCATCCTACCAAAGCCCATACTTCCACCCTATCTTCGTAACCCAGCAACCCCATCTGGCTGATCCGATAAAATTAGAGCTGGGCATGATTTAGTGATTGCTCAGTTAGGAGCTTCCTCAGGATGTTACCCAGACTTCTTGTCAACTGTCTTTGGGTTTGTATACTATGGAAATTTAGCATAGCCAATCCACCTAATCTGCACATCTTTGGACTGTGGGAGGAAATCGGAGCACCCGGACGAAACCCACGCAAACACGGGTGAACGTGCAAACTCCGCAGACAGTGACCCATGCCGGGAATCAAACCCGGGGCCCTGGAGTTGTGAAGCAACTGTGCTAACCACTGGGCTACAGTGCTGCCCATATAAAATTCTAAATAAAAATAGCTGACACGCATAACCTGGTATAATCAGCAGCTCTGACTCAGTGTAAATGGCAAATGGCTAGCTCTATTTGCCTGATAAACATAACAGCCAGCGCAAGTGGTGGAGATCACAATCCAATATGTGAGAAAACAATAAAACGTTAAAATCAGATCCGTTTCGTTGCTCGTCAACTGAATAACCTAAACACATGAAGCACCGTCTTTGCTCACCGATGTGTATATGTTGCTGTCTTTCCCCACTTCCTCTACTTTTAAACTGACGGTACTTTATTGTTATTTATCTCTTTCCAGCAAAGATAAATTTCCTGTCCCTGTCGGGGCCTTAAAGTTTAATTTTGGAATAGAAATTTAGAAGTACATGATTTGAGCTATTTTGTGACTTTGTACCTTACCTTGTATAAACTGTAAAGTAATGTAATTATATACATCAATGAATATCTAGATATGCAAACTAAAACAAATAGAGTTTCAATCAGACATTTGTTGCAGCACCATCCAGTGGCGACAATCAGGGGCTACTATATCAAGCAAAAAGAGACTAAAAAAAAAGCTACCTCTGCACTTCGGGAAAAGCAAGCGTGAAGGGGAACCTGATGGGTCAGTGGGTTAAAACACCACCACCTCAAATTTGCAACCTCCCTTCAAAGATGGGCCACGAACAAATAAAAGAAAAATTTGATGATGTGAGGAATCTAACACAAATTGACCTTGTGAAGACTTATTGTAGTCCTTTAGGCAACTATTATTTTGGATAAATGAGACTAGCAAGCTTACTTCAAAGATTCCATAACGTAACAGTTATGAGAAATAGAAAGTTATACTACTAGTGCAGAAGCGTATTCAAAAGATAGAAGAACATTACACTGAAGAGAATTTGCCATTCCAGAGACAAAGTGCAATGCTGAGCGAACCACATCTCTCCCAGATGCTAATGTAATACAGAACTTAAACTTGGTAGGCTTCCGATGAATGCAGGGTATTCAGTGTTGTCAATAATGATCCTGATGTTGATCCTGATGGCCCACTCTGAGGACAATGCTAACATAAGGCATTCATGCTGTCACATGACCGATCACTGCATCCTGATGTCCGATGGCATCTCTGGACTCAATGTCAAGAAGCAGCCTCTGCATTAATTAGCACAGAATTATTACGGTGTACAAGGAATTCATTTGGCCCATTGTGGCTGTACAATTGCCCACTCCACCAACTTGTCTATGTTCTTTTGAAGTTTTACACTGTCCTCTTCACTGTTTACAATACCTCAAGTTTTGTATCATCTGCAAACTTTGAAACTGTCCATTGCACACCAAGATATAGATCATTAATATATATCAGGAACAGCAATGATCCCAATACTGACCCCTGGGGAACACCACTACAAACCTTTCACAAGCCCAAGAAATATCCACTGACCATTACTTTCTGCTTCCTGTGATTCAGCCAATTTTGTATCCATGATATTACTGTGATGATATGCAAAGGCAAGTTTGGACACAATGTTATGCACGACCTCCGACCCCTAGGTGGCATTGTAAACCCATCATGTCACCCTGTGATTTGTAAGGTCGTCCTGGGAGGTAGATGTATTTGCAGTAGTTCCACAACAGTTGATTAGTGTTAGTCGTTTAGTATTATCCTAGTTATCTTATCACACAGTTGTTCTATAATAAATTATTGAAACTACATGTTCTGTAGTTCATCATTCACTTCGGCCAGTTGACAGAACACGACATGGTACCAGGGTTGATGGTTTAACAAGAACTTGAAGATTCTGTACGAAAAAATACAAACCACTGAAGATAACTCAACAGGGTGAGAAGGGAAAGAAATCTTTGCGACTATGCGACTAACCTTGCAAGTTACTGGCATATGGTTCCAACTGCACGGTAAAACTTCAAAGCCTGGAACGGAAGGCATCAAGGCATTTCAACAGCTTTGGTTTACCGGTAATGTAGACGAAAATTAGAGGGCTTTTAAGCAACAGTTTAAACGTTATGCTGCAGCCCTTAGTCTGCAGGAACAGCCTAATGAGAAGCATATCCTACCACTGTTCACTGTAACAGGTCCCCAAGCAATTGAGGTCTTCAACACGTTTACATTTGAAAATGAGGATTCAAAGAAGCGTTTATACAATTCGATCAGCATTGCTACCCTAGAAAAAAGTAAAACCTCTGAACGCTATATATTCCATACGCGCACCCACAACACGGAAGAGGCATTCAATAGCTCCCTCACTGATTTCCAATTGAAAGCGCAGACATGAAATTTCAGCACACTTCAGTCATCAATGATATGAGACCAGATAGTGGTGCCACCCCTGGATCGTGTGTACCCCTTCCAGGGGCAACCCCGTCCCTGCCTGTCTGCCCATAATGACTGCTAAGGCCTCTGGCTGCGCAGCTGAAGGCTATTGCTAATAGGGAATTGACAATCATGGTTAAGTGAGCACTTCACACATACCAAGTGGGTTCCCGCTGTTTGGGCGCACCATGTAGCATGAGGGAGTCATTGCCTAGCATCCCAATCACAGCCGGGAGGCAACATCACACACGCAACATTCGAACACCCAGGGGGTGGATCAAAGCTCCAGAGACATGTGCACGGCCAGAAGGTGAGTGCGCGCCAAGGGCGGAGGGTCTCTGGAGAGATGGGCAAAGGGTCTGGAGGTCATCCGCATTACGGAAGGGACAGAGACATCATGATGGTTGTACGAAAAGGTATTTAATGTGTTGAACAAACCCCACTCCTGATGGTGCTGTTCACCCTCCCCGGTGCCCTCAGCGATCCTCAACATGCTTGGCCCTCCCAGCTCTACCATGTCTTGGTGTTTCCCCAGGATGCACATCTGAAGTCTGAGGTGGAAGCTGCCAGCTGCTTACTTCGTCTCGTGGCCTTCCATGCCCTTGCAGCCACTTGGGTTCTCTGGGGCCAGAGGGCCCCGGCTCACTTGTCGGTGGTACATGTGCTGTCCCATGTGCTGATCTCAAGGCGCAGCCTCATCAGAGGGATGGAACTTGGGGGGTCTGGTGGCCACCATCGCCACTCAATGGGACGGGTCTGGCTCGGCACCCAGCAACCCCTCCTGATCGGTGCCCATAGGGCCCTGGGGTTCACCTTGGGATGGGTGGAGGGCAGCTGGTTCGAACCCCGGCTGCTCCTGCATTATCTGGCTCTGCCAGCTCTCACGGTTACCCATGGTCTGCACCATAGTGTCCATGCCCTCAGTGAAGCTCCTGGCATGAATGGGGCATGCTCTGCAGCACCTCAGCAATGCCCACCTGAGACTGGGACAAGCTCCGCAGTGCCTCAGCTATTCACATCTGAGAGCGGGCCACGTCCCGCAGAACCTCATCAAGGTCAGTCTGGTACTGGGTGACATTCCCCAGCCAGTCGGACATTCTGGCAAGACCCTCTGCCATGGCAGTCACTAATTGCGCGCCGCCTTGGACACCTTCACTCATGCGCCAGACTTTCCACTGCGGTCGTCACCCTAGCAGTGTTGGCCTCGGTGCCACTCATTGCCAGCGCCATCTCCTGCCTCCAGGACTCCTCCAAGCGGCTATGGATCTGCTGGAGTGATGCTGAAATCTCCCTCTAAATGTCCAGGTTGCTCCCTGTTGTCTCCATCAGCTCTGGATATCTCTGTACCAGAAGATCAGCATCAGACTGGGACCCAGCTTCCCTCCAACATCTCGCCTGGAGGTTCCTGCCTCCACCTGATGTGCATCATCAGCAGTATGGTGCTCACCAGATTGTGCCCCCGAAGCCTGTTGACTAACATCTCCCTCCAAGGGGTGTGTATTTGCGCTGGTGAAGGGTGGGGATGACAGCTGTGAGGTTGCATCCTCGGAGCTCCCCTCCAAGGTATTCTCCTCAGTCAGGAGAGGGAGCCATTCTGGATGGGCCGGGGCCGGCGCCGTCAGTTGGAGGACCTACGGGAGAATGGATATGTGGTCAGTGGGAGGGATGGGTCAGTCAGTAAGGCGATCACTAGTCATGTTTGACAGGTCCCCCAAGCAAAGCCAGGTAGTTTCTCACTTCTGCGTCGTCCGCCAGCCGCTGCGTGGCTGACCAATCTGTCCTTGGCCACACCGGTCACCTCCAGTGCATGTTCCTTGAAGGAGGTGAGGACTCTTACATCTGGCACTACTCCGCCAGTCTGGGCCCTCTCTCGAGGGTTATGGGAGAGCATTTCCTGAGGAGACATAGAGAGGGCATTGTTAGCTCACACGTGGTTCACAGTGGTGGGAGGGGGGATGGAGGAAGGGCTGGGAGTCTCATGAGGAGTTGGGGTTAGATGCTCCCTTGGATAGTGGGGGTGGAGGCCCTGGTGTCTACTCACTCGTGCTGCCCGGTGTAGGTCATTGACCTTTTTTCGGCATTGAAGGCCAGGCCTCCTGGTTACACTCCCCGAGCTGACAGCTGCCACCACCTCATCACATCGGCTGCCTTGTAGCTGATTATCCTGGATCCTCGGGGGAAAAAGGACATCCCTCCTTGCCTCCACAGCGTCTAGAAGCCTTCCCAGGTCAGCATCTCCGAATCTTGGGGCTGGTCTCCTGGCCGCCATTGTTTTGAGCTGGCTGGGGTTCGACTGTCTGACTCGCCAGAATGTCTGACTTGCTGAGGGATGGCACCCAATACCAGGCTGACCTTGAAGAGGTTCTGACGGTCATTTCCCACTCTCAGATATGAATGGCTGAGGCACTGCAGAGCCTGTCCCAGTCTCATGTGGGCATTGCTGAGGCGATTCAAAGCATGGCTCAGTCACTGAAATTGGAAGCCAAATGCTGAGTCTCTGAGGATAATTAATCCTCATACTCAACTGGCTGTTACGAAATTGGTTACAAAGAAATTACCATATTTACAAAACAAATCAAGTCTGTAGCTAATACAAGCTTACTATTCTGACTTCTTGGCACAAACATGCAATATATCAGAAATGGCATCTGCCTCTTCATGCTGACTACATTTTCCCCCAGGATCTTATTTCAGACATACACTCAGCATTCCCCTTACCCAAATAGAATATGTACATAAACATATAAAGACATACACACCATCACAGAAGTCTGATCAAAGAAAGACAAAATCTACATTTAGACAGCACTGTTCATGATGTCTCAAATCACTTTACAGACAATTAAATAATTTTGTCACTGGTAGAATGTAGGCAGTGTTATCAAATGGTATAATATGCTTAATGGGCTGACTGGCTTATCTTGCTCCTAATACCTATGTTTGTAGGTCATTCTTGAATGGATGAGATGGGCTAAATAGCTTTTTTCATCCATAATTATCTTGTGAATGGAGGATGGAATCATGGATGGAGTTGTTTATTTTGTTGCAAATGGAGGTTTACAGTGAGCAAGTCTTGTGGGGTGAAATTGCCATGACAGGCAATGGAGAGAACAATGTCGTGGATAAATTAAACTCAATAGGTAGGTCAGCAAGGACATGATCTATAACGTTTTCCCATCATGTACATATTCTCACCAACAGCCACAAGTCCAGTCTGGCAGCTATGTTCTTCAACAGCTGACCATTTCAGTCAGGAGTGGTGCTACTGAGCCTTCTTCATAATGGACCTTGACATCTCCTGTTATCATTGACATTCTGTTATCGTCGACATTCTGTTATCGTCAGTGTCTCTTCCAAGTGATATCTAACATGGAGGACTACTTATTCATCAGCTGAGGGAGGGCGATAGGTAGCAATCAGCAGGTTTTCTTGCCCCGTTTGACCTGAAGCCGTAAGTCATGGGATTCCAGAGTCACTCTTTCCCAACTGTGCATCATGATGGCAACACCTCTGGAGGGTCTGTCCTGTTGTGGACAGGACACACCTGCAATGGCAATGGAGCAGTCTGGGATGCTGTCTGAAAGATATGCTTTTGCAAGTGTGACTATTTCAGGCTGTTGCTAGGCTGGTCTGTGGGGCAGCTCTTCCAATTTTGTTCAGATGTTAGCTCCACAGGGCAGATAGGTTTATTGTACTTTTATAGTGTCCGGTGCCTTAGTCAATGCTGGTTTTATTTTTGTCCTTTTTGTGTGATTTGATAAAATTAAGTGACCTGCTAGGTCATTTCAAGAGGCAGTTAAGAATCAATCACATTTGCTACAGGTTTGGAGTCAAATACCAGCAGATCAGACAAAGACAGATTTATTTTCCCACAAGGCCATCTGTGCACCGAGGGGTTTTTACAACAATTTGGTAGTCATCAGTATTGTTGATAATAGATTTTTATTTTCACATTAATTTACTTAACTGAATTTAACTCCTTAGCTGCGATGATGAAATTTGAATTCTGACTCTAGATCACCAGTTCAGGCCTCTGGATTACTAGCACAACATCATCTCTACACTACCTGTGCCCATGTTCTAAATAGAATTCTTGAAGAAAAGGCACTAAAATCGGACAACATATGGAATTTTACCAAAATTACGACCAAGGAAAGTGCCCTACCCCTTGAATGTTCTCATCCTAGCAACTGGTTTATCGGGTTTATCGACTGCTTGTGCAGTCTCCAATTTTTAGAATAGCTATACAATAAAATAGACATATAGTTTGTGGTGTAATTAGCTTTTTTTAAGGAAAGGTATATATAATACTGAGTTCTACATATAATAAACTGATCAATGTACAAGACAATATATGCAAGCCTGAAGAAGTAAACCTTGTTCAATACTGACCCTTTAGCGTGATCTGAAATTTCTCCAGTCTAAGTTTTAAAATTCTTCAGATATTAAAGTGGTAATGGGGATACCCAATTAGAAACATTCACTACTAACGACTCAACAAGACACAAACGTGAAAATTTACAAGGGTACAAGTTAAATAGCTTATATTCAAATTCTCAAAAAATACTTTCCATATTTTGTTCACTCATTATCAGATACCCTTTCACACGTCCCAAAAATGCAACAATTGAAGACCACTTCCTGTACAAAAATAAATATGATGGTTGATTTATTTATACACCATGCTATTGAATTTATAGTTAATACTTTTTCCAAAGTGCATGAGAATTTTATAAATATTAATAGAGGATTGGCAGATAGCTAATGTGACTCCTAAATGCAGGAAGGGAGATACTACATGTCCAAGTAACTGCAGACCAAATAATAATGTTGGTTGAAAGATAGTGGTATCCTTACTGAATGATATACGGTTAAAGTCATGTTACTCGCGTGGGCTGCATCCCCGTGAAACCTCGCAAACAGCAAACAATCAACATGCTATTCCATGAGGCTTAATCAGATAGGTACCAGCCATATGAGGGCAACACCGAGTCGGGCAGCATTGAGTAGGGCAGTTACTCTCTTCTAAATTGTGGTGCAGTCCCTGTATCGGACAGACGGGGGTGCCCTGATCAATATCATAATCACAAAATTGTTACAGCAGAGGAAGCAGCCATTTGGCCCATTGTGACTGCATCGACTCTCCAAACAAGCATCATACATAATGTCATTCCTCTGCCTTTCCCCCCAAGATCTTGTTTCTATTCAAATCATCACCTAATGAAGTTCTATACTGTCCTTTTCAGAGTATAACATTTACAAATGTTGTGTCATCCGCAAACTTTGAAATTGTTCTCTTCACATCAAGATCTAGATTAATGTATATCAGGAAAAACAAAGATTCCAAATCGTCCCTCAGACCTAAAATATCCATTGACCGTCAATCTCTGCTTCTCATTATTCACCCAATTTTGTATCCACATTGCTACTATCCCTATTATTCCATGAGTTCTAACTTTTCTCATAGCCTGTTGTGTGTCACTGTATTGAATGCCTTCTGAAAGTAAGTATTTTGTGCATCCTGGTATTTCTCTCCAATATTCCCTCTTGGTTCCTACACCCCTACAGAATTAATTTAAAGCCCTCCCAACAGCAGTAGCAAAACACCTCGCAAGGAACTCTGTTCAGGCACAACCCGTTCAGCTTCTCAAGGTGCCATCTCCCCCAAAGCCAATTCCAGTGTCCCAGGAATATAAAGCCCTCCCTGCACCATTTTTCCAGCTACGCATTCATCTGTCTTTTCCTTCTATTTCTATATTCAGTTGCACATGATACTGGGAGTAATCCAGAGATCGCTACATTTGAGATCCTGCTTGCTTAGTTTCTACCTAGCTCCCTAAATTCTGAGTGCGTGACAATCAACGTACTAGCTTTCTGTGACATCACAGTGGTTTTCTTTTCCAACTGTTGCCTCACAGCTGATAAAATACACCAACTAGCCTCTTCTGAAGTAGGATACGATCACTCACTGAAGGCTGAGAAAATTAAACGGCAAAAGAGCACCTCCCCTAGGTACCAAATTCCCACTTTGAACCAAATTCCCAAATATGCTCACTCGGTCTGAAACTTCAGACTGAAGTTTCTCTCACAGATTATGTGCCACTTACTGATCCACCAGTGAAGATGTCAAAATCAACAGAGCCGTTATTGCAGTGAGAATCAGACATTTCTGAGTTAATATCTTCGTTCAGGCTGCACTTCAGTTGCAACCATTCCAGCTTTGCTCAGTTCTCGCTGCTGTCTCCCCATGGAAAATGGAGATTTGGGAAAGAAAACATGAATAAACAAACATTGTTCATGTGATAGGCAATATGGTGTCTAAAATGCAGGTAAGTGAAAACATGAACAAGGAAGTCACGAAAGACAGGACTTTACTGTAATAATCAAAAGTCTAGAAACTGAAAATGTAATAAAAATCAGTTTGCACAGATTTACTTAGGGAAAGGTCATGCTTAAACAATCTGATTGAATTTCTTAGTAGTTATTGATATGTGGAATGCATTAGGCACAGTACAATTGAATTTCCGAAGGCCACTGAAAAGGTACCATGTTTGAGACTCATATCAAAGGTCAAAATATAGCTGAATGGAGCACATGCTAGCTGCAAAATAGGAAAGTAGTTATTCAAATGGAAGGAAGTGCTGTTCTGCAAGGATCACTGCTGGGACCATTGTTGTTCAGATCTTTTATGTAAAATGGTGAACTCAAACTGGAATTAAAATTTCAGAAGTTGTGAATGCCACCAAATTGGTGGGTGTAGTTAATACAGAGGAACACAATGACAAAATGTAGGAAGTCATTTATAAATTGGCAGAACGAACATGTAATAGTCAGATTAACTTTAAAATAGATAATATAATCCTTGGAAACTAAGTGTCTAAATGGGATAAATGAAAACACGAATTTGGAGTCACAGAGACCGATCATTAAAAGTCTATAAGACAATTGCTGACATTTTTAAAATTAAGTCAATACTGTCTTTGGTTAAATGCATGAGGTATTCTCTTAATTACTGCCAGCTGTTCTTTTCTAGTCCACTATTGTAGAGCACTGCATCTAGCTACCAAGCCCTCTCGGTTGAGGAGACTGAATATGAATCTCACCCTAGCACAAGTTCAATATTTCCAAATATTCCAAAATCTGATCAGAGCTGTTTCAATGTGTGGATCTCCTTAGCAACTCAAGGCACTTTTCCAAAAAAAACAAAAAAACTGAAAGATTTGTCTTGGGGGTTTGCTCTCATGTAATCCCAAGCAGTTTACAGAGCTTCACTTGTATAATTTCTGACTGATGAGGTCAAGGTGACTGGTTAAAAAAGTGGCATTTCGTTTTGGGGAAGTGATGCAGACAAATAAGAATGGAAAATTAATAATTTATAACCTTTTATAAAATATAGCTATTTCATCTGCTTATTAAAATGTATCTCTGTAAGCAGCATGTTCTTGTACAGACATATAAATACTTATATAATTTATCACATTAAATGCTAATGGTTCTCCTTCAAGCACAAAGTCATAAGCGCTTTGGTCTTCATTACCAAGGTCTTTCCTCCCATGTAGCCTGCTCAACACGAGATTGCTTTTCTTGAACTGAAAGTAAAGTACCTTGCACATATTATACACCATAACAGATGGTCAAGGATAATGCATAGGAGGTACATGCTTTGCCCATTACTTCCAAACTCGTAACTTAATTGTTATTCAATATACATAGCGTTCAACCAATAAAAAAGGTCACTTTAAACAAGCTGCTCCATTACTTACGTGTCTGTTTGCTGTCCTTAGGCAATTGCATCTTGTTTCTCTGGCTGCTACCTTCCAGTATATAAACATAGCTCTTCACTTCTTTATCGAAAACCTGAAACAATAAATGGCACATGAGACGCAAAACCTGAAACAATAAATGGGACTTGAGATGCAAACAAAGTAACATTAAAGCATGCTCATTGAACTTTTACAAAAACACATTGCTGGAACAAAACATGTTGAAGCAACACCAAGCTCAACATTCTTCTGCCATCCATAAAATCTAACATGATAAACAGAATTATTTCACAGTTCTCAGAAACATATGGCTTACACAAGAAAAATGATTCGAGCTATCCTCAAGCCCCAAACTGAGAAAGAGACGAGACCACTTAGTGAGTTTTCTCTAACAAAAATTTACATATCTATAAAATATCAATGCCAAGTGAAGAGATGGAAAAGGAGTTAAACCTACAATTTATAAGTCTTTCAATGCTCATTAGCCTGCTTTCCACTATTATGTAAATCATTAATTGTACTCTGATATCCTTGCATCTCTCCAAGCATATTTTAGTATTTGGAAGACCACTGTTCACTGTTGCACTATAACTCCACAAGCTTCAAGGAACTTCTGGTTCCATTAAAAAAAAGTCTTGTGGAAACATCACCTGACATCACTTTATTAAAAGTATAAAAATAATAATCTTTATTAGAGTCTCAAGTAGGCTTTCATTAACACTGCAATGAAGTTATTGTGAAAATCCCCAGTCGCCACTCTCGGCACCTGTTCGGATACAGAGGGAGACTTCAGAATTTCCAATTCACCTAACAAGCACGTCTTTTGGGACTTATGGGAGGAAACCGGAGCACCCAGAGGAAACCCCTGCATACACGGGGAGAACATGCAGACTCCACACGGACAGTGACCCAAGCCAGAAATCAAACCCGGGTCCCTGGTGTTATGAAGCAACAGTGCCAACCACTGAGCTATCATGTCGCCCTGTGTGTGAGTGAGAGTGCATGTATGTGTGAGAGTGTGTGAGAGAGTGTGTGAGAGAGTGTGTGTGAGAGAGAGAGTGTGTGAGAGAGAGAGTGTGAGAGAGAGAGAGTGTGAGAGAGAGAGTGTGAGAGAGAGAGAGTGTGAGAGAGAGAGAGTGTGAGAGAGAGAGTGTGAGAGAGAGAGTGTGAGAGAGAGAGTGTGAGAGAGTGTGAGTGTGTGAGTGTGTGTACAAGTGTGTGCGTATGACTGTAAGTGTGTGTATGTGTCTGTAAATGTGTGCGTGTCTGTAAATGTGTGCGTGTGTCTGTAAGTGTATGTTTGTGTGCAAGTGCACCCAGCACATCCTGTTGCTTCAAGTATTCTGAAGGCATCATCTCCTTAGAATTAATAATTCACATTGACTGAAATAAGGATTTATTTAGTCAATCATGAACTAAATGTCTGCTTAACTAGATGCGAATAAATCAAAAGCTGCTCGATTTGGTCAGTAAGTAACAATGAAGAATGAGCAACAGGAAAGGAAGCAATCAAATCACTCATATTTGTTTTGTTCACTACTAATTTTAAACTTACACTGAACGAAAAGTTACTAATCAAATAATTTCAATTATATTTGAAAGAAAATGGTAACTTTCTCCAGATGAAAATTTAATGATATTTACAAGGGTAGAAACCCTTAAAAATTAAGCAGTTCTGAAAGAAATACCTGTTATTTATAGATTTGCTCTGTACAGTGTTATAAAGCCACACAGTAAGGTTTCTCAGCTAATTACATGGGAACAAACCTGATGGACTGAGAATAGATCAGGAATGGGAATAGGTCAGGAATGAGTTGGACCACATTTTCCTACCCTTTCAATATAATGGGCCCCATCCTCAAGGCAGCCAAACCTCAATCCTTGTAGAACATTACCAGATCTTGGAACCTCACTATTACTCAAGACTCCAGAGCACCCTTGCAGTGCTCTCAAACCTTGTTGCCCACATTGACTACTCCCATGTTTTGAGGCACCATGTTTTTTCCAGCACATCTAGACTCAATTTCCTCAATGTTTTCACATCCTGAGACACGAAAAAGTGACGGACAGAGTTAGCTCTCCTCAGTGCTCTCAGACTGTGAGACACCTTCCCTGTTTTCCACATTGACAGCGTATCTATTGAATGTCCCCCATTTAAGATGCAGACATCTCACCACAGTTGTCAGGCCACAGACATCCTCAATGTCCTGGACCTCAGGATTGTTGCCTTCCTCCCAGCAACACCCCACCACCCAATGCAAGTTCTGTCACTCCTTAGACCTTCTGCGCATTAACTCACCAAATGATCCTCACCTCAAGGCCTCCAACCTACCAATTAGGTCAATCAAACCCTTGGAGCCTCCCTATTTCACATCCGCTGCTGCCAAACATCAAATGCATCATCTATAAGGGTGCCACAATCAAATATCACTGTGCTACCAAAGTCCAATGCCCACATAACTTCTGCAAAATCCTCATTTTACTTCCCTATTCCTGTGAGGCCTCATGTACCTACCTCCAGTGTATGTGATCATCTTGCTGTCTACCCTGGGCTTTGAAAAAGCAAAAGGTTAAAATAAAATATTTAAATAAAGGAGTATATAAAAATCAATGCAATTTATTTACAGATTTTGACAAAAACATTTGGCAGAGTTGAATAGCGCGATACCCAAAACACCAGTAAAAATCCTAGATTACAAGGTAATGGAAGCATCACTTTCATAAAAATAAGTGGCATTGGTAGCACATTGGGTTTCTGCCATGTGATGCATAAATTATGACAGGATTGGTGTGTGGCTGAAAAAGAGACATGCTGTCAAAGCATTTCACCTTGTACTCTTAGGACGATGCATAAATACAAAATTTCAAAGACAACAATGACTTATACTCCATGAGAAAAAAAGATGCTAATTAGTTGGCAAGTTGGATCTGATTGGTCACGATATTGCCATGACAAATACACCAGGATACCTCATGCTTTAATTTATTCAAAAAAATGATGCAATATCTGGACATATTCCTTTTGCCTGCAACGGACAGATTCCTGAAACTTCTAGCAGACTTAATAAAAAACATTGCGAGCCCAAACAATAATCTTACACTGGTTGTTTGTGTAATTCTTAGCATAATCAAGATTGTTCAGAAAATTATGTTCACTCACATAATCACATCTAACATTTGAGATTATGATCTGAGTTTTACAAGCATGAGCTGGTTGAATATGGTCCAAAGAGGTTGGGCGGGATTCTCCGACCCCCCCCGCCGGGCCGGAGAATTGGCGGGGGGCGGCGTGAAACCCGCCCCGTGCCAGCTGCCAAATTCTCCGGCGCCGGTTTTTTGGCAGGGCAGCGGCCCCCCCCCAGCCATTCTCCGCTCCGCGATGGGGCAAGCGGCCGCCCATTTTCGGCCAGTCCTGCCAGTGTAAATTACACAAGGTTCTTACCGGCAGGACCTGGCTCTGCAGGCGGACTGCGGCGGGCCTGTGCCGTGGGGGTACTCTTTTCCCCCCGCGCCGGCTGCTAAAGCTCCGCCATGGCCGGCGCGAAGAAGAAACCCCCTGCGCATGCACAGGAATCACGGCAGCGGCTCTGGGAACACACTGGCGCTCCTGCGCATGCGCCAACTTGCGCTGGCCCTTCGGCACCAGTTGGCATGGCGCCAACCATTCCTGCGCCGGCCCAGCCCAATCCTCCGCACCTTCCGGGCGGCCCGACACCAGAGTGGTTCACACCACCCTTTGGCGCCTGTACGGCCCGCCCGCCGGATACTGGAGAATCCCGCCCCATGCCTTTAGACATTCTGCCAACCACTCAAATGAGCAATGTGATACAGGTACATAGCTTGTACATCCTGATAACTGATCGTGGATCATATCAAACAGCACGCCCCTTCTGCTGTTTGTAAGAAGCAGAGTACAAACTGTAATCAATCAACCCACGTTTGCAAAACTGCGAACATAATGTCTAATATTAGATGTAATTCAGCAATTAGGCAGCATTGATGAACAATCTCTAAAGTGAAAGAATTACACTAACAACCAATTTAAGATTATCAGTCAGGCTCACAATGTAGCTCACCTTGGCAGTGATCTGTTCTCTGCCACAAAAGGGTATATCTAGGCATTGAACATTTTATTAAATACACAAAAACATGAGAGATAATAGCTCCCAGGTGCATTTACCATAGCAATGTCGCAAGCAATCAAAGCCAACTTGCCAACTAATCACCACCCCTTTTCTCATACAATATTAATTGTTCACTTTGAAATGTGGTATTTGCATCTGTTTTGATGAGTGCAAAACAAAAAGCTTCAACAGCATTTATTTTTTCAGCAATACTCAAGTTCTGCACTACCAAGTAACTAGTACTGTAGAATAGTGCAATCTCAGAGTGATGCCACAGTCATCTACTAGTGTCTTTGAAAATCTTAACCATTACTGTTAATTTTATCTTTAATCGGTCACTTTTCTATGTGCACATTTTGAATCACACTTACATGGAATTGGCTAAAATTCTAAAACAATGACATTTGCGTAGTACAAGGAAACTTGTAGAAAGAATACAAGGAACAGCATTTGGATGGAATGGAGAATGCAGGACAGATTGAAATTAGACTGCAAAATCTATTGCAGTGGTTATCCAAAGCATGTAAAGCCTATAGACTAGATTGATCACTTATTCAGTCAATAGCAGATATTCTAACCTATAAGGCTATGGCTGCCAAAACCAGTTTGAAACATAAGTGCAAGTTTCCCTTTGATTGTAGTTACCAGTTTAGCACTGGACTCCTGCAATGTCCTGCAGGTTACTCAGACCTGCTGGGAACTTTGAACAGTTGATTAGTGAGCTGCTTTCTATCTTCTTCAATTTAATTAAATTAATTTAGTTTATCGATTCAATCTCTAAATGTAACTAAGCGGAATGCTGTTTAGCACTAAACTGGAAACATAAATAGTGTCATTCAGTATTGAACAGAATTTGGCTTGGAGAGAAAGTTGGACACTAAATGAATGAGACTAAATTAATTCTACAAAAGAGGACAAAAGGTGTGGCAAACTAGCTGATTAATTAGTGTTTTAAAAGAGTCCAGCAATTCTGAGCAGACACATAGGAATTGGGCATAAATATTAGAAGTTGTTTCAAGAGATAGTCATACCAAAAACAAATGTTAGTCCACAAAAAGGACACCATTTGGTTTATTTTTCCCCAATTTTGTTTTTCAAGGAGGAAAGCAAGATTGATTTACCTAATACAAAACAAATTACAGTAGTTCCTGAAATAAACAGCTTAATGATTGATTATTGGTCTTGGTTTACAGTGTTTCTCTTTCAGAAAAGATTGGAAAACCACATGTGAAAGACTATATCCAGTTCAGGTCATACGGAGATGCTATGTTACACCCCTGCATTATACTATTGCATAGTTGGGTGTTGGGTATAATATATAGACATAGACATAGAACATACAGTGTAGGAGGCCATTCAGCCCATTGAGTCTGCCCCAACCCACTTAAGCCCTCACTTCCACCCTTATCCCCATAACCCAATAACCCCTCCTAACCTTTTTGGTCACTAAGGGCAATTTATCATGGCCAATCCACCTAACCTGCACATCTTTGGACTGTGGGAGGAAACCGGAACACCCGGGGGAAACCCACGCAGACACGGGGAGAAAGTGCAGACTCTGCACAGACAGTGACCCAGCGGGGAATCAAACCTGGGACCCTGGCGCTGTGAAGCCACAGTGCTATTCACTTGTGCTACCGTGCTGCCCTTGATGCATCATAAAAATTTAGCATAGTTAAATCACTTGAGAATGACCAGTATATTGTAAATGATACAATTTATCATTTGATAATGAGGCCTAGTGTTGACGCCGTCGTAAAAGCTGTTGCGTTTCTCGACGGCGTCAACTTGATCTCAGGAGCAGCAATTCTGACCCCTACAGGGGGCCAGCATGGCACTGGAGTGAACAACTGCGCACCAGCTGCTGATCCCCGGCGTCAGATGGGCGCCACAGGTCTACGCATGGGCAGTAGAACAGGCACCAATGCGCGGATGCGCAGTCGCTCCCTTCTCCGCGCCGGTCCCGACGCAACATGACATAGGGCTACAGCAGCCGGCGCGGAACAAAAGAGGACCCCAGCCCGAGAGGGCGGCCCATCGATCGGTAAGCCCGGATCGCGGGCCAGGCCACAGCGGAGGGCCCCCCCCCCCCCGGGGTCAGACCCCCCCACTTCCTCCCCCCACTTCCTCCCCCCCCCCAAACCAGGCCGCTCCCAGATGCATCCATGCCAAGTCCCGCTGGGTGAGATCAGGTGTGGACGGCGCCGGCGGGACTCTGCTTTTTTAGCGTGACCACAAGACCTATCCCTGGCCGAGAATCGTTTGGGGGTCCCCGTAGAGCATCCCCCGACCGGCGCCGCGCCGACCACGCCGGCGCCAATGGTGCCGATTCTCCACTCTCCGGAGAATTGGTGGACCGGCATCGAGGTGATCTGGCGCAATCCGCGTCGGTCCCAGTGATTCTCCGGCCCGGCCATGGGGTGAGAGAAGCCCGCCCCCATTCTTCTATTCCATTCAGTCGATGTTCCAAGGGGTGTATAATTATTGATTTGTCACTTAAAGCCAAACTACAAATTTCCTTAGGTTTCCTTTGCATCATGCTGCATTCTTCCTTAGTGCTTGCTAAACCTCTGGGTTATTTGAAAATTTGATCGCATTATTTATTCCTAAATCCAAATTATTAATGTAAATTATGAATACTGTTATGAAATCCTGGGCTACTGCATGGTCAATTCCAGCCCCACATGCCCTGGAGTCACAACACAAGTGAATTAACCAACAATTCTTATAAAAAATACCAAAAGTCTTTGGCCCTTGGCTGCCCGATAATTACAGTCACCAGGTTTGAAAGTTTAAATACAATTACTATTTCTTTATAACAAGAACAAGGTAAGCAGTAAATACAACCGGTTAACTATCTTTTAACTCCTGACATTAACTTTAACTGCCCAACCTTCTACACGCACACATACACAAGAAAGACAAACACAAGGGGGGGGGGGGAAATCAGGATAAAAATCAAAAGATAAGAGTCTTTGCTTTCGTTTTTTTCAACAGCTTTGCTTCAATCCCGACTTCAGGTCAAGGCTTTTCTGTAGATTCATTCAGGTATCTGTGGTATCATGAATGCAGTACTGAATTTTTAGCAGCTTTCTTGAGAGTGTTATATTGTTCAGAGCATTTCCTGGAGAGGCATCTTATTTCATATCAAATTTTTCTTTCAGTTCGTGGTTCAGGCCTCTATAGTCCCAGGAGCGAGCCCGCAGAGGCTTTCTAGAGAGAGAGTCAGCTGTCACAGTGGCCCTCTGGAGAGGGTTAGCTGGAGAGTTAGTTGGATCTCTTCACAGGGTTGCCAGTATCAAGACTGAAACTAAACTCAAAGATTGGACTCTGAAAAACATTCCAGTGGGATCACCACCTGTTACCAGGCAGAGCACAGCCTTTTGGGCCATACCATTAGCCATCAGACAGAGTCCCAACTCATCTCTTGGCCACTGATGCCAGCCAGTTTCTGCGGCTTCTATTTAAACCAGCTCAGTCCTCAGATTCTTCCTGCTTGAATTAAACATATAGGCTACAGCTTTAAAAAATAAGATCACCTATGGATCAAAAATGTAACAGTAAAAATAAAAGGGGAAATAAGGAAATAAACAGGGAATAAACGGGAAGGCCCCTTACATTACAAGTCGTCCAAGCACGTCCTTGCAGAACAACTTTTTCTATCTTCCTCCAATCGGAATAGCTACCCTTCCTCCCTAACTTATTATATTTTCAACCAATTTACAGTCCTATCAGTTATTTGTCCATTAACTCCACTTGTCCTAATCTTTGTTACGTATCTATCCTTTGGAAACTTACCCATGGTCTTTTCAAATCCAAGTATTTCAGATGCACTACACTACCCATGCTTGTTACTTCAAAGACTTTGATCAGGTTAGTGAAGCATGGCAGCCTTTCAGATTCTGTGCTCTAGATACTCTCGAGCTCTTTTTAGTATAGATTCCAGTATCTCTGCGATCACTGTGTTTTCAGTATCTCTGTGATCACTGTTACTAATATGCTCTCCTATTTTTACTTTAAACTTTTCTGGCTCATTACCCATTACAGGAGCTAGCAGTGATTATTTTCATGGTGGACAACGTACATTATAAGTGAGAAAGGAGTCCTTTATCAGTTAGCATGCAAACATTAAACCAAACCCCTGCCTATCCTCTCAGGTAATCACAAGAAAGGATCCATGGCACTATTCGAAGTAGAACGCCAGAGCTCTGCCTCATGTCCTGGCCAGCATTTCTCTCTCAACCAAAATGGAAGATCTGGTGATTTATTTTACGATTATTTGTGGGAACATGCTGTGTGCAAAATGGCTGACACATTTCTGATGACAACAACTTGAAAAAGTTCTTCATCAGCTGTAAAGTTGGTTGGTTTAGGAGATGACGTACACTATACAAATTAATATCTGTCACGCAACAGTCCATCAAGTGCCACACACTGAATTATTAAAGCCATGCACATCCTGTTGTGCAAATGAGGTCTGTCACTCTAGCCCATAAGCAAAAACTGGCAGACTTTGCCCAATAGGAAATTAACAGACGAGAGCCAAGGCCACCAGGATTAATCAAGTGGAATTAACAGCCGTAATTCATTCATGTCACTCACTGCGAGCAGGTGGGCCAGGAGGGAAAAAGGGAGTGGGAGGGCCAAGAAGGTGATAAGGTAGGAAGTGGTGAGCAGGAGGTAAGCAAAAAGTGTCAGCAATTTATCAAGCGTGTTCACAGAATTGTTAAAGTGCAGAAGGAGGTTGATTACCAAGACTTAGTTAAGGAGGATTTTTGCACCGGCTAATACCACTAATCTAGTAATTCTGCTGCAGCTGGTTTGATAGTATTATTAAAAGAAATGTGGATCACAAAAGCATTTGATGCATTAAAAACACAAAAGCATTTATAGGAAGTTTGTGAAAAATTTTGGATTCTTTGCCCAGATCTCCAAATAATAGTACAGATCTCCAAATAATAGTACAACGGTTCTTGTGAGATACCTGATGGGACATTTTTAATCATTCACACATATATATACACGATATCTCCAAAATCCACTTGTATATGTATTGATGGATTAACATGGCTAAACTAGTTTATTACCTTAAAATCGTTTAATCCACTAAAAATTTAGGTGAACTAATTGCCACTACTTCCCAAAAGCTACCTCACCAATCACTCTCGCACTGGGATGCAGGTCTCCCTTGACCACAATACTCTTCCGCTATTCCAGAAGTATTTTTTTTTTAATTCATTCTTGGGATGGGGTATTTGTTGGCCAGGCCAAATTTATTGTCCATCCCCAAATTCCCTGGAGGTGGTGGCAAGCTGCCCTCTTGAACCACTGCAGTCCATATGGTGCAGATACACCCACAGCGCTATGAGGGATAGAGTTTCAAGGTTTTGACCCAGCGATTGTGAATAGTGATATATTTCCAAGTCCAGATGGTCAATGGCTTTGAGGGGCATATCCAGGTGGTGGTGTCTGAGGTCTTGATCCTCCCAGACGGGAGCAGTCGTGGGTTTGGAAGGCGCCGTCTAAGGTGAGTTGCTACAGTGCATCATGTGAACACTGCTGCCGCAGTGCATCAATGGTGGAGAAAGTGAATGTTTGTAAATGGGCTGCCAATCAGGTAGGCTCAATGAAGTTGAGTTTATTGAGTGTTGTTGGAACTGCACTTATCCAGCCAAGGAGATGGTATTCCATCACACTCTCAGCATGTGTCTTGTATATGATGGACAGGCTTCAGCGAGTCAGCTGGCGAGGACCTGCTCTTGTAGCCAAGGTATTTATATGACCGTTCCAGTTCAGTTTCTGTTCAATGGTAACCCCCAGGAGGTTGATGGTAGGGGATTTAACAATGGTAATGCCATTGAATGACAAGGAGCAATGGTTAGATTCTCTCTTGTTGGAGATAGTCATTGCCGGGCACTGGTGTGGCACAAATGTTACTTGCCACTTGTCAGCTCAAGCCAAGATATTGTCCAGCTCTTGCTGCAGTTGGACCTGCAGTGTTTCAGTATTGGGAATCACGAATGGTGCTGAACATTGTGCAATCTTCAGTGAACATCTCCACTTACGACCTTATTGTGGAAGAGAGGTCAATGATTATATGGCTAATGACGTTTGGGCCGAGGTGGCTTGTGCAAGGTATGACTCCAATCAGTGGTGAGAATTCACCCGATTTACACTGAATCTAGTTTTGTGAGGAGTCCGTGATGACATACCTGGTCAAACACTGCCTTGATATCAAGTCATTCTCACCTCTGGAAATCAGCTTTTTTGTCTATCTTTGAACCAAGGTTGTAATGAGGTCAGGAGCCGAGTGGCCCTGGCAGAACCCAAACAGCATCAATGAGCAGGTGATTGCTAAGGTACTGCCACTTGATAGCACAGTTGGTGACCCATTCCATCACTTTACTGAAGCATGAGGGTAGGCCGATGAGGCAGTAATTGGCCATACAAGACATAACTGGGCAACTTTTCACAAAGCCATGTAGATGCCAGTGCTGCAGGTGTACTGGAACAGCTTGGTTAGGAGCACAGCAGGTTCTGGAGGCTATTGCCAGAATATTGTCAGAGCCCATAGCATTTGTAGTATCAGTGTCTTCAGCCACCTTGATATCACATGTACTGTATCAAATTGGCAGGAGACTGGCATGTGTGATGCTGGGATGTTCTGGAGGAGTTGGATGGTCATCCATCGGCCCTTCTGTCTGGAGATTGCTGCAAATTCTTCAGCCTCATCTTTTGCACAGATCTGCTGCACTCCTCCATCATTGAAGAGAGGAATATTTGTGGAGCCTGCTCCTCCAGTGAGTTCAATTGTCTACCAGCGTTTATGACTATGTGTGGCAGGACTTCAGAACTTAGATCCAATAGGTTGATTGTGGAATCACTCAGTTTGGTCTATTGTTTGCTGCTTGACACAAGTAGTCCTCTGTTTAGTTTCACCAGGTTGACACCTCATTTTTAGGTATGCCCTCCTGCACTCTTCATTAAACCAGGGTTAATTCCCTGGTTTTGTGGTGATGGGAGAGTGGGGGGATATGCCGGGTCGTGAGGTGACACATTGTGGTCGAGTACAATTCTGCTGCTGATAGCACACTCACCTCATGTTTGCCAAGTCTTGAGTTGCTACACAGGTCTCAAATCTATCCCATTTAGCCTGATGGTAATGCCGCACAGTACAATGAAGGGTATCCTCAATATGAAGACAGGACTCACTCTTACTGATCTTGTCATAGACAGATGCATCTGCAGCAGGCAGGTTGGTGATGAAAAGGGCAATATGTTTTTCCCTCATGCTGGTTCCTTCATCATTTTCCGCAGAACTAGTCTACCAGTTATGTTGTCTCTCTCTCCCCCCCCCCCCCCCCCCCCCCCACCCCCACTCAATTGGGGCCAGCGTCGATGTTGAGGAACCCCAAGGTAACTCCCTCCCCAATGTATACCACTGCGAGGCTACCTCTACTGGTGGGACAGGACAAATCCAGGGATTCTGATAGTGGTGTCTGAGTCATTTTCTGTTAATATGACTATGTCAGGCTGTTGCTTGAATCATCTGTGGGACAGCTCTCCCAGATGTTAGCAAGTAGGACCTTACAGGGTCAACATGGCTGAGTTTACCATTATCGTTTCCGGTGCTGAGGTCAATACCAGGTGGTCTATCTATTTTCATTCCTTTTAGACTTGGGTGATACAACAGAGTAGCTTGCTAGGCCATTTAAGAGTCAACCACATTACTGTGGATCTGGACTCACATGTAGGCCAACCAGATAAGAACAGAAGATTTTCTTCCCTAAATGACACAAGTGAACCACATGGGTTTTTATGACAATAGACAATGGTGTCATGGTCCATATTTTTATTGAATTCAAATTTCACCATCTGCCATGGTAGAATTTAAACCTGGATCACTAGACCAGGGGTGGGCAAACTACGGCCCGCGGGCCGGTCTTTATGCGGCCCACCAAGTCATTAAAAAAAAAAAAATTTTTTTTTAAGGTTAATTACGGGGGGGGGGGGGGGGGGGGGGGGGGGGGGCTGTTGGGGTACTTACTGGTATAGGGTGGATACGTTGACTTGAGTAGGGTGATCATTGCTCGGCACAACATCAAGGGCCGAAGGGCCTGTTCTGTGCTGTACTATTCTATGTTCTATATGAGGCGCCCAGAATCATAACCGGGTGAAGTAATTATTTGACTTAATATACTATGCGGCCCTTTAAAATTGTGAAATTCTGAATGTGGCCCTTGCACGGAAAAGTTTGCCCACCCCTGCATTAGACAGTAGACTTTGGGATCCTGGACTACTAGTCTGGTGATAAACATGCCACCGCCTTGCTCAAGTTTTTTTCTTTCATATTTATTTAATTTCCACAGACAATCCCTTTGACCTTCATCCTCTGTTTACAAAAGCCAATCTCCCTTCAAATTCACAGAGATATTTTACCTCTGACTTGTTTGTTGAGTGACGAAACTTGAGCTTTATTCCTCATTATTCATGGCAATTATAAGAAAACACTCAATAAGCTGAAAAAAAGTTGTTTTTTCCAATTGTTGTTTTTACCAATTTTGCTTGTCAAATTAATAAAATAAAAGCTACAATATAAAAACCAACAAATAGCCTCCTAATTGAAACAACATATTCTCATCTTGTCTTCAGCCATTGCTCAAAATTCAAATTTGCTTGTCAAATTAATAAAATAAAAGGTACAATATAAAAACCAACAAATAGTTAGTGTATAGTAATGGTTATGGTACTTCATATTAAACCTAGAGGTTGATAATTCTAATGTCACCAATTGAATTGAATTCACTAAATCAGGTATTTTGGTGGACTAGCATGTTACCATGTCAATGGCTGGGGATGGTATTCTTTCCTCATCTACCATACCTATGGTAACTTTTTAAGAATATTTATATATAGATGGGTTTTTTTTAAATAAACAATTTTATTGAGGTAGTTTTTGGCTTTATAAACAGTTACAGACATCATCAGAAAGGAAGCAAAAAAGGCAAAAATGTGCAAACATCCACGTACTTTCAATACTTCCACCGTAACATATTGCACAAGCCCGCTCCCCTCCCACCGGTACTACCCGCCATATTTTCCCTCCTACTCTACTCTACCCCCCCCCCCCCCCCCCCCCCCTCCCCTCACCCCCCTGCTGACGCTCACTCTCCCGCAAAGAAGTCAATAAATGGTTGCCACCTCCGGGTGAACCCCTGCACAGATCCCCTCAAGGCGAACTTAATTTTTTCCATCCCCAGGAAACTCGACATGTCCGCAAGCCACCACTCAGTCTTCGGGGGCTTTGAGTCCCTCCACGCCAATAATATTCGTCGCCGGGCTATCAGGGAAGCAAAGGCCAAAACATCGGCCTCTTTCTCCCCCTGGACGCCCGGGTCTTCCGAAACCCCAAAAATTGCCACCCCTGGACTCATCACCACCCTTGTTTTTAGCACCTGGGACATGACCCCCGCAAATCCCTCCCAGTACCCCCTCAGCTCAGGGCATGTGAACATGGTTCGCTGGTCCTCCCGCGCACCTAGCGCATTTGTCCTCTATCCCGAAAAATTTGCTCATCCGAGCCACCGTCATATGGGCCCGGTGAACGACCTTAAATTGGATCAGCCCGAGCCTAGCACATGTCGCGGTCGAGTTTACCCTACTCAGGGCCTCTGCCCACAGCCCATCCTCCATTTCCCCGCCTATCTCCTCCTCCCATTTAAGTTTCAGTTCCTCTGTCTGGGACCCTTCCTCCCTCATGAGCACCTTATAATACCCGAGACTCTACCCTCCCCTTCGTCCCTCCCAGAGACTATTCTGTCTAGAATCCCCATTGGCGGGAGGCGCGGGAAAGATGGGACCTGTCTACGAACAAAGTCCCGCAACTGTAGGTATCTAAAAAGATGTTTTTGTTTTTTTAAATTCATTTATGGGATGTGGGCGTCACTGGTTAGGCCAGCATTTATTGCCCATTCCTAGTTGCCCTTCAGAAGGTGGTGGTAAGCTGCCTTCTTGAACAGCTGAAGTCTGAGGTGTAGGTACACCCACAGTGCTATTAGGGAGGGTGTTGCAGGATTTTGCCCCAGTGAGTGAAGGAACGGTGATATATTTCCAAGTCACAGTGGTGAGTGACTTGGAACGAAACCTTCAGGTTATGGGTTCCCAGTGTCATGAGAATGTCACTTTAAGAAATGGCAGTCTGCTAAAGTTACTGCAGTGATGTCAGAGTGTTGGTGGAGCTAAGCACTGGCTCTGCTTTTTAGTTTCACTCTGAGAAAAGCTTGGGTGTGTCTGTTTTTTTTTGGTTTTGTTTCAGTGTTGGAGCTGCAGTCAGCCACAGGTGTAATGTTGTTCCCTCTGCCATGTAAAGACTAACTCTTGATCATTTGGTGAATTCAGAGTGATAACTGTTCTCAGCAGTGAATGTAAACCTGATGCGCTTCTGTTTAAATGTTTTTTTGTTTTATGGATGTTAAAAGGAAAGTAAGGATTACTTAGTGTTGTATTCTTTGGGGGTTGTATTTGAAGTGATGGTTGCTAAGATGTTCACTATGTTTTAAAAAGGTTAACTTGAGTTGCTAGAATAAACATTGTTTTGCTTAAAAAAATACTTTTCGATTTCTGCTGTACCACACCTGTAGTGGGCCGTGTGCTCCCCATACCACAATCTAGTAAACGTTGTGGGTCAGGTGACCTCCATAATATACTTTGGGGTTCTCTCAACCCTGGCACATAACACCAGGTTATCTACTGCTAGAAGGTCAAGAGATCAGTGTTTTGCAAAGTGGGAGTCTGAACCCACAGGTGGATCGCAGGATGATGTAAAATGGGTCGCCCAAAGGGATCCCCAAACATCGCCTGATCCTTTTTTCCCCCATTTTCCCCTTAGGTAAATTTGCGCTGCAGTACTGTATGACATGAGGCTGATGTGTAGGTCGGTGCCATGGACTTTTGCCTCCCTGGGTCACTGTTTCTGCAGCAGCTAAGCAGCCAGGTAAATCAGCACCTGCAACTGAAGAGTTCAAAAGAAAACTAATCAATTATCTTTAAATTCTTTCCTGAAGATACTCCTGCTCCTGCTGCACAAGAGTTAGCTTCCAGTAGTGCTTCGCACTCTTTTTTTCACCCAGGCCTGCATCTCCCACCCAAAACCAAATGACTGCTCACTGGAATATTTTTCAAGTACCCCAGTCAGCAACATGCAGCCTGAGGACGCCTGTATACAAGATTTAGCAGATAATTCCTCTGTTTCCTGTGGGGATCACCCACCTTTCAAATTGGTCCATTTGTTATAAAACTGATTCATGTTTGCCCCATTCTGCGCTCGGTTCTGGGAACTCCATCCATCCCAGTCGGGGGAAAATGCATCTATTCAAATACAACTCATAGGAAACATGGAGTCAATGATCACACAAAGAGACCAACTTCAGGTTAACTTTCTGAATCGGATGCATCTTTAATGTCTGCCACAGTTACCACTTCAATGAACCTTGAATTTGTTACCATTAACATTGTCAGTGTTGGTCGAATTTATGCTAGTTAATCTTGTTGAATTTCTGTTACTCTTAACCTTGTCAATCAGATCTATGTTTAAAGTTGTGCTGCGTGCACATAAGGGGTTTGATGTAGATTTAAAATGGGGAGTTGCTCTCTGCTCAGAGATCATTCTCTGTGAGACCGACTTTGCGATCAATGGTGGGCCTCCTTCCTTCCCCATCATCCCAAAATCTAGGTGTTTCCAAGAATTCCCTCATTCCCCCTTCAAACACCAGGAGCCTGTGATCAGAAATCTCGCACACTGATCCGTGCAGAGATTTTTATTACAAGTTATTTAGATCTCCAAATAACAAAAAATAGAAAATACATTTGTTTACAATTTTTACATTTAATAATACAGAAGTGCCAACAATGTATGTGACATTTTGAAAACTATGGGAAATCTATTGTGAACTTGGCGTAGGCCACGAGAGTCAGCCATTTTGTAAAAGCGTTCGCCAGAAAAAAGTTAGAAAAACACTGGCCTGGAACTTCCGGCTGGCGGTGGGAAGCCACGGGCCGCCGCTTTGAGAAATGTTGCTTTAAGGCAGTACGGTGGCATAATGGTTAGCACAGTTGCTTCACAGCTCCAGGGTCCCAGGTTCGAATCCCGGCCTGGGTCACTGTCTGTGGAGAGTCTGCATATCCCCACCCCGTGTATGCGTGTGTTTCCTCCTGGTGTTCCAGTTTCCTCCCCAGTCTACAGATATGCAGGTTAGGTGGATTGGCTATGCTAAACTGCTCTTAGTGGCCAAACAGGTGGGGTGGGATTACTGGGTTGCAGGGATAGGTTGGAGGTGTGGGCTTCCAAGGGCCGGTGCAGACTAGATAGGCCCAATGGTCATCTTTCTGCACTGTAAATGCTCTGATAAATGTCTGCATTTAGCTGCGCTCCGATGTTGAGGAACCTTCTTTTATCTTCAGCAGCCTTGGGCCTCCAGCGCCCCGGTCTACGCAGGCTCTAGCGTGGCACAGGCGTAATGCAGCCGCGCCCCCTTAGGATGCAGCCAGTTTGGGAATGCTAATTGAGGGCGGCATTTAAACAGTGTTTTAAAGGTTTGTAGATTTTATTTTAACAGTTTTTTTGCTCTCTTTAAACATGCATTACTATTGTTGATTCTTTTAAAGTCTTTTTTAATTTTTATGATTAAAGGTGATTATTTGTAAACATAGGTTTGGTTACTGTTTCAAATCTGTTCAATTAATTATTTAAACCTGCAGAATGCTTTTATAACTTTACATGTGGCATGCTTACATATGCTTGTATGTTTTAATTTAGATTATGGTCATCAGATTTTAAAAAGGGCTCCATGGTTTCTTGCTGTCACTGCCCTTGTAACATCTGATTTTATTTTAAATTAGTGAATACAGAATCACTGTAGTGCCAAGGAAAGCCATTTGGCCCACCAATTCTGCACTGTCACTCTGAAAGAGCACCCTGCCAGACCCTTGCCCATAACCTCACCTATTCTTTGGACACCGCAGGCCAATTCTGCAAGGCTAATCCACGTAATGTGCACATCTTTGAACTGTGGGAGGAAACAAAGGCGGGACAGTGGTTAGCACTGCTGCCTCACAGCACCAGGGACTCTGGTTCAATGCCAGCCTTGGGTGACTGTGTAGATTTTGTACGTTCGCCCAGAGTCTGTGGGGGTTTCCTCTGGGAGCTCAGATTTCCTCCCACAGTCCAAAGATGCACGTGTTAAGCGTATTGGCCCTTAGTGTCCAGGGGCATACAGGTTAGGCTCTGAAGATAGGGTGGGGGAGGGGACCCAGGGTGGGGGAGGGGACCCAGGATCGGAGTAGAGTTGTGGGCCAAATGACCTCCTTCTGCACTGTAGGAATTATGATTCTATTCCATGGTTCTAGGAAACCCACGCAGACACAGGGAGAATGTACAAACACCAGTCACCCAAGGTCCGAATTGAACCCATGTGTCTGGAGGCAGCAGTGCTTACTAATGTGCCACCATGTTAAATATGCTTCTGCCTTGCTTACTTCAATTATCTTATTCATTTATAATTATCTCAATCAAATGTGGTGTTCTGATATTTCAATAAGACATTTGTAGAAGTTTGTAAAGTTTAATGTAATACATTTATTCCCCAAAATATTATAAATACAAAACTTTGAAACCAATTAACAATGACATAAAACTACCTTAACTTTTCCAAGTTTCTTGCAATAAAATATATTTCTCACCAAAACACAGTGGTTCCATCGATTTGTAAAGAGGGAAGGGTTTTGACAACTGTTAATTGACAAGCTCAACATCCGAAAGCAGTAGCTGCTGAAGTGCAGTATCCTGGCACACATCTCCTCTGACATAATTTCGGGGTGCCCTTCAGCAGTACACTCTTAGGGGTAGGTAGTTGATTCGCTACAATTCATGTCAGACAGATAATTCACATTAGCTTACAGAAGGTTTGCAAACATCAATTAAGGCATTAAACTTTGTTAAAGCCTTTGAAGTGATCACAAAGGCTTTGAAGGATGACCACATAGGGAGAGTTGCAAACAACTCAAGTTGAAAATACATTGCAAAATCCAAATATACTTTATCTCTGAATCAGCTGAGAGGACAGGCGTGCTAACGTTAGTGTCCTTGAAGGAGTCAATAGCACCAGTATCGAGGCTATGATCATCCAAAACCAAATCTGCTGGGCCACCCATATGAACTACACACCGGACAGGATCTACAGGCATTGAGACAGGCAAGGGCTAATTAGTGAAAGTCAGCATGGCTTTGAAAAAATGAAATGAAAAATGAAATGAAAATCGCTTATTGTCACGAGTAGGCTTCAATGAAGTTACTGTGAAAAGCCCCTAGTCGCCACATTCCGGCGCCTGTCCGGGGAGGCTTTTTAAGGGGAAAGTCATGTCTCACGAATCTGATTGCGTTTTTTTGAAGGGGTAACCAAGAAGGTAGATGAGGGCAGTGAAGTCGATGTTGTCTACATGGACTTTGACAAAGTACCGCATGGCAGGTTGTTGCAAAAGGTTAAATCGCATGGAACCCAGGGAGAGGTAGCCAACTGGATACAAAATTTGCTTGGCGACCGAAGCCAGTGGTTAGGTGCAAATGTAAATTGCCACTTGTCGGCCCAAGCCTGGATATTTTCTAGGTCTTGCTGCATTTGAACATGAACTACAACGTCTGAACTGCGAATGGTGCTGACCATTGATCGCAGATGACTGCACATTCTCACTTCTGACCTGATGATGGAAGAGAGGTTATTGATGAAGCAGCTGAAGATGGTTGGGCCTAGGACGCTACCCTGAGGAACTCCTGCAATGACATCTTGGGAGCAGAGATGATTGACCTCCAACCACCGTAGCCATTTTCTTTTGTTCCAGGTATGAATCCAGTCTCCCTCCACCCCCCCCCCCCCCCCCCCCCCCCGATTTCCACTGACCCCAGTTTAGCTAGGCCTCCTTGATTTCATACTTGGTCAAATACTGCCCTGATGTCAAGGGCAGTCACTCTCACTTCAGGCATTCAGTTATTTGGTCCATGTTTGAACCAAGGCTGCAATGAGGTCAGGAGCTGAGTGATTCTGGCGGGGCTGTCCCTGAGCAGGTTATTACTGAGTAAGTGCTACTTGATAGCACTGGTGATGACTCCTTCCCTCACTTTGCTAATAGAGAGAGTAGACTAATAGGCGGTAATTAGCAGGTCAGTAATTAGCTGGGTTGGATTTGTCCTGCTTCCTGTGTACAGGACAGACCTGGGCAATTTTCCACATTGGCAGGTAGATGCCAGTGTTGTAGCTGGACTGGAACAGCTTGGCTAGAGCTGCAGCAACTTTTAGAGCACAAGTCTTCAGTACATTGTCAGTGCCAGTAGCCTTTGCAATATCCAGTTCCTTCAGTCATTTCTTGATATCACGTGAAGTGAATTGTATTGACTGAAGACTGACATCTGTGACACTGGGCACCTCTGGAGGAGACTGAACTTAGCATTTCTGGCTGAAGTCTGTCGCAAATGCCTCAGTCTTGTCTTTTGCACATATGTGCTGGGCTCCTCCATCATTGAGGATGGGGATATTTGTGGAGCCTCCTCCTCCATTGAATTGTTTAATTGCCCACAACCATTCATGGCTGGATGTGGCAGGACTACAGAGCTTAGATCTGATGCGTCTGATTTTGTTGTGGAATCACTTAGCTCTGTCTATTACTTGCTGCTTATGCTGTTTCACACACAATTAGTCTTGTGTGTTGTAGCTTCACAAGGTTGACAAATCATTTTTCTGTATGCCTGATGTTGCTCCTGGCATGCTCTCCTGCACTCTTCATTGAACCAGGGTTGGTCACCTGGCTTGGTGGTAATGATGGAGTGGGGTAATGCCGGGCCATGAGGTTGAATAAAATTCTACTGCTGCTCACAGAACATAGAATTTACAGTGCAGAAGGAGGCCAATCGGCCCATTGAGTTTGCACCGGCCCTTGGAAAGAGAACCCCACTTAAGCCCCACACCTCCACCCTATCTACATAACCCAGTAACCCCACCTAACTTTTCTGGACACCAAGGGCAATTTAGCATGGCCAATCCACCTAATCTGCACATCTTTGGACTGTG
Organism: Scyliorhinus canicula; assembly: GCF_902713615.1. NCBI lineage: Eukaryota > Metazoa > Chordata > Chondrichthyes > Carcharhiniformes > Scyliorhinidae > Scyliorhinus > Scyliorhinus canicula. The sequence continues at coordinate 44,187,603 of NC_052156.1, forward strand.
GAAGGAAACTGGAGCACCTGGAGAAAACCCACGCAGACACAGGGAGAATGTACAAACTCCGCACAGACAATGACCCAAGCCGGGAATCAAACCTGGGATCCTGGCGCTGTGAAGCAACCGTGCTAACTACCATGCTGCCCAGAGCATCTCATGGATGCCCAGACTTGAGATGTTAGATCTGTTTGAAGTCTATTTCATTTAGCACAGTGGTAGTACCGCGCAACATGATGGAGGGTATCCTCAATGTGAAGATGGGACTTCATCTCCACAAGGACTGTGTGGTGGTCACTTCTACCGAAACTGTCATGGAGAGATGCATTTACAGCAGACAAATTGGTAAGGATGAGGTCAAGAATGTTTTTCCCTCTTGTTGGTTCCCTCACCACCTGTTGCAGTCCCAGACTAGCAGCTATGTCCTTTAGGACCTGACCAGCTTGGTCTGTGGTGGTACTACCGAGCCACTCGGTGATGGGCATTGAAGTCCTCCATCCAGAGTATATCCTTGCCACCCTCAGTGCTTCCTCCAAGTGGTGTTCAACATGGAGGAGCACGGATTCATCAGCAGGTTTCCTTGCCCATATTTCATGCGATCCAGAGTTGATGTTGAGGACTCCCAGGGCAACTCCCTCCCGACTGTATATCACTGTGCCGCCACCTCTGTTGGGTGTGTCCTGCTGGTGAGTTAGGACCCACTCGAATGTCGCTCCACAGCCACTGGCGGATAACAAGCCGCTGTTCACAAACAGGAAGGGGTACCACTCCATCAACATACAGCTGGTCTGCAATCATCTGATGCGCATCATGCACGTCTGCGGCCGATACCCGGGCAGTGTATATGACTCGTTCATACTGGCGCACTCTGTGATCCCCGACATGTTCGAGGTGCACCTCCACAGCTGCGGACTGCTGGGCGACAGGGGTTACGCGTTGCGGTCGTGGCTGATGATGCCTATTCGGCACAGACCAAAGCAGAGACCAACTAAAACGGCACTCATGCAGCAACCAGGGGTGTGGTTGAGAGGTGCTTCGCTGTCCTGAAGATGCGCTTCAGGTGCCTTGACCGCTCTGGAGGGGCCCTCCAGTATGAGGCTAGGAGGGTCACCCGCATCGTGGTCTTCTGCTGCATCCTCTACAACATTGCGCAGCAGACGGGCGATGTGCTGGAGGAGGATGAAGAGGAAGGGCAGGCCTCGTCCGATGAGGAGGATGGGGGACAATGAGCAGGCATGGTGCCTGGCAAGGCAAGGGAGGCCACACAACTCTACCGCTAGAGCCAGCGTGCACGGGATGAACTCGCCACAACACGTTTCACTGACTGGGGGTGGTCGTTGGCCAGGAGAATGGACGCCACCCTCCCACACACCCTCACACCACCAAATCACCTGCATGCACACCCCCTCCGTTACACATACCTATGGCACTACGAGCTGGGGGCACTGGGTTGCCGGTGACAGTGGGTCTGGTCCATGGGATGGAGAATGATAATAGCCCACTCTGCAATGAGCTCAGTGCTCCACATTGTTTTGACAGTGTCTGACTCATGGCGACAGTAGCTGCTTCATCCTGGGTGATCCCTGCATGCGAGTTGGCAAGTCCATCACACGGCCCTGTCGAATCGCTGGAGGGGGGGTGCTGGATCCGGTCGGGGCTGGTTGGCGGCGGGGGGGGGGGGGGAAAAGAGAGGGAGAGGGAGTGCGAACACCGCGTCTTCACTCATCTCCCACTGGCCAGCACTGATGGCCCCACCCCCATCAGACAGAACACAGAGGCAGGTTTGAATGGTGTTAACAGGCGTTTATATGTGAAGAGGTGTATACAGTCTGTGCCCTGGCCCCTATAACTAAACTGTGCCCTGCACCCATGCCAACTTAACTGGTGTCGAACTTACTGGCCTTACGGGCCCCAACACTACACCTAGACAGTACAGCAGGAATGGAGGTGGACTGCTGTGACAACTGCCCTGCGACAAGTTGGCACGTCTCCTGGGGCAGCCCGGCCTGGATGGGCCCAGCTGCTGCTCGGGCATCCCGGGTTGCGTAGTGCTGCCCTGTTCTTCCTGCTGCCCAGCAGATGCACTAAGGGCAGGAGGGGAAAGAGTCCAAGGTGCTGAGGGGTTCCGGCACCTACGGGAGAGACTGGCACAGGCCCCAGCACCTCCTCCTCCCCCCTCGGGCTACTCCATGGGACAGGAGTGCGAGCGGAGCCATCCCCCGAGGCCCCCCGCCACCTGGCGCTGCCAGTTCTGGAGGCCCGCTCTGGTCTCGACAAGGGTCTGCACGTTCGCGGCCATGGAGCATATGAAGTGGCACATCTCCGCCTGTGACTGCACCACATTATGCTGAACTGTGCCACCACACTGAGGGTCTGTTCCACACCAGCCAGTGAGTGGGCCGTGTCCCTCAGAGTGTGGGCCACATCAGCTAGTGAATGGGCCACGTGCCCCTGGGACTGGGTCACCTACCTATGTGCCTGTGCCATACAGCCTGCGCATAGGCAATGCCGCCGATGCTCTCAGCCATGGCCTGCTGTAACTGGGCCACGCTGAGGAGCGCCGCTGCAATCTGCAGGTGGCTATGGCACATAGTTGCCTGTGAGAGGACAGCCCTGTGCCAGGCCTCTGTCCACGCCTGCACAGAATGCCCCAGGCCTTTAACAGATTGATCCATATCCGATACCGTCGCGCCGATTGCCTCCACCACGTATGCCACTCGTGCGGTTTCAGCCTGGGTGGCACGCATGGCCAGCACCACCCCCTGCACGCAGATGGACTCCTCCAGCTGCGTCCGCTCCCGTAGTCCCCAAGTCCCTGCCTGCATCTGTACTGTGGGTTGGCTGGATGTTCCAGGAGCCCAGGACCCGTCTGGGTGGCAGCTGGTATCTGGGTCCAGCCTGCCCTCCGACCGTCCGGCCCCTCGGCTGCTCCTACCTCCACATGCTATACCGGACCGACTGTGTGGTGCGCACCAGATCGTGACCCAAGAGCCTCTTCACTAATTTGCCCAACCGAGGTGATAGGCTCTGAGATGATGGAGGGCGTTGGAGATAGCTGTGACAGAAAGTCAATGTGTCCTCCTCCAACCCAAGCTCCAGGGTCTTGGGCAGAGTGCTGGTGTTCAGGCTGCTCTCCCAGTCAGTACTCTGCCATCCGGGGGGCGGGCACCGGCTCTGGCACTGACTGGGGGCTCTGGATGGACCGGGACCCTCTCCAGCAGGTCCTGTAAGACACAAGATGGCATATTATGGTTAGACAGCTGGACAGGGGTGAGGCGGGAGGGTGAAAGGATGTGGGGGGTCACGAGTCATGACGACCCACAACTAGGCAGGGGTCTCACTTCCTCATCCGCCTCCGACCTGTGTCGGCGACATCCCTTTCCTCCAGGCCGCCGACCACGTTCAGTGCCCTCTGCTCAGGCACAGTGAGGGGCCATAGGTCTGGTGCTTCTCCTCTGGTCTTCTCCCGCTCCCAGCCTTGTCCTTAGGTGGGGGCAAACACAAACAGCGGAACTGTTAGACAGTCCGGCACATGCAGCACAGTGGCTGGGTAGATGATGGCATCAGTGGTCAGGGCACCTGGCCATTGCAGCTGGCATGGGTGCAGGCATGTGGGGCAGGGTGGGGGTCCGGGTTATATGTGTAGGGGTAGGGGATTGGTGCCGGGGTACAGCGCTACAAACTCACCCTGGCCGCCCGACGAGGTCGTGCAGTTTCTTCCTGCACTGGATGGCAGTCTGGGCAACTTCGCCAAAGGCGCTGACTGCATCTGCCACCTGTGCCCAGGCACAGCCAACGGCAGCACCTGACGACCTTCCTCCCAGGGCAGGGTACAGGAAACGCTGCCTCTCCTCCATGGTGTCCAGGAGGGTCTCCAGCTCTGCATCCCGGAACCGTGGCGCTGCTCTCTTTCCAGCTATGTTGGCTGCGACGGGGTACGTGTGCGCGTGTCTGTGACTGTGTGTGGAGGGGGGTGGGGAGAAATTATTCGGTTCAGTGCGGCTGCAGCTGTGCGACAATCACGAAACCAGTGAATCCTAACAGTGGCGTTTCACGTGACAACGGTGCTAGCCCCTTTAGATTGGTGAATCGTTGCACCTGCTGCACCGTTTTTGCCGCCGTAAAAGTCCACAGTTTTCACGACGGCGTCAGCACTTCGGAAACAGAGAATGCAATCCAAAGGCAAGCTCCCACTTACTGTGCTAAACCATAGAGAGACTTACTATCTGATCTTTGCAAAGTAAATTGTTTGTGAATTTCAGGTATATGTTTAGAGAACCTTGTGATCTAATTCTACAATGGTTTCCTCAGCACTCTTTCCCTCAAAGCCCATCTCCATGGCAATGTGAACCACATAAGCCTTGTAGCCAGGTAGAAATGCTGGTAGGGCCTGGGCCCTAACTATTTCTGTCTTGGAATTAATTAGACATTTTAAAGTATAACTGTTCACAAATTGACATTAACAACACATCCCTAGGACTTGAAGACAGTCTATCCACTGATATCACAACTTTGTGGATCATTGTTTACAGGTATGAATATCCCACATCAAGCTCCCAGTAAAACACTCTGGCCTTCCCTTTAATCTGCTTGTTGCCTGCAAAATTCAGGATAGGTTATATGATCCCCTTCATTTTTCTCAAATTAAAGAAGATTCCAAAACAGAATAATCTGTTAAACCTGCTCCTAATAGCAAACAACAGTAATGTGTACTATTATCCTCCCTCGGACAAAACTGTGTATAGGATTAGAATTGTACCTACAAATATTTTGTGATTTATTTTGATGTATATCTCAATGGATTTATCGTTTTCTCTCACACTTATTCAAACATCATGCTGGCACCTACCTCACACCCAAAAATGAGTGAGATATTCTGATCTGGGATACATGAGTGATCCAAGCAGATTCAATTGTAATTTTCGAAAGTGAATTGACTACATATTTGAAGAACAGATTGCAGTGCTATGGAGAATGAGCAAGGGAGTGGGACTAATTGGACAGCTCTGACAGAGTCAACAGATGCACAGTGCTGTATGATTTGCTGTGTCAGACATGGCTCTACTTCTGGAACTGTGACCTCTGACTCAGAGGTTGTGAGCCCTAGTTCCACTCCCATTCCAAGACTTGAGCATAAATATTTAAGCTGATATTTCAGTTCAGCACTCATTTCTTTCAGATGAAAGTCTCACCTATCTTCCCAAGTGAATGTGAAAGATCCCATGGCATTATTTCAAAAAAAAGCTGGAGATCCCCAGTGTCCTAGTCAACATTTATCCTTCAATTAATAGTACAAAAACAGTATCTGGTCATTACCATATTTCCATTTGTGGGAACTTGTGGTGTGCAAATCATCTTCCAAGTTTGCCTGCCAAGTTTCCTGCATAACAACTGTGTCTGCACTTCAAAAATACTTCATTGGCTCTATATAATGTCCTGTCATCATAAAAGGCATTGTGTAATAAGAACGAAGAAAAGTTCAGCACAGGAACAGGCCCTTCAAGCCTGCGCTGACCATGCTGCCTGTCTAACCTCTAACCTTCTCATAGATGTTTACAGCATGGAAACAGGCCCTTCGGCCCAGCTTGTCCATGCCGCCCAATTTCTATCACTAAGCTAGCCCCACTTGCCAGCATTTGGCCCAAAACCCTCTATACCCACCCTGCCCATGTAACTTTATTTTGATGTATATCTCAATGATTTTTCGTTTTTTCTCACTTATTCAAACATCATGCTGGCACCTACCTCACACCCAAAAATGAGTGAGATGTTCTGATCTGGAATACACAAGTATACAAGGAAACAAATTGTACCCGCCTCTACCACTGCCTCTGGCATCTCATTTCAGATGCTCACCACCCTCTGTGTGAAAAGATTTCCCCTCTGGCCTCTTTTGTATCTCTTCCCTCTCACCTTAAACCTATGCCCTCTAGTTCTAGACTCCTCCACCTTTTGGGAAAGGTGTTGGTTATCTACCTTATCTATGATCCTCATTATTTTATAAACCTCTATAAGATCGCCTCCTCCGCTCCAGGGAAAAAAGTCCCAGCCTTTCGAGCCTCTCCTTATAACTCAGACCATCAATTCCTGGTAACATCCTCGTAAATCTCTTCTGCACTCTTTTTTAACAATATCCTTGCTATAATAGGGTGACCAGAACTGAACACAATATTCCATGTGGGGTCTTACCAATGACTTGTACAACTTCAACAAGACGTCCCAACTCATGTATTCAAAATTCTGACCAATAAAACCTCACATGCTGAATGCCTTCTTCACCACCCTGTCCACCTGCGACTCCACGTTCAAGGAGCTATGAACCTGTACCCCTAGATCGCTTTGTTCTGTAACTCTCCCCAACTTCCTACCATTAACCGAGTAGGCCTGATTTGATCTACCAAAATGTATCACCTCACATTTATCCAAATTAAACTCCATCTGCCATTCATCAGCCCACTGGCCAGGGGACAGGCCAGTTTTTTTTTTAAATTTCCAGTATTTTTTTTAAATTTCAGAGGGGACAGGCAGAATTGGAAATATAGGAATGCATCCTGAAAACGGTGTGCAAGTGGATATTCTAGTGTCAAGACTGTCCTTTCATTAATATATTTAAACTGAGCTCCCAGAGCTTAACTGGGAGTCAGATTTAAAATTCACTATGGTTGCGTGGATCTCCTAGGAATCAATGAACCCTGAATCACTGAAATAATTCTAGGAAGCGCTGACTCCATAAATTAACTATAGTTTGCAGCATTTCTGCTGGATCAGGAGGAGCAGGATTGGTCCCTCCAAACTCTTTACGAAGCCTTCAGTCTTACCCTGCCATCCCTGCCAACCACAGCCTCTCCATTGCCTTCACCTGATCAATTCTCTCCTACCTCACTACCCAGACCCTACAACCCTGCTGGCTTCTCTCACCCTCCAGCCCTGTGATACTATTCCTGCCTACCTCAAAGGCTGCTGTCTCCCACTGTATCCCCAACCAAGCTGCAATGACTAACAAACCCCCACCCTGCTTTCACAAGATCTGACGGCCTCTCTCCTCCAATCATGTACTGCAGACTGTCCCTGGGGTCTCCCACCACTTGCTTTCCCTCCTAAACACTGGCCAAGCTGTCAATTTGGCCAGTGGCCAGACAGGAGCCAGATCAAAAAACTTTGAGCTTCTGCAGATGTCTCTGGCCTTACCAGACTTTTTGGAAGTTTGTACAACATCCTCTACTTTCAACTACCCCCTTAACCCTGTATCCTTCGCTCCCCGTGCTTTCTCCTGACTTGCACACGCAATTAGGACAGATGGCAAAGTCAGAGGAATATTTAATTGGCTGCAGTCATAGACGCTCCATAGCACAATTATCCCAGGCGATCTGTTGTGCTCCTTTCTTCTCACTCTAAACTTCCAGGGTCCATATCCATCTATTCCCATAATATTCACGTATTTGTCAAGATGTCCCTTAAATATCACTATCCAACCTCGCTTCCACCACCACCTCCTCCGGTAGCGAGTTCCAGGCACCCACTACCCTCAATGTAAAAATCTTCCCTCGCACATCTCCTCACCTTTGTCCCTCGCATCTTAAATTTATATTCCCTATTAATTGACTCTTCCACCCTGGGAAAAAGCTTCCAACTATCGACTCTATCCATGCCCCTCATAATTTTGTAGACTATCAGGTTTCCATCGTTCCAGTGAGAACAAACACTCTGTTTATCCAACCTCTCCTCGTAGTTAATGCCCTCCATACCAGGCAACACCCTGGTAAACCTCCTCTGTACCCTCTCCAAAGCCTCCACATCCTTCTGGTCGTGTGGTGACCAGAATTGAGCACTATATTCCAAGTACGGCCTAACTAAGATTCTATACAGCTGCAGCATGCCCTGCCAATTTTTTTAAACTAACGTTGCAAGTTTTTCTTTCCTTTTATGAATTGTAATTCCTGATCAGCCAAACTCTACAATTCTCCCCAAATGAACAAAATATCTTCAACTTGAAATGTTAACTTTGTTTTTCAGACAGTGCTTGACCTGCTCAACATTTCCAGTATTGTTTTTTTAAATTTCAGATTTCCATCTGCAGAATTTTGTTTTTGTTGTGTTTTTCTTGGCCAAAACTATTTCTATCGCTTCTTCTACCAATCGGTCTTTTGATGGGGATCAGATGACATTCGATCTATTATTGTATCATTTTCATATTGCGGTAAACCACTGTTACACCTGTATTAGGTGATGTAAGGTAGGACCTGTACTACATGTTCGCCGGTAGCCCCTGCCTGCTGGCTCCGCCCACTAGGAGAAGTATAAATATGCGTGTTCTCTATTCGGCAGCCATTTCGCCAGCTTCTGTGGGAGGCCACACAGCTTACTGCAATAAAGCCACAGTTCTATCCAACTTTAGTCTTTGTACAATTGATCGTGCATCAATTTATTGCAGTAAGATTTTCTAAAAGATGGACCTCCGAATCAAACCAGATCGCCTGAAGCTGGATCCGCACTCAAGCAACACCAAAAAGGACTTTAATCACTGGTTGGCTTGCTTCGAGGCCGAGATCAACTCAGCGACCACCCCTCCGACGGAGGCTCAGAAGATACAGAACCTGTACTCAAGGTTGAGCTCCACCGTGTTTCCGATGATCCAGGATGCCCCGACCTACTCCGAAGCCATGGCACTCCTCAAAGAAAACTACGCACAGAAAACAAACACACTCTTCGCCAGGCACGTACTCGCCACTCGCTCTCATCTCCCTGGTGAGTCCATAGAAGACTTCTGGCGGGCCCTAATTCCACTCGTCCGGGACTGTGACTGTCAGGCCGTTACGGCCACCGAACATTCCAACCTTCTTATGCGCGATGCGTTTGTAACGGGGATTGGGTCGGACCTCATACGCCAAAGACTGCGAGAAGGGGCCACGCTTGACCTAGCTGAGACTAAAAAGCTAACACTGTCCATGACAGTCGCCTCACGTAATGCTCAGGCCTACCTCACCGGCCGTGCGGCCCACCCCTCCTGCCGTGCGGCCCACCACTCCTATCCCTCGTGGACCCCACAGACGGCCGCCCCAGCCGGGGCTTTACCCAGCCAGTACGCCTGCGCCACACGACAACCCGCGCACCCCGGGGGTCCCCAATGTTACTTCTGTGGCCAGCAGAAGCACCCCCGCCAACGCGGACCGGCCCGCACTGCCATTTGCAAGGCTTGTGGCAAAAAGGGGCACTTCGCCACGGTATACCAGGCCCGCGCAGTCGCCGCTATCACACCCTCCCCCCTGACCTACACACAATGGGCACCATCTTCATCCCAGACCACACGCGGCCAGTGGGCGCCGCAATCTCCCCCCCCTCCCCCCAGTCCACGTGTGGCCCATGGGCGCCGCCATCTTAACCTCCCCGGACCACGCGCAGCCAGTGGGCATGGCGCAGCCAGTGGGCGTGGCATCTTCACCTCCCGGGGCCACGAGCAGCCAGTGGGCGCCGCCATCGTCCTCCCCTCAGTCTACATACGGCCCATGGGCGTCGGCATCTGTTCCAGCCCCCGCAACGTGCGGCCCATGTGCGCCGCCACTTTATCTCCTGCAGGATCTTCAGGCGCCATCTTGTCTTCCCCACTGGGCATGGACACCAACAGCATTCCACGACCTGGGCCCCCACGCTCTCCATCTTCTGACGCCAGTGACGACCGACCGCAGCTCGCCTCAGTGACGATCGACCAGTCACATCCGCACAACCTGGCCACCACATCGACCAGTGAGAGATCAATGGCCACGTAACCACTTGCCTACTGGACTCTGGGAGCACCAAAAGCTTCATCCACCCGGATAGGGTAAGGCACTGCTCTCTCGCGGTCCACCCGGCCAATCAAAGAATCTCCCTGGCCTCCGGATCCCATTCCGTCATGATCTGGGGGTTCTGCACAGTCATTCTCAGTCCAGGGCATAGAATTCAGCGGCTTCCGCCTCTACATCCTTCCTAATCTCTGCGCTGCACTACTACTAGGCCTGGACTTCCAGTGCAATCTCCAGAGCCTTACCTTCAAATTTGGCGGGCCCTTACCACCCTTCACTGTGTGCGGCCTCGCGACCCTAAAAGGTCGACCCACCCTCCCTCTTTGCCAAGCTAACTCCGGATTGCAAACACGTTGCCCCCAGGAGCAGACAGTACAGCACCCAGGACAAGACCTTCATCAGGTCCGAGGTCCAGCAGTTGCTTCGGGAAGGCATCATCGAGGCCAGCAACAGCCCCTGGAAAGCCCAAGTGGTAGTCATTAAAACTGGGGAGAAACACAGAATGGTCGTGGACTACAGCTAGACCATCAATCGGTACACACAGCTCGACACGTCCCCCCTCCCACGCATATCTGATATGGTCAATCAGATTGCGCAGTACCGGGTCTTCTCAATGATAGACCTCAAATCCACCTACCACCAGCTCCCCATCCGTAAATCGGACCGTCCATACACTGCTTTCGAGGCGGACGGTCATCCCTATCACTTACTCAGGGTTCCCTTCGGCGTCACTATCGGGGTCTCGGTCTTCCAAAGGGAGATGGGCCGAATGGTCGACCGGTACAGTTTGCGGGCCACCTTCCCGTACCTAGACAACGTCACCATCTGCAGCCACGATAAGCAGAACCACGACCCCGACCTTGTCAAATTCCTCCACACCGCCACTCTCCTCAACCTCACCTACAACAAGAAGAAGTGAGTGTTCAGCACACCCGCTTTGCCATCCTCGGCTATGTGTCCAGAACAGAGTTCTGGGGCCCGATCCCGACCACATGTGCCCCCTCATGGAGCTTCCCCTCACCCACTGCCCCAAGGCCCTCAAACGCTGCCTGGGGTTCTTCTCCTACTACACCCAGTGGGTCCCAAACTATGCGGACAAGGCTCGCCCACTCATTTAGTCCATCCACCTTCCTCTTACGGCCGAGGTACAACAGGCCTTTGCCCGTATCAGAGCTGATGTAGCCAAGGCCGGGATGCACGCAGTGGACGAAACACTGCCCTTCCAAGTAGAAAGCGACGCATCAGACTTCGCACTTGCCGCAACCCTCAATCAGGCAGGCAGACCTGTGGCATTCTTTTCCCGCACCCTTCATGCCTCAGAAATTCAGCACTCAACCGTTGAAAAAGAAGCCCAAGCTATCATTGAAGCTATGCGGCATTGGAGGCATTACCTGGCCGGCAGGAGATTCACACTCCTCACTGACCAACGGTCGGTAGCCTTCATGTTTAACATCACGCAACGGGGCAAGATCAAAAACGATAAAATCTTGCGGTGGAGAATAGAGCTCTCCACCTAGAATTACAAGATTTTGTATCGCCCGGCAAACTCAACGAGCCCCCAGACGCCCTATCCCGAAGTACATGTGCCAGCGCACAAGTAGACCGACTCCAGGCCCTACACGACAGCCTTTGTCACCCGGGGGTCACACGATTGTACTATCTTCTCAAGGCTCGCAATCTGCCCTACTCCATCGAGGAAGTACGGATAGTCACCAGGGACTGCCAGGTCTGTGCGGAGTGCAAGCCGCACTTCTACCAGCCGGACCGTGCGCGCCCGGTGAAGGCCTCCCGCCCCTTTGACCGCCTCAGCGTGGATTTCAAAGGGCCTCTCACCTCCACCGACCTAAACAAGTGTGTGGTTGATGAGTACTCCAGATTCCCTTTTGCCATTCCATGCCCTGATATGACGTCTGCCACCATCATCAAAGCCCTAAACACAATCTTCGCTCTGTTCGGTTTCCCTGCCTATATCCACAGTGACAGGAGATCCTCATTCATGAGTGATGAGATGCGTCAGTTCATGCTCAGCAGGGGTATCGCCTCCAGCAGAACAACCAGCTATAATCACCGGGGAAACAGGCAGGTCGAGAGGGAGAACGGGACAGTATGGAGTGCCGTCCAACTGGCCCTACGGAACAGGAACCTCCCAACCTCTCGCTGGCAGGAGGTCCTCCCTGATGCACTACACTCCATCCGGTCACTACTGTGCACCGCTACGAATAACACACCCCATGAACGTCTTTTTGCCTTCTCCAACAAGTCCACATCCGGGGTGTCACTCCCGACTTGGCTCGCAGCTCCAGGACCGGTCCTGCTTTGTAGGCATGTCCGATTCCACAAGGCGGACCCGTTGGTGGATAGGATGCACTTGCTCCATGCCAACCCCAGTATGCCTATGTGGCGTACCCCGACGGCCGCCAAGATACTGTCTCCCTCAGGGACCTAGCACCAGCAGGTTCTACCCATACACACTTCTCCAGCCCGGCGCCACACTCCCCTCCCCCAGCGCTCCCAACATTAACCCCACTAGGACCATCCCTCCTTCCCCTGCCCACACCAGAGGATGAAGAGGATTTTGGCACACTCCTGGAGTCATCCAACATCAGGCCAGCATCGACATCGCCGCCACTGCTACGTTGCTCCCATCGGAGCGTCAAGACACCAGACCAGTTGAATTTCTAACTGGCACCGGACTTTCAAAGGACATTTTTATCCCCCTGATAAAACACTGTACATAAATACATTACTGTATATATAGTTCTCCACCACCTCGCCGGACTCATTTTTAACAGGGGGTGAATGTGGTAAACCACTGTTACACCTGTATTAGGTGATGTAAGGTAGGACCTGTGCTACAGGTTCGCCGGTAGCCCCTGCTTGCTGGTTCCGCCCAGTAGGAGTATAAATATGTGTGTCCTCTATTCAGCAGCCCTTTCGCCAGCTGCTGTGGGAGGCCACACATCTTATTGCAATAAAGCCTCAGTTGTATCCAACCTTAGTCTTTGTACAATTGATCATGCATCACACAATACAAAGTTTCCAAGGCCTCTGGAAATTTCAAAAATATTAGGATAGTATTGCAAATAAATGGAAGATCTACATCTATAATAAATAAACAGTATAAATGTTTTTAGATAATCATTTCACCTTTACTTTGTATCAAAAACAAACCAGTTAACTTACTTTTTGGACTGCAGGGCTGCCGCAAAGCTTCCATTTTGCAACTGGATCTTTACCTTGTGAGCTGAATATTTCTACAAATGGTCCTCCCTTTAAATAAAAAGTTGAATGATTGTTTTCCACTTTGAGAAAGTAGGAAATCAAATTCAAACAGTCGTCAACCAACACCAAATTACAGAATTGAAAGAAATCGACAACGGTCGGGAACCACTCCGGAAAACATTCAACATTAAGTGCACCATCATAAGAGGATGAGAAAAGTTATATTGCGTAAATATAAACCCTTGCATTGTACAAAAGACCTTGGTTAGCACTGAAAGACGTTAGTATTGCTGACAATATTCGCGCACCGTGATTAAAACTTAGATCATGGTGAAGCATAAACATGGCAACGTTACCTGATACTCGTTCTTGAACATACTGCAAGACGGTTAGCAAGATGCGTGACAGTTTAATGAAGGAGATGCACAAAGAGCAACAATCTTGTTTTTACCGGCCGCCAACCGCTGGCTCACATGATCCGACCGAACCTGCCTCCGGCTGAAGAACAAATCGCAGCTCCAGCCACCATTTTGCACCTGTTGCGCATTCGTCCAATCAGAGGGCGGAATCCCGCCGCTCGCGAGGAGAGCACGTGCTGAAGCTCCCGGGTTGTCATGGTGACACGGACGCTGCAGCAGGACCGTTTGTTGCCTGTGCGCGTGCGCCCAGTTCTTGATGCCAAAAGGTGCTTCAGTTGGACCTCTGCCCTAGTGCTGTGTTGAGGATTGAGCTGCGGGAGCCAGCAGGTTTTTGTTTTTTCTCAGTTAATTTAAAGCGCTATTTTAGTGCCCAATGATGTGAGCTTAGCCCTCTTGGTAGCACTCTGGCCTGTGAGCCAAAAGGTGTGCCTTCAAGCTCCACCCCAGGATCTCACAGCTGGTCATCATGACTGAGCCCTCAGTGGTTTCAGAGGCGCAGCCTTTCAAATGGGATCTTAGGCTGAGGTGCTGTCTGCCAGGTCGGTGTAGAAGATCCCGGAGCAAGAGACAGTGGAGGCCCAAAGACACTTGGGGATTCAGGTGCACAGATCATGAAAATGTCATGAACAGGTACAGAAAATTATCTAAGAGGCGAATGGAATACTAGCATTTATATCCAGAGAATGAGAATACAAGGGGGTGGAAATCATGCTTCAGCTATACAAAGCCAAGAGAAGACTTGGAGTATAATGAGCAGTTCTGAGCACTGTACCTTAGGAAGGGTATATTTATTTTCATTGATAGACTTCAAGAGGACATAGGCAAGCTGGTGGAATGGGCAGCCACGTGAAATTCAACACACAGTGAAATGGTACATCTTGTTAGGAAGGAGGAGCGGAAGCAATATATAATAAATGGCACAATTCTAAAGAGGATCCAGGAACAGAGAGATGTGGGAGTATGTGTGCTTAAATCATTGAAGGCTGCATGACAGGTTGAGAAAATGTTAGAAAAGGCAAATGGATCTTGTATTCGTAAATTATTATGACCTATTATGACACTCTGATTTGGCTTCAGCTGCAGTATAGTGGCCAATTCTGGGCACCGTACTTTAGGATGGATATGAAGGCATTAGAAAGACGGTAAACAATATTTACGACAATGGTTCAAGGGATGAGGGTCTTCAGTTCTATAGATAGATTGGAGGAGATGAGTTTTTCCCCTGAGGAAATAGAAGATTGGGAAGAAATGTGATAGAAGTGTTCAAAATGAGATATTTACACAAAGAGAAAATGTTCCTATTGGCAGAGTGGTGGAGAAACAGAGCACACTGATTTAAGGTGAATGGAAAAATGACCATTGGTCACATAAGGGAAAAACATTTTCGTGCAGCAAGTGTTGTTTTTTTAATTCATTCATGGAATATGAGCATCACTAGCAAGGCCCAGTATTTGTTGCCCATCCCTAATTACCCATCAGACATTGGTGAGGATCTGCATCTTGAACTCCTGCTGTCCATGCAGTGTACACTCACAGTGCTTTTCGGGAGGGAGTTCCAGGATTTTGACCCAGTGGCAATGAAGGAGATGAAATATAGTTACAAGTCAAGGTGGTGTGTGATTTGGAAGGGGGCTTGCAGGCGGTGAGGTTAGGTTAAGATCTAGAATGCACACCCTGCGAGTGTCACAGAGGCAGGTATGACTGGGGCTTTCAAAAGGAAGTTAGATAAGCACTTGAAGAGAAATAAATTGCTGGGCTACTGGAAAAAGGTAGGGGAGTGATATTAGCTGAGTTGCTCTTGCAGAGAGCCAGCACACGCACAGTGGGTTAAACAGCCTACTTCTATGCTGTGACCATTCTATGATTCTGTATTAGCAATGGAGAGAGTGCAGCATAGATTTGCTAGAATGATAATAAAAGAAAAATACTTTAGATGCTGAAGATTGAAATGAAAACAGAAAGTGCTGAAACAATTCAGCAGGTCTAACAGTATCTGTGGAGAGAGAAAAAGAGTTATGGCTGGATTCTCCGTTCCTGAGACTAAGAGTTGACGCCAGGCAGGATCTGTGGACTTCCACGACAGCAAAACTGACGCTGCACCGGGACAGATTCAGTGACTGTTAAGGGGCTAGCCCTGGCGCCACGTGGAACACAATCGATTCTAATAAGCAATGGTGCAGGATTCGCTGGTTTCACGATTGACACTCAAGACGTTAACAAGCTGCAGCAGCATTTAGACTTCTTACTCTGCCCACCCCAGTCCAAAGCCGGCATCTCCACATCATTTATTTAATACTAATGTTTTAAAGCTCCTTATTCTCATTAGATCCTGGTTCCCTACTAATTCTGGAATATGTTTTGTGTCTTTTAACATGAAGTCAGAAAAGAAAAGAAAGATATGCATCTACATAGTCCCTTTCAAAGCTACAGAATGTCCCAAAGCTCTTTACAGTCAATTCACTTTTGAATTGCAGTCACTATTGTAGGAAATGTGGCAGCCTCTGCACAAGAGAAACTCCCACAAGTAGCAATGTAATAATGATCGGGTAATCTGTTTTTATGATGTTGATTGAGGGATTAAATATTTGCCAGCACTCCAGGGATAACTCCCTTGCACTTACTCAGAATAGTGCCATGGAATCTTTTACATCAACCTGAGAGGGTTTAACATTTCATCTGAAAGACAACACCTCTGAGAGTGCAGTATTCTCTCAGTATGGCTTTGCATGTCTTCTTTGAATATTGTGATACAAGATACAAAATACAGATACAAACACAAAATATATTTAACGTCCCACATTTTCTTATTTTTTGTTATAATTTATATTCTCTCTGCCTCTGAGGAATTCAGGTTTGTATTTGTGAATCTCTTCCTTTTTATTTAACTATTGGAAGTGTTCGTCGAAGGGGCAGCACGGTGGCGCAGTGGGTTAGCCCTGTTGCCTTATGGCGCCGAGGTCCCAGGTTCGATCCCGGCTCTGGGTTACTGTTCGTGTGGAGTTTGCACATTCTCCCCATGTTTGCGTGGGTTTCGCCCCCACAACCTAAAGATGTGCAGGTTAGGTGGATTGGCCATGCTAAATTGCCCCTTAATTGGAAAAAATGAATTGGGTACTCTAAATTTATAAAGAAAAGAAGCATTCATCGAAAATCACAAATTTCTGTGGCAGCGAATTCCACAGATTCACTATTCTCTGAGTGAAGAAATTTCTCCTCATCTCAGTCCACAAATTATGACCCCGAGTTCTGGACTCCTCACCATCAGGCACATACTTTTTGAATGTACCCTGTCTAATCCTGTTTGAATTTTATAAGTTTTGTTGTGATCTGTACATCTGTACATACATCTGCACATACACCAGGGACTACAGACAGATGTAACAGCCACAGCATCACTAGAGGGCAGCATCAAAGACGGGTATAAAGGGTCCAGCCCAAGGGAGGATCCGCCACTTTCAGAAGCACAAGGTTAGTGAGCAGCAGCAGACAGAGACAGCTCGCATAGGCAGTTTACCTTAGCTTCACTGGTCATACCTCTTGACTATTATATCTAGTTAAGCTCTAGAAACAGAACTAACACACTGAATAAAGTATTTGTGTTCACTGGAAGTGTACAATCTTTATTCAGACTTAGAGAATAACATAAGTTTCTCTCAGATCCCCTCTCATTCTTCTAAACTCCAATGAATATAATTCTAACCAACTTAGTCTCTCCTCATATAACAGCCCCCAATCCCAGGAATCAGCCTAGTAAACTTTAGCAACAACATCCTTCCTCAGATAGCAACACCAGAACTGCTCACAATATTCCAATGCCCTATACAATTACAGTGAAACATCCCTATTTCTACACTCAAACCCTCTCACTATGAAGGCCAACTATTCTGGCACAGAAGGAGGCAATCAGCCCATCATGTATGCACCAGTTCTCAAAATGAACATTATGATTTAGTGCCACTTCCCTGCCTTTTTAATGTACCCCTGCATTTTGTTTCTGTTCAAGTAGTCATCCAATGCTGTGTTGAATGCCTTGATTGAGCCTGCCTCCACCACATTTCAAGGCAATGCATTCCAGGCTCAAACCACACGCTGTGCGAAAAAGTGCTTTATCTCATCACATTGTGATGACAACCTGAGCTAGCATGCGGTCAATTCCAGCCCCATTTGACCCGTAGTCACAACACAATTAAAATTTACAATTCAATTGTTGATACGACTAAACTACTGACAGCCAAGTTGAATGACCTGGAAGACCGTTCCATGGAAGTAGAACATCCGGATTGTGGGGTTGACGGTGGGAATTGAGGGTCATTCCCCCATGGAATACTTCTTGAACATATTCTTTCAGATGGTGTGTGAATGCCCACCTGAATTGCATCAGGCCCCTTGCCAACTTCTGCCGAAGCCACGATCTGATGATCCACCGCATGCGGTGATTGTGAGATTTCACAGTAATAAGGAAAAAGAGAGGGTTCTGTGATGGGCGAGCAAGCACCGCTACGTCAAGTGGGAAAGCCATCCTGTTAGGTTGTATCAAGACATGGGTGTGGAGTTGGTGAAAAAAAGAACCACGTTCAATGGAGTGAAAATCACCCTGCATAAACTGGAGCCCGGTTCAAGATGGGGTATCCAGCCCATCTTAGAGTAACATTCGAGGCAAGAGGCTATTTTTTCAATATGCCGGGATATGCGGGCTCTTTTGCTAAAAGGCATAAGTTGTGTACAGTGTAATGTGGTGGATGGCTCTGTCGACAGGCATGTTGTATTTTGTTTGTATTTATTGTTCTTGGGTTTTGTTTACTTGTTCTTGATATTAACAAAAGGGTTCCTTTTCTTTTTTTAAAGAAAAGAGAAAAGTTATTGTTTGGCACAGCATTCAGTCCCTGGTGGGGCATGCAAGTTAAATGGAGTTTTGGTAGTCCTTTATTTTACCTTTTCTCCAGTGGGAGTCTCGCTGCTAACTAGGGAGTTAGTTAACGGGAGTGAGTTTGGACGGTTTTTCAGCTCATTTTCCAGTTTTTTTTAGAAAATGAGTTTCGAGTTTTTGTTTTGTTTGGTTTTGTTAAATGTACATTTTAGTTGTAGAGAGGATTCTTGTTTGCCTCAACGTTGTTTGCTTTTGGGTGTGATCACATTAAGTGGTGATGGCGTTGTTGGTGGGGGGGGGGTGGGGGGGGGGCTGCGCATGTGGCAGTAATTTGCTGATGCTGACTGTTGCTTTTACTTTGCCAGTCTTTTGTCTTGGTTTAGTGGCCATCTTGGGTGGACCCTTTTGCTTTACCCTTTCAGTGCCCCTTGGTTAATCTTTGTGGTGGTATGATTTGCATAACTGTCTGCCATTGGTGCAGAACACCGGCTTACCATTGACCCTGGTCGGTCATGTGCCTCTCGACCGATTGGTTGAGACCAGTCATGTGACTGTTCTCTGATTGGTCGAGAGGCTGAGTTAACCACGCCTCCATACCGAGGTATAAATAGTCAGAACGCCCGGCGGTCGTCCATTTATTGTAGTCGACCGCAGGGCTAAGTTCTAGCTTATTAAAGCATAACTTTTGTACAGCAACTCGTCTCACGTGCAATTGATGGCTCATCAATCTTGCTTCGTGTAAATGACTGCCTCCAGAGTAAGGAGACGGGGGGGGAGGGGGGGGGGAGAGACTTCCAATCCGCTTGGTCATCTGGAATATTAGGGGTTTGAATGGTACAGTGAAGAGGTTGAGGGTATTTGCCCATCTCAAGATTTTAAAATCCGATGTGATTTGCTTGCAGGAGACCCACTTGCAGGTCAGGGATCAGACCAGGCTGTGCAAGGGGTGGATGGGGCAGGTTTTTCATTCTGGTTTTGATGGCAGGGCCAGGGATACAGCGATTTTAATTAACAAAAAAGTTCATTCGGTTTTCCTCCTCTAAGGTTAAAGCCAACCCCAATGGTCAATACATTATTGTTAGTGGTTCCCTGTTGAGCACCCTAGTTATTATGGTCAGCATTTACACCCCCAACTAGAATGATGTGAATTTTATTAACTCCTTGCTGGCCTCATTCCCTAACCCAACCTCACATCACCTCATTTTAGGTGGGGGATCTGAATTGTGTTTTGGACCCTAGATTGCATCGTTCCAAACCTGAATCTCTTTTTCCATCTGGGATGGCCAGGGCTTTACCTTCTTTTCTGACTCAGAAAGGGGGAGGGGGGTTTGATCCTTGGCACTTTTTATACCCGAATGATATAAACTTTGTTTTTTTTTCATATTTCCACCAAGTATACTTCCAGATTGTTTTTTTTATTTTGGATAGAGTTCTCCTCCCTTCGCTGGTGGGCAGCTGACTACTCAGCAATTGTTATTTTGGACCATGCTCCACACTTTATTCATTTGTTACTAGAGTCTAGCCCCATCCAGCGTCCATCCTGGAGGTTAGGCACTACACTCTTAGCTGATAATCCTATTGTCCACAGCCATAGACAATTATATAAAATCTAAAAGGTCAGATTCAATTCACCTTCCATGTTGTGGATGGCTCTAAAGGCGGCCCTCAAGGGGGATAGTTATCTCTTACAGGGCATATGTGTAGAAGACAGCTAGGTTGGATTTCACTTCCTCCGCCAGACTGGTCAGATTCCACTTGTGGATCCATCGAGGGCCGAAGGGCCTGTTCTGTGCTGTACTGTTCTATGTTCTATGTCCAGTCGTAGGGTATCTGGATCCCCTGGTAGCAGAATCTGTTTTGGGTAGTTTGAATGGTAGACCCACCAGCTCCATCCCTCCCCCCGTTCGGGTTCACCAGGAATACCCCTCTCTTGCCCAGGCTGAGTTTGTAACCCGAGAAGGCCCCAAACTCTTTCAGGAGCTTAATGATTACCTTCAAGCCATTCTGTGTGTCAGAGATGTAGAGGAGCAGGTCATCTGCATAGAGTGAGACTCTGGGCCCTCTGCCTTCTCTTCGGATGCTCTTCCAGCCTCTCTCTTCTCGCAGGATGATTGCCAGGTGTTCGATTGCCAGGGCAAACAGGAGCAGGGACAACGGGCATCCCTGCCTTGTGCCTCTCTGCAGCTGAAAGTATTCAGAGCTGGTAGTGTTGGTCCGAACGCTCATCTTGGGGGCATTGTACAGGAGTTTCATCCATGAGGTGAACCCCGTCCCTAGCCCAAACCGCTCTAGTACCTCTATGAGGCACTTCCACTTGACTCTGTCAAAGGCCTTTTCTGCGTCCAGGGAAACAATCATCCCTGGTGTTCTCTCCCCAGATGGGATCAGTATCATATTCTGCAGCCGCCTGCTGTTCGCAGTTAGCTGTCTACCGTCTACAAACCCCACCTGGTCCTCTGCGACACCTCTGGCACTCAGTTCTCCAGTCTCTTGGCCAGGACTTTCGTAAGTATTTTTGCATCTACGTTGAGCAGCGAAATTGGTCTATATGATTCGCATTCCGTTGGGTCTTTGTCTTTCTTGGGTATCAGCGATATAGTGGCCTGTGTTAGCGTAGGAGACAGGATGTCCCTCACTCACGAATCTGTAACATTTCCTGTAAGCGCGGGGCCAGAGCTGGTTCAAATTATTTATAGAACCCACTGTGTCTTGGCTACTTCCCCGCCTGCATGGAGCTGATACTCTCCATGACCTCTTCCAGTCCTATTGGTGTTCCCAGCTCATTTCGTCTATCGCCCCACACGATCAGCATGTCTAGTCCATCGAGGAACCGTTTCATTCCAGAGTCCCCATTGGGGGGCTCATAGGTGTACTGTCCCCGGTAGAAGGTCTCAAAGGCTCAGTTGACCTTTTTTGGTTCGGCTACCAGTCTGCTTCTGCTGAATTTTACCTGCACTATCTCCCACGTGGCTGCCTGCTTTCTCAGCTGGTGTTCCAGTAGGTGGTTAGCCTTCTCTCTGTGTTCATAAAAGAACTCTGGCGGAGTTGGTGCACTGCCTTCCTTGGGGATAGCAGATTCATTTGCAGCTATTTCTTCTCCACTAGAAGCTCTACATTCGGGCCCCAGAGTATTTTCTGTCAACCTCTAGGTTGGAGTTGATCAGTTGCTGCCTGCCCGTCCTCTCTTGCCTGTCTCTGCTTGCCTTGTAGGCTATAATCTCTCTCCTAATCTCTGCCTTCAGTGCCTCCCAGAACATGGAAGGTGAGACTTCCCTCTTCTGGTTGTTAGTCAAGTCCTCCTCTATGGCCTGTGATCATCGAATCATAGAATTTACAGTGCAGAAGGAGGCTATTCGGCCCATCGAGCCTGCACCGGCCCTTGGAAAGAACACCCTACTTAAGCCAACACTTCCACCCTATTCTCGCAACCCAGGAACCTCACCTACCCTTTTGGCCGCTAAGGGCAATTTAGCATGGCTAACCCACTTAATCTGCACATCTTTAGATTGTGGGAGGAAACCGGAGCATCTGGAGGAAACCCACGCAGACACGGGGAGAGCATGCAGACTCCGCACTGACAGTGACCCAATCCATGAATCGAACCTGGGAACCTGCAGATATGAAGCAACTGTGCCACCATGCGCCCTGTGCTACCATGCCGCCATGATGTTTTCTGGCAGTAGGCCTTGTCGGCCAAGAGGTCCATGTCCACCCTCCGTGTGGGGTGTTGGGCAAGTCCATCTCCAACCTCACATCCATGTACATAGAACATAGAACAGTACAACACAGAACAGGCCCTTCGACCCTCGATGTTGTGCCGAGCATTGTCCAAAACCAAGATCAAGCTATCCCACTCCCTGTCATTCTGGTGTTCTCCATGTGCCTATCGAATAACCGCTTGAAAGTTCCTAAAGTGTCCGACTCCACTAGCACAGCAGGCAGTCCATTCCACACCCTAACCACTCTCTGAGTAAAGAACCTACCTTGGACATCCCTCCTATATCTCCCACCCTGAACCTTATAATTATGCCCTCTTGTAACAGCTACATCCACCCGAGGAAATAGTCTCTGAACGTCCACTCTATCTATCCCCCTCAACATCTTATAAACCTCTATTAAGTCGCCTCTCATCCTCCTCCGCTCCAAAGAGAAAAGCCCTAGCTCCCTCACCCTTTCCTCACAAGACCTATCCTGCAAACCAGGCAGCATCCTGGTAAATCTCCTTTGCACCCTTTCCAATGCTTCCACATCCTTCCTAAAGTGAGGTGACCAGAACTGCACACAATACTCCAAATGTGGTCTCACCAGGGTCATGTACAGTTGCAGCATAACCCCGCGGCTCTTAAACTCATGCCCCCTGTTAATAAATGCTAACACACTGTATGCCTTCTTCACGGCTCTATCCACGTGAGTGGCAACCTTCAGAGATCGGTGGACATGAACACCAAGATCTCTCTGTTCCTCCACATTCCTCAGAACCCTGCCGTTGACCCTGTAATCCGCATTCAAATCTTTTCTACCAAAATGAATCTACTCGCACTTATCAGGGTTAAACTCCATCTGCCATTTTTCGGCCCAGCTCTGCATCCTATCAATGTCTCTTTGCAGCCTACAACAGCCCTCCACCTCATCCACTACTCCACCAATCTTGGTGTCATCAGCAAATTTACTGACCCACCCTTCAGCCCCCTCCTCCAAGTCATTGATAAATATCACAAATAGCAGAGGACCCAGCACTGATCCCTGTGGTACACCGCTGGTAACTGGTCTCCAGTCTGAAAAATTTCCATCCACCACCACCCTCTGTCTTCTATGTGATAGCCAGTTACTTATCCAATTGGCCAAATTTCCCTCCATCCTACACCTCCTTACTTTCTTCATAAGCCAACCATGGGGAACCTTATCCAATGCCTTACTGAAATCCATGTATACGAGATCAACTACTCCACCTTCTTCTGCACACTTAGTCACCTCCTCAAAGAATTCAAGCAAATTTGTGAGACAAGACTTGCCCTTCACGAATCCGTGTTGACTATCCTGGATTAAGCTGCATCTTTCCAAATGGTCATCAATCCTATCCTTCAGGACCTTTTCCATTAACTTACCGACCACCGAAGTAAGACTAACCGGCCTATAATTACCAGGGTCATTCCTATTCCCTTCCTTGAACAGAGGAACAATATTCGCCACTCTCCAGTCCTCTGGCACTATCCCCGTGGACAGTAAGGACCCAAAGATCAAAGCCAAAGGCTCTGCAATCTCATCCTTTGCCTCCCAAAGAATCCTTGGATGTATCCCATCTGGCCCAGGGGACTTGTCGACCCTAAGGTTTTTCAAAATTGCTAATACATCCTTCCTCAGAACATCTACCTCCTCCAGCCTACCCACCTGTATCACACTCTCATCCTCAAAAACATGGCCCCTCTCCTTGGTGAACACTGAAGAAAAATATTCATTCAACACCTCCTATTTCTCCTGACTCCATGCACAAGTTCCCACTACTGTCCTTGACCGGTTCTACCCTCACCCTGGTCATTCTTTTATTTCCCACATAAGAGTAAAAAGCCTTGGGGTTTTCCTTGATCCGACCCACCAAGGACTTCTCATGCCCCCTCCTAGCTCTCCTCAGTCCTTTTTTTAGCTCATTCCTTGCCACCTTGTAACCCTCAAGCGACCCAACTGAACCTTGTTTTCTCATCCTTACTTACGCTTCCTTTTTGCTCTTGACAAGTCATTCAACCTCTTTTGTGAACCATGGTTCCCTCACACAGCCATTTCCTCCCTGCCTGACAGAGACATACCTATCAAGGACACGCAGTATTTATTCCTTGAACAAGCTTGTGCCTTTCCCTGACAGTTTCTGTTCCCATCTTATGCTCCCTAATTCTTGCCTAATCGCATGATAATTACCCCTCCCCCAATTATAAACCTTGCCCTGCCATATGGCTCTCTCCCTCTCCATTGCAAAAGTGAAAGACACTGAATTGTGGTCACTGACTCCAAAGTGCTCTCCCACAAACAAATATAACACTTGGCCCGGTTCATTACCCAGTACCAAATCCAATGGGCTCCCCCCTCTTGTCAGCCTATCCACATATCGTGTCAGGAAACCCTCCTGTGCACACACTGTGCAAAAACTGCCCCATCCGAACTGTTCGACCTATAGAGGTTCCAATCAATATTTGGAAAGTTAAAGTCACCCATGATAAATACCCTGAGACCTCCATACCTATCCACAATCTGTTTTGCAATTTCTTCCGCCACACCTTAATGTGAAGTGTGGTCAGAGATGACTATTGCGAGCTCTGACTATTTCTGGAAACACCAATTTCCCCCACAGCAAAGAAGTCGGTCCGTCTTCCATCCATCTCCAGGTTGTGGGGGGAGGGGTTGGGGGAGTGCGGGTGGAGGCATTTGTTCGGGTCGATGGTCTCCCTCTCTCTGGGGTGGTTCCCTCGCCCCGTGTGTCCGCCGACTGGTTGGCTTTTCCCTCCTCTCCTGCCATCTCTACGGCCTCTTAAGCTCCCGTTCACTGGCATATTGTTCCTCTTCTCTACCTTACTTATTTGTTGGTGAAATAAGTCTGAATTTTTGGGCTAAATTAAACTTTAAAAATGTTTTTTTTGCTGTATGTAGCGCTAACAATTATACTCACAGACGAGAGACTAGTACAATAGAGGCTTTATTGCTGTGCGATGCTATTCCTCCATCTGCAACTGTAGACTAAGGTCTGAGTGACTCACACGCATATTTATACACAAGCTCCCTGTGGGCGGAGCTAGCCAGCAGGGGCTTACTGGAGGAACATGTATTACAGGTACAGGCATACATCCCCCTACTGCAAGTACACATAACTACAGTGGTTATATCACCACATTCACCCCCTGTAAAAAATGAGTCCAGCGGGGTTGACGTGTAACTCTAATACATAGGATGAGCTATTTACAAGAGGGTCCAAACAAAGAAAACCAAGAGTCCATCCGAGAGCGAGCCGAAATCTTCCATGTCCTCCAGTGTGGGAAGGGGGGCGAGGGATGGACCTGGTGGGGACGAATAGGGGGGCGCCGGGGAAAAGGAGGTTGGCGCAGGGGGAAAAAGGGCGTGGGCATGGGATCGGCACCTGAGGGAGCCAGGTCCCGGAGCGAGACTGTGTCATCGCAGCCGTCGGGAACTCCACGTAGGCATACTGAGGGTTGGCGTGGAGAAGGCGTACTTTGTCCACCAGGGGTTCCGCCTTGTGGTACCGGACATGCCTACGGAGATGGACTGGGACCGGAGTCATGAGCCACGTCGGGAGCGACACCCCGGATGTAGACTTCCTAGGGAAGGCAAAAACACGTTCATGGGGTGTACTGTTCGTTGCGGTGCACAGTAGCGACCGAATGGAATGGAGCGCGTCATGGAGGACCTGCTGCCAGCGAATGGCTGGGAGGTTCCTGGACCACAGGGCCAGCTGGACGGCCCTCCATACCGCCCCGTTCTCCTTCTCTACCTGCCCGTTTCCCCGGGGGTTGTAGCTGGTCGTCCTGCTGGAGGCGATACCTCTGCTGAGCAGAAAATGACGCAGCTCATCGCTCATGAACGAGGATCCCCTATCACTGTGGATATAGTTGGGGAAAACCGAACAGGGCGAAAATGGAATCCAGGGCCTTGATGACGGTGGCAGACGTCATATCCGGGCATGGGACGGCGAAGGGGAACCTAGAAAATTAATCGACCACAAGGATGTATGTGTTGCGGTCGGTGGAGGGAAGGGGCCCTTTGAAGTCCACGCTGAGGCGTTCAAAGGGGCGGGATGCTTTCACCAGGCGCGCGCGATCTTGCCGGTAGAAGTGCGGCTTGCACTCGGCACAGATCTGGCAGTCTCTGGTGACTTTCCGTACCTCCTCGACGGAGTAGGGCAGATTGCAGGCTTTGATTAGATAGTACAAGCGAGTGACCCCCGGATGGCAAAGGCTCTTGTGTAAGGCACGGAGCTGGTTCACTTGTGCGCTGGCACATGTACCTCGGGAGAGGGCGTCTGGGGGCTCGTTGAGCTTGCCGGGGCGATACAAGATCTCGTAATTAAAGGTGGAGAGCTCGATTCTCCACCGCAAGATTTTGTCATTCTTGATCTTGCCCCGCTGCGTGTTGTTGAACATGAAGGCTACCGACCGTTGGTCAGTGAGGTGAGTGAATCTCCTGCTGACCAGGTAATGCCTCCAGTGCCGCACAGCTTCAACGATTGCCTGGGCCTCCTTTTCAACAGAGGAATGCCGAATTTCGGAGGCGTGGAGCGTGCATGAAAAGAATGCCACGGGTCTGCCTGCCTGATTCAACGTGGCGGCAAGTGCGACATCTGAAGCGTCGCTTTCTACTTGGAAAGGCAGTGTCTCGTCTACTGCGTGCATCCCCACCCTGGCTAAGTCAGATCGAATGTGGGCGAAGGCCTGTTGTGCCTCGGCCGAGAGGGGAAAACGTGTGGACTGGATAAGTGGGCGGGCCTTGTCCGTGTATTGTGGGACCCACTGGGCGTAATAAGAAAAGAACCCAAGGCAGCGTTTGAGGGCCTTGGGGCAGTGGGGGAGTGGAAGCTCCATGAGGGGGAGCATGCGGTCGGGGTCGGTCCCCAGTAGTCCTTTTTGGACTACGTAGCTGAGGATGGCTAAGCGGTCTGTGCGGAACACGCACTTCTCCTTGTTGTACGTGAGATTAAGGAGAGATGCGGTGTGGAGGAATTTAGAAAGGTTAGCATCATGGTCCTGCTGGTCATGTCCGCAGATGGTGACATTGTCGAGGTACGGGAAGGTGGCCTGCAGTCCGTACCGGTCAACCATTCGGTCCATTTCTCGTTGAAATACCGAGACTCCATTTGTTACGACGAAGGGAACCCTAAGAAATTGGTACAGACGACCGTCTGCCTCGAAGGCAGTGTAGGGACGGTCCGATTTACGGATGGGGAGCTGGTGGTAGGCGGATTTCATGTCAATAGTAGAGAAGACCCGGTACTGTGCAATCTGATTGACCATATCAGAAATGCGGGGGAGGGGGTACGCGTCGAGCTGCGTGTACCGGTTGATGGTCTGGCTGTGGTCCACGACCATCCTGTGCTTCTCCCCGGTCTTAACCACTACCACCTGGGCTCTCCAAGGGCTGTTGCTGGCCTCAATGATACCCTCCCGAAGCAGCCGCTGGACCTCGGACGTGATGAAGGCCTTGTCCTGGGTGCTGTACCGTCTGCTCCTGGTGGCGACGGGCTTGCAATCTGCGGTCAGATTGGCAAAGAGTGAGGGAGGCTCGACCTTGAGGGTCACGAGGCCGCAAACGGTGAGGGGAGGCAGGGGTCCGCCGAATTTGAGGGTGAGGCTCTGGAGATTGCACTGGAAATCCAGGCCTAGTAAGAGTGACGCGCAGAGGTTGGGGAGAATGTACAGACGGAAACGGTCGAATTCCACGCCCTGTACAGTAAGTTTAACCAGGCAGAAACCCCGGATCGGGACAGAGTGGGACCCGGAGGCGAGAGAGATCTGCCGGTTGGCGGGATGGACCACAAGGGAATAGTGCCTTACCGTGTCCGGGTGGATGAAGCTCTCGGTGCTCCCGGAGTCGATGAGGTCAGGAGGTCACGTGGCCGTTGACCAGCACCGATGTGGAAGAGTGTGCCAGGTTGCGAGGACGGGACTGATCGAGTGTAACAGAGGCGTAAAGTGGGCGATCGGCGGTCGAGTCAGATGAGGAGCGGTAGCGACCCGTGTCCCGTGGCCCCCTCCCGGGGAGGACAAAATGGCGGCATCTGGAGTACCTGTGGGTAAAATGGCGGCGCCCATGGAGCGCACGTTGTGTGGTCGGGAGAAAATGGCGGCGCCCATGGAATGCACATGGCGGTGGTGGATGAAGATGGCGGCGCCCATGGAGCGCACGTGGCGGGGGCGGCGAAAGATGGCGGCGCCCACTGATCGCACGTGGGGTCGGGGGAAGCGGACGGCGGGGCCCATTGAGCGAGCGGCTGAGGCGAGGGGACCGGGGGCGCGATAGCGGCAACCGTCCCGCACTGACACACCGCTGAAAAGTGGCCTTTCTTGCCACAAGCTTTGCAGGTCGCGGTGTGGGTCGGGCAGCGCTGGCGGGGGTGCTTCTGCTGACCGCAGAAGTAACATAGAACATAGAACAGTACAGCACAGACAGTGGGGACCCCCAGGGAGAGCGGTGTGGCGGGCAGCGCAGGCATTGTGCGCGGGGGCGGCTGCTGGGGTGGCCGTTTGTGGGGTCCATGAGGGGTAGGACGGGTGTGCCTGGGGGGCCGTTTGCGGGGTCCACGAGGGGTAGGACGGGTGGGCCGAGCGGCTAGCGGAGTATGGTCGCGCACTACGGGAGGCGGCTGTCATGGAAAGCGGCAGAGCCTTTGCAGCCGCGAGGTCGGGGGCAGCTCCTTCCAGCAGTCGTTGCCGGATTGGGTCCGATGCAATGTCTGTAACAAAGGCATCGCGCATGAGTAAGTCAGAGTGTTCCGTGGCTGTGAGGGCCCGGCAGTCGCAGTCTCGTACCAGAGGTATAAGGGCCCTCCAGAAGTCCTCAATCGACTCACCTGGCTGCTGGACGCGAGTAGAGAGTTGATGCCTCGCAAACAGGGTGTTCGCTGACTGTGCATAGTTCTCCTTGAGCAGTTCCATAGCTGTGGTGTAATCAGTCGCATCTCGAATTATCGGAAAGACACTGGAGCTAAGTCTGGAGTACAGGAGTTGCTTTTTCTGAGCCTCCATCGGGGGAGGGTCCGCCGAAGAGATGTAGGCCTCAAAGACTGCAAGCCAGTGAACAAAGTATTTTCTGGCGTGAGGCGACTGCGGATCCAGCTGCAGATGGTCAGGCTTGATTCTGATGTCCACGGTGAACGGAAAATCACACAGCAATAAATTGTAGCGCTAACAATTATACTCAAAGGCGAGAGACTAGTACAATAGAGGCTTTATTGCTGTGCGATGCTATTCCTCCATCTGCAACTGTAGACTAAGGTCTGAGTGACTCACACGCATATTTATGCACAAGCTCCCTGTGGGCGGAGCTAGCCGGCAGCGGCTTACCGGACGAATCTGTATTACAGGTACAGGCATACATCCCCCTACTGCAAGTATACATAACTACAGTGGTTATATCACCACACTGTATTTTACAGGAGAGCCACATGATGTGCGGCTGCTCAGCACATTACGGCCACCGGAAGTCCCAAAACGATTTTTAAATCCTTTTAGCACAATTTCTCCTTTTACCACAATCTTTGTAGATCAGAGCCTCCTGCAGGTAATTCGGTTATGTCTGACATTCTGGACAGTCTTTCCATCCCAATGGTTGAGGTGGATCTGAGCAATGAGTTGCACTCCCCGCTATGCCCAGATGAGAATTTAAAGTGTATCGGGGTGATGCCATCCTGCAAGACTCCTGGACCAGATGGCTTTCTGATTTAATTTTACAATAGGTTATCGAAGCAGCTTATGGCAATGTTATTGGGCATGTTTGATGATTCCCTATCCTGTGGGTCGCTGCCTCCGACCCTCACTCAAGCCTCCGTTTCCTTGCTTCTTAAGAAATACAAAGACCCGATAGAGTGTGGTTTGTACCACCTATATCACACTTGAATGCGGACATCAAACTACCCGCTAAACTGTTGGCGCTGCGGTTGGAGCCTTGCCTCCCAAATATAATTTTAGAGGATCAAACAGGCTTCATGAATGCAGTTGTCAGCCAATATTCGCCGCCTGTTAAAAATTATCCTTTCCTCCTCTCCAGTATCTGAGCCCGAGGTGATGCTGAAAAGGCATCAAAGTGGAGTGGGAGTATTTATTTGTGATTCTTAGAAGGTTTAAATTTGGTCATAAATTTAAGTCCTGGATTTGTCTACTATATAATTGCCCTTCTGCTCATGTTTATATATGAACTCTGACTATTTTACCTTGAATCGAAGCACTCGGCAGGTCTGCCCACTTTCTCCATTCATGTTCACTCTGGCAATAGAGCTACTCGAGTCAGTAGGAGGGTATTTGTCAGGATGGGGTGGAGCATCAGGTGTCTCTCTCTATGCAAATGACCTACTTTTTTATATTACGGACCCAGCCACCTCCATAGACTGCATAACAAAGTTGCTTAACAACTTTGAATCCTTCTCGGGAATAAATTGACCTTAGACAAGAGTGGCGGCACGATGGCACAGTGATCCAGGTTCAATTCCAGCATCGGTGACTGTGTGGAGTTTCACTTTCTCCCCGTGTCTGCATGGGTTTCCTCCAAGTATTCCGGTTTCCTCCCACAGTCCAAAGCCATGCTAAATTGCCCCTTAGTATCTAAAAGGTTAGATCGAGGTCAGGTTACAGGGTTAGGGTGGAGGTGTGGCCTTAAGTAGAGTGCTTCATCCAAGGACCAGTGCAGAGTCAATGGGCTGAATGGCCTCCTCTTGCACTGCAAATTCTGTGATTCTATGATTCTAAGAGTGAATATTTCCCAGTTAACCATCCCAGGAGGTGAGCCCAATTGGGGGGGCATTACCTTTTCGCCTTTTTAAAACAAGCGTTTGCTATTTGGGGATCCGGATGGCCTACAACTGGGCCTCACTTCATAAAATGAACTACATGAATCTAGTTAATACCATCAAAATAGATTTGCAGAGATGGAATAGCCTACCTCTATCCTTGGCAGGTAGGGTTCAGACTATTAAATAAATATGCTCCTGAGGTTTTTCTTTTTCTTTCAGTGTCTTCCCATTTTATATCAAGGTCAGTAAATTGATATCCTCATTTATTTGGGTGGGTAAGAATCCTAGAATCCACAGCATGCTGCTACTAAAGGACAGACAGTCGGGACACTTGGCCCTCCCCATTTCTATTACCGTTCTATTACTGGTCGGCTAACATTCAAAAAATACTGTTGTAGATTAATGATCCCAATCTATCTGTGGACAGATGCAAGCTCGGTCCTTTTCTACTTCTTCTCTTCTTGCCAAATTCCCTGTCTTTTTCTCCCACCAGGTATTCCTCCCACTGGTGGTCTCCTCTCTTAGGATTTGGAGAGCTAATTTCCCTTCCTCCACTCGCACCTATTTGTAACAATCACTTTTTAGAGAGTTAGCTGACAAATTCTAGTTACTCAACTTTCGGTATTTTTAAGTTCACGTTTTTTGCGAATAAAGCTTTTCCTTCCTTTCCTCTGCTGCCACTTTCTTCCTTCCTTTCCTCTCATGCCACCTTCTTCCTTGATGAAGAGGATTCTGTCCCTATCCAGACCTGGCGAGGTGTCTATTTTGGATCCTTGTGGCAATATTCTTTCATCAGATTCTGCTGTGTTAAGCGGTATGAGGGCGAATTAGGAAAGTGAATTGGGCCCCATTCTTACTGATGGGGTTTGGAGCGAGGCCCTTCACAGAGTTAACACCACAATTTCATGTGCCACGTTGAGCCTGATTCAGTTTAAAGTCCATCACAGCATGCACCTAACTGGGGCAAGGATGAGTGGGTTTTTCCCCAAATGTTGAGGATAGGTTTGATCGCTGTTGTCTTGGTCTGGCTAGCCATGTGCATATATTCTGGTCCTGCCAAACTCGTAGGTTTCTGGGGTTCATTCTTTCATACCATGTCGGAGATATTCCATGTGGATTTATGTCTGTGTCCACTGGTGGCCACATTTAGTGTGTCGCATTCGCCAGTGATTCAGTCTGGAGCAGAGTTGGAGGTTGTCACCTTTGCCTCGCTGATAGCCTGGAGGCAGATATTGCTTGGTTGGACATCTCCCACTCCGCAAAGTGCCTCTGGGTGATTTGATGTCATTTCTGCTTTTGGAGAAGGTCAAATTCACCATTAGGGGGTGGGTGCCGAGGTTTTATCTAAGGTGGCAGCCATTAGTCACCGTCAGTTGTTAGTGGATTTAGGTTAGGTTTAGTATTCAAATTAATTATGGGTGTTTTGTGTTGTTTCAACTTTAATTTGTGGTTTTTTTGTAATTTTTGTTCTGGTTTGTATTGATTACTATGAAAAAAATGTTAATAAACATATTTACATTTTTTAATGACAATTGATTTTTATTAATAACAATATCTATAATTAAATAGGCAGCAAATACAACTGGGTAACTATTATCTAATTCCTAACTTCCCTTCTTTAACTCAGCCCACCCTTCACACACACCATACAGACAAACACAGAGGGGAAAGAGGGGTGTAAAATACAAAATGTAAAAGGATAATAGTCTCTGTTTCACATTGCCATCTTCCAGTTAGATTCTCAGTCTAAGCCTCCAGTTGAATGTCTTTGGTTTCAATCCTTATGGTTTTCTCAGTAGATTAATCAGGATCTCAAGACGTCTCTGCAGTCGTAGAAACAACAGGCAGGAACCCTTTTTTGGAGAGAGCGAGAGATAAACTCACAGCTTCTTCTCTCAATGTCCAGGACCTCCTCTCCTTTGGTGCTCTGAAAGCCCCACCTGGCTGAACCCAATCACTTTCTGTCACTGGCTAGAATACAGTATTTGGCTAATCCATTGGCCACCAGACAACCAATCAAACCAAATCCCTCCGATCTCTCAGATGCCAGAAAGTCTGAATTCTTCTCTTCAACATCTAAATCTTCATAGCGCACTCTACTATTTTGCAACTTTTAAGTTCACTTCCTCTGCTCGACTTAAAGGTGTATATCCATTGGATCAAAAATGATAATGACAAAGTAAAAGAAACGGGAAATAAGGGAATTAACAGGAAGGATCCTCACAATATTTGCTTCTTTTGTGCCCTCTCATTCTTGGTCCTTTTACAAGTGGGAAGAGTTTCTCCCTATCTTCTGACCAGCCCCTCCTGATTTTGAACATTTCCACCAAATCTTGTCTCAACCTTTTCGCCAAAGAAAGGAGAAAAACAAAACAGCCCCAATCTCTCCAATCTATCTTCATAACTGACGTTTCTCATCCCTGGAATAATTGATGTTGTACTCCAATTTGTTAATCTCCTTCCATGAGTGTAGTGCTCAGAACAGGACACAATTCTCCAGCTGAAGTTATATACACAATTCTCCAGCTGAGGTTATATACACAATTCTCCAGCTGAGGTTATATACACAATTCTCCAGCTGAGGTTATATACACAATTCTCTCGCTGAGGGTATGAGACCAATAAGTCAAGAACAATCCAGGGGACTTCCGGTGGCAGCATTTAATGGATAGTCACACAAGGTGCCTCGTGCGTGGATACGTTGTTTACGGCCCTTTTCGCCCTGTGTTTGGTGGGTGTTTGGATTAAACTTAATTAATTTAATGGGATAAGGTTCCCACATAAGAGAAATGCCCAGAATGTCCAGGTGGAAGAAGCCATCAAGAGTCGTTGACTGACTCAGAGTCCCTGAGGCTGTTCTGCCAAGACAATGGCAGAGGCCACTGCCATGACTCAGGCTGCTCCACTGATGGCTGAGATGCTTGCTGGCACCTTGGCAGAGAAACTTAAGAAACTATGGCAGTCTTTCTCCGAAGACCTCCACAAATCAATAGAAATAGCCCTGGCTCCAATTCGATTGGTGCTGATGGAGCTGGATGAGACAGTAAAGGTGCAGCGTTACAGGGTGTGGAGACGGCGCTTTCGAAGCAGAGCGATCAGATTGTCTCCTTGGAGGCTGAGATGGCGATGTTGGCCGGTGTTAATAAAGCACTGTGTGCCAAGGTGGACGACCTGGCGAATCACTCCAGGAGACAGAACCTTAGAATCGTGGGGTTGGCAGAGGCAGTGGAGGGAGTGAAACAGATTGAATACATGTCAAAGACGTGTGGGAAGATGGTGGGGGAGGATGGATCGATGTCCCCTCCTGAGCTGGATCCAGCCTCCCTTCCTGGCGAGCCACCAGAATAATCATTGTTAATTTCACAGCCATCAGGCGAAGGAATGAGTCCTGAGATGGGCCAAGGATCACCGAGACTACAAATGGTACAGCCATGCTATCAGGCTCTATCAAGAACTGGGAGTAGAGCTAGCGGTGTTTAACTAGGCCAAGGCCATATTGTGCAAGAATAAAGTTTGATTTGGGGTGGTATACCCTGCATGCCTCTGAGTGACTTATGATACGAAAAACTGTTATTTCAATGCATCAGGGGTGGCTGATGCTTTTTTTCGGAAGCTTGGGCTGAGGACGATTTAATTATAATTTTTTTGTGATCTTGTTATTGTTGGAGAGGGCATGTGATTATGGGAGCTTGTTGGGGTTTCTTGCACCAGTTTGTATTTTCTTGTTCTTGTGTGGGATCTTGTTTTTTCTTTGTTTATTAAAGTTGGTTTCAGGCAGGGGGCTGGGTTGTTACGGCTATTTATTTGTCTTTATCCTGGGCAGAAGTCACCCTGCTCACTGAAGAAGTTAGCTAACAGCAGCAAATTGGTGGGGATAACCGCAGCTCATTATTTTGGTGTAGTTTTAGATAATGAGCTTATGGTTTTTGTTTTGTTCGGGGTTAGGGGTAGCGGAGGTGGGGGTTCGGAGTGTTTGTTTGTATTTTGGATATCTGATTGTTTATTTGGGTGTGGTGTCATTGGGAGGCAAGGGGAAGGGAGTTTGCTGATGATGGCTACAGTTTATTCTTTGTTTTGTCTTGATGGCGGGTGTTTGGTAGCCACCTTGGGTGGGCTCGATGCCGGCACTTCGTAATTAGTTGTTGGTGTATCTCTTGGTGGAAATGGCTGACTCAGGTATATGGAAGGATGGAAGGCCCACAATTCGGTTGGTCACATGGAATGTAAGAGGGTTGAATGGCCCAGTAAAAAGGTGAGGATATTTGTTCACCTGAACAGTTTGAGTGCCAATGTGGTGTTTCTAAAAGAGATCCATTTGTGAGCTGCTAAGATTCTGATGGACCCGAACGGGAGGCATGTAATTATAAGAGGGTCTTTGGCGGGTACCTCAGTGGTCCTACTGAATGTGTATGCTCTAAATTGGGATGATGCGGCCTTTAGTACCAAGTTACTGTCTTCTATTCCGGACTTGGATTCACATCAGCTAATTTTTTTGAGGTGGGGAAGGTGGGTGATTTAAAGTGTGTTTTAGAGCCTCAATTGGACTGATCTAGGTCTAAACCTCTCAGTCCACTAAGGGTGGCAAAGGCATTTTGGCTTTTAAAGAGCAGATGGGTGTGGTAGTCACCCTAGCAGTATTATATGTATTAAGGTAAGACACGTACATTGGAGGTTCATGGGTAAATCCCTGCCTGCTGGCTCCGCCCAGTAGGCAGTGTATAAATGTGTGTGCTCGCCGCTGCTGCAGCCATTCTGGTGGCAGCTACAGGAGGCACAACATCTTTGCTCAATGAAGCCTCGATTATTCCACACTCTTGTCTTTGTGGTAATTGATAGTGCATCAATTTATTGAGCAAAGATTTTTAAAATGATGGATCTTCGCATCAAGCCTGATTGCCTGCAGCTGAGCCCTGAAGTAGCCAACGCTACGTCCACTTTTGACCACTGGCTAGCCTGCTTAGAAAGCTACCTCCGAACATCCACTGAGAAACCCTCAGATGTGCAGAAGCACCGAGTCCTTTACTCATGAGTAAGCCCTGACATTTTTCCTCTCATCCGAGATGCGCCCACTTACTCTGAAGCGATGGAGCTCCTGAACGGACATTACGTTCGGCCAATCAATCAACTATATGCCAGGCACCTCCAGTCCACGAGACAGCAACTCCCCGGTGAGTCTCTGGATGATTTCTGCTGTGCCTTGCACATCCTGAGGAGGAACTGTGACTGCCAGGCAGTTTCGGCAGTCCAGCATACAGAATTTTTAATCCGAGAAGCCTTTGTTACGGTCATGACGTCTGCATACGTCCGCCAGTGCCTACCAGAAGGGGGTACGCTTGATCTTGCGGGAACTAGGCAGCTCACAAACCCGTTAGAAGTGGCCTCCTGTAACGTCCAGTCGTATGCCCCAGACTGCGCGGCACCCTCATGGGCATCATGGGCCCCTCCAGCTGCTGACTCCAGCTCACCGCAAGTCTGCACCGCGCGGCTGCCAGCCAACCCTGGGGGGCCCCCAAGTGCTATTTTTGCGGACAGAACCAAGATCCCCCGGCAGCGCTGCCCGGCGCAGAGCGCGGCCTGCAACGGTTGTGGAACAACGGGAAACTTTGTTTCTGTTTCCAGGCCCGGCGTTCCTACAACCCCCACGTGCGACCCAGGGGCATTTTCCTCCTCGCAAGCCACATGTGGCCCGTGGGCTCTGCCATCTTCTTCTCCGCAGGTCACGTGCAGTCCGTGGGTGCCGCCATCTTTGATGCCGCTTGCCATGTGTGCCCCGTGGGTGCCACCATCTTCGGCGCCATTTTGGACGCCGTCTCAGGACCCCTGCTCGTCTGGCCGTTCATCGCCTGCCGCTACCTCCAGCACCGCTGACCAGCCCGGGACCTCCCAGCATCTGCTACAGACCTCCAAAGATTCTTCCAGAACACCAAACTCCTTAACCTCACGTACAATAAGGAGAAATGCATTTTCTGCACCAATCACTTAGCCATCCTTGGCTATGTCGTGGAAAATGGAGTTCTAGGGCCCGACCCCGACCACATGCGCCCCCTCATGGAACTCCCCCTCTCCCACTGCTCCAAGGCCCTGAAACGATGCCTGGGGTTTTTCTCCTACTATGCTCAGTGGGTCCCTAATTAGGCGGACAAGGCCCGCCCACTCATTCAGTCCACAGTTTTTCTCCAGACGGCTGAGGCCCGCCAGGCCTTCAACCACATCAAGGCAGACATCGCCAAGGCCACGATGCACGCGGTCGACGAGTCCCTCCCCTTTTAGGTGGAGAGCAATGCATCGGACATAGCTCTGGCCACCACTCTCAACCAGGCAGGCAGGCCTGTGGCTTTCTTTTCCCGCACCCTCCATGCCTCCGAAATGCCTCTGTCGAAAAGGAGGCCCATGCCATTGTGGAAGTTATGCGATATTGGAGGCATTACTGGCTGGCAGGAGATTCACTCTCCTCATTGACCAACGGTCGGTTGCCTTCATGTTGAATAACACACAGCGGGGCAAGATCAAAAACGACAAGATCTTGAGGTGGAGGATTGAGCTCTCCAGGTATAATTACAAGATTTTGTATCGCCCGGGGAAGCTCAACGAGCCCCCTGATGCCCTATCCCGCAGTACATGTGCCAGCGCACAAGTGGACCGACTCCGGGCTCTCCACTCCGACCTCTGCCACCCGGGGGTCACCCGGTTCTTCCATTTTATCAAGGCCCGCAACCTGCCCTACTCCATTGACGAGGTCAGGGCTGTCACCATAGACTGCCAGGTCTGCGCAGAGTGCAAGCCACACTTTTACCAGCCAGATCAAGCGCACCTGGTGAAAGCCTCCCTCCCCCTTTGAGTGCCTCAGCATGCAGTTCAAAGGGCCCCTCCCCTCCACCGACTGCAACACGTACTTTCTGAACATGGTCAATGAGTACTCCCGGTTCCCTTTAGCCATCCCATGCCCCGATATGACTTCTGCCATGGTCATTAAAGACCTTCACAGCATCTTCATACTGTTCGGTTTCCCCACCTATGTCCACAGCGATTGGGGATCCTCTTTTATGAGTAATGAGCTGCGTCAATTCCTGCTCAGCAAGGGCATCGCCTCGAGCAGGACGACCAGCTACAACCCCTGGGGAAATGGACAGGTGGAGAGGGAGAACGGGATGGTCTGGAAGGCCGTCCTGCTGGCCCTGCGGTCTAAACATCTCCCGGTCTCCCGCTGGCAGGAGGTCCTCCCCGACGTGCTCTACTCCATGCGATTGCTCCTCTGCATCGCGAATAACGAGACCCCCTCATGAACGTGTCTTTGCCTTCCCCAGGAGGTTCACCTCTGGGGTCTCGCTCCCAACATGGCTGACAGTTCCTGGACCCATCCTCCTTCGCAAGCATGAGCGGACCCATAAGTCGGACCCTTTGGTCGAAAGGGTCCACCTCCTACACGCGAACCCGCAGTACGCCTACGTGGCACCCTTTGGATCACCACCCACAGCCCCTGACCTGACACCATGCCCCCCCCCCGTTGCTTCATTCACCCCTGCGCCACTCACCCTCCCCCCAGCTAACCTCACTGCAGCCCCCGCCCCAGGAGGATCCGTCCTCCCATTGGTTCCACTCAGGGGTGACGAAGACGAGGACAACACGCTCCCGGAGTCACAGGTGACCAAGTCAGCGCCCACACCACCACCAGGACTGAGGCAATCGCAGAGGAGGGTCAAGGCCCCCTTGTAATTCTTTTTCCACCACCCCCGCCGGACTCATGGTAAGATACGTATAATAGAGATACATGGGTAAATCCCTGCCTGCTGGCTCCGCCCAGTAGGCGGCCTATAAATGTGTGTGCTCGCTGGTGCTGCAGCCCATTCTGGTGACAGCTCAGGAGGCACAACACTGTTGCTCAATAAAGCCTCGATTATTCCACTACTCTCGTCTTTGTGGTAATTGATAGTGCATCAATGGGGAGAGCAGATCAGTGGCGGTTTTTGCATCCAAGTGATATCGATTTTTCTCCCATATCCATCAAGTTTACTCTCCACAGTAATAATGAAGGGGAGTCTGGCGAGTTTACAGGGAGATGTTTATTCGGCACTTACATAGGGCCCGGTTACACATTACTGGGTCCTTACTCCTTTTAGGTCAGCTTCTACAGAGGCCGACCTATTATACAAATGCTGGTTAATTCCTGGTCCAATCAGGACAAGGGAACAATCATCCCCAGCTGGATGAACCTCATGCATGTCACATGCATGTTATTACACCCTCCCCCACAAAGTCCAAAAACCCATTGAAAGGCGACCCCAGAGGAGGAGAGGGCCAATATAAAAAAGAGAAGACAAAACCGGTGTGACAATCGCAATGGCCAAACAACAACAAAAAGATACAAAGCATCTCGGATCACAGGAGGCACCACCGAATGGGGAAGGAAGCATTATACCTTGCCAAACATTACGTATGGCCCCGCACCTGCACCGGGTACACACAAAGGACAAAGTTGCTAACGGCCAAGCCTGAGGACGGTACGCATCTTGGCATCTGACCCATCGACCCAAGATTTTCAACCACAGGGTGACCGGGTGCGGGGGGGGGAGGGGGGTCACACAACGCCCCCCCCCCCCCCCCCCTCTGCACCCCGTACACTCCCAATGCCT
This sequence comes from Scyliorhinus canicula, assembly GCF_902713615.1. Lineage (NCBI taxonomy): Eukaryota > Metazoa > Chordata > Chondrichthyes > Carcharhiniformes > Scyliorhinidae > Scyliorhinus > Scyliorhinus canicula. The sequence goes on from NC_052156.1 coordinate 44,227,010, forward strand.
GCCACAGCATCAGTTTACAAAAAGGGTGGGATTTACCCGCCCACCGAAAACGCTCAGGAGCTATCACCCCAATAGTTTGCTCCATATTAATGTCGTTTAATCATAACATAAATAAAACAAAACCCCGTACAGAATGTCACAAGACCAGCATTCACACCTAGAACACATGGTAAACTCAATATAAATGGAGGCAATGACACACATATCAACTCAACAGAGTCTCGAGGCTCAAAACTTGTAGCCGTACAGTAACCATCAGCAGCAATGTGGAACAGTGCTGTCAAACAACCCGTTTACCCAGCGATCGCGGAATAGTCCTTCAAAACCAACGCCGTACTCACAACCCAGAATGCAGTCCAAGGGAGTAGCGGCAAACTCACGAATGGACTCCCCAGTGGACCCACTGTGCAGCAAGCCAGCGGCGCAATAGGACTGCAGAAGGAGACAAACGCAAACATCATGCGACCTCCACTGGAAGTCGTCTCCAACGATGCCACTTCTGGTACTGCCGAATACATTGGACCCTGGAACATACGCAGCAAACGCATTCCACAAGCCGGCATCAGAAACCTTGGCTTGGCACTCACTTTCAGTCACACCACAAGGTCCGGAAAAGGCATCGCAGTAATGAAATCAGTCCATACTTCAGACTCCACTGTCATAAAATAGAGTTTTCAGCGAGCTGGCCGACAGCTCCAATCTCCCTTACGGGGTACTCGGCAATTGTTATCTCAGATCATGCCCCACATTTTGTGGATTTAATGTTAAGCCAGCTACTTTTCAATGCCCGCCTGAAGATTGGACACGGTGTTGTTGGCAGACAAATAATTTTGTGATCGCATGTCCTCTGCCATTGAGGAGTACATTATGTTTAAAACTGGTGAGTCTGCCTCACCCTCTACATTGTGGGAGGCCCTTAAAGAGGTCATTGGGGAGAGATAATCTCCTACAAGTCACAGAAAGAAAAGACTAAGAAGGTGGAGTGTCAGCGACTGGTGGATTCCATCCTAGAGGTGGAGTGCCGGTACTCATTTGTCCCTATGCCGGAGCTGCTCGAGAGTAGGAAAAAGTTGCAGATGCAATTTGAGCTACTCTCAATGGGTAGGACGGTGAGCCAGCTGCGACACTTGAGAGAGTCGTTCTCTGAACACGGGGAGAAGGCCAGTCACATTTTAGCACCAGCTGAGGGGCAGGTTGTCTCTCACAAGATTGTGAAGGTCAGGGACTCAGGTGACGGGTTGGTTTCACCCCATTGAAGATTAATGCTGCGTTTGGAACCTTGTATCATGTCTGTATAGATTGGAGCCCCCAGAGGAGAGGTCGCCCAACTTACAGTTTTTGGGGGGAGAGGGGGAAAGAGTTAGAATACCTGGGCCACGAGGAGATTATGAAGTGTATTGGTTTCATGCAGTCGGGTTATGCTCCAGGTCTAGATAGATTCTCCATCAAGTTCGGTAAGAAATTTGTGGGGTGGTTGACCCGCTGATATTATTCCTGTTTAATATTTCCTTGGCCCAGGGGGTATTACCAGCTTTGGTTTCACTAATTTTGAAGAAGAATAAGCACCCCATCGAATGTGGGTCATATCAGCTTACTCGTTGTTGAATGCTGATGCTAAATTAGCTGGCTAAGTGTAGCTGGAACCCTGTCTTCCAGGGGTGATTTCAAAAGAACACCGGTTTTGTCAAGGGTCAGCAAATGTCGACTAATATATTCCCCCTCTTCAGCGCCCGAGTCGAAAGTGATTATTTCAATAGAAGCTGAAAAAACATTTGGTAAGGCCGAGTTGGGTATCTATTTAAGATTCTTGGGAGGTTTGGTTTCAGGCCAAGGTTTATATCTTAAATTTGGTTGTTGTATAGAGTACTCCTTGCTAGTGTTCGTACGAATGACTTGAGCTTGGATTATTTTCAGTTAAATAGAGGTACGAGGCAGGGTTGACAATTGTGTTAAGATCTTCAGCTGTGTGGAGGGGGTAAAGCAGGGAAGGAGAGAGCATAGGGTGTCCTTGCATGAAGAGGACCTGCTTCTTTATATTACAGATCCAGTCTCTACCATGAATGAGATTATGAAGTTACTTAGGATTTTCAGCTCCTTCTCGGATATAAGTTGAATTTGGATAAGAGCAAATACTTTCCGGTGAATTCCCCAGGGAGGGAAGCTGGGGGAAAAGGGCATGGTAAGATCGGTGTGAGTCGTGTTGCAACAGGAGACATATCACCTTATGGGACAGAGGAGGGTTCTGAGCTACATTCGTCTCTCTATGATCAAGTAGCTTTCTTCAGCATGCCACCAACTCCCGAACGCAACAATCGTCCGTCCTTTTTCTCTCCTTCATTACGCAACAAAACACCCAAAAATCAGATGGTGGAAATGAAGAAGTCTCAATCAGCCAATGACAGTGAGCAATTCTTCAGGTGTGGCAGACTCAGAAGACATAGATGGTGTATCCAACCTACTATTATGGGCCAGGGTTTAGAGAACACCAAAGTATATCATGGTGTTCACCAGACCCCCAACTTTAAATAGATTTTGGTTATGGGAACACAAGGCCCCACTTTACAGGTGTGATGCAACAGAGAGCTAAAGTATGTTTAAAACAAAACAATCTTTATTCAATGAATCCAGTTAACATTTTATAAACACACAGTAAACAGTTTATCAACTACCAATCCTGACCACCCCCAAAAGATACAATACTCTATAGATAACACTTGATAACTTTCCAAACAACATTCACAAGTTAAACCCTTCAAAAATAAAGACAACAGGTTTAAATTCTCTACAGAAACAGGTATTACTTTGAAATCATCAAGTGAGCTTTAGATTGCAGAGAGAGATCATAACATCTTCTTGCTGTGAATGCAGCTCTTCACCTCTGAATACGAAATCAAAAACACACTGCATCTGTCAGCTGAAAAACGAAAGTGAAAGACAGACAGACAGCATAGTCCACCCACACACTAACATCACTGCAGCTATTTGATAAACACCCATTTCTTAAAGGTACATCCACTTGACACCTACAATCTCGTTCAATGTCTGGGACAGGGAAGTCCCTGGTTGGATCCTGGCTAAAGCTGAACCAAACGGAAGAACATTTTCTACTCTAGGCACACCTTACCTATGTTACATTACCAATGCGTCACATCACAACAAGTAAATCCTCTGAGCATCACTGTTGTCCAGCGGCCTGCTCCACTAATACCAGTGCCAAAGGAAATATGCTGATAATTTTGCACCAATGATTGTTGTTTCGGAGGCACCAAGGAAAAAACGGATGATAAATCTTTCTTAATCCTTTTTAAATTAAAGTGTAAAGATTAATGCATGAATATCCTTTCAATTGAAAATGAAAATCGCTTATTGTCACGAGTAGGCTTCAAATGAAGTTACTGTGAAAAGCCCCTAGTCGCCACATTCCAGCGCCTGTTCGGGGAGGCTGTTACGGGAATCGAACCATGCTGCTGGCTTGCCTTGGTCTGCTTTCAAAGCCAGCGATTAGCCCTGTGAGCTAAACAGCCCCTGTTTCACCCCAAACAAAACAAAAACAATGGTTTAATATGCCCTGATGACTATGTTGCCTGAGTATGGGACTGTGATGTGAAAGACATGGGTACATAAAGTTTCAAGCTAGAAAAATAATGGACAGCACGGCAGCACAGCGGTTAGCACTGCTGCCTCACAGCCTGGGGACCTAGGTTCAATCCAAGCCTTGGGTAACTGTGGGGAGTTTTTATGTTCTCCCGGTGTCTGCATAGGTTTCCACTGGGTGCTCCGGTTTCCCCTCACAGTCCAAAGATGTGCGAGTTAGGTGGATTGGCCATGATAAATTGCCCCTAGGTAGGGTTACGGGGTGGTGATTTAGGCCGAGGTGGGGTTCTCTTTCAGAGGCAGAATGGCCTCCTTCTGCACTGTAGGCATTCTATGATCCTATGCTCTGAGGATGTTGCTTTATCGTCTTGCCAGATCGTTATCTGGGAATCTGGGTGGTCCATGATTTGGCCTTGTTTCATAAATTAAATTATGTTAGCCTCGTTAACAGGATTAGAGCTAACTTGCAGAACTGGGATAAACTTCCCCTATCTTTTGCGGGCAGGGTTCAGACATTAAAATGAATGTCCTTCCGAGGTTTTTACCACCTATATACAGTTGTTAAACTGAACGTTCTAACTCCTCGCTAGAAGAGATTTTAATTTGGTGATTTTACTTACGGCAAGATTGCCTTTTAATGGGCACGCATGTGATGAATGTAGGAATTTTGGATATATGTTGTATTATATGTATTTGGTGCACTATTGGTTAAAAGCCTGGGTTACTATATGTATGTATCTACTGCAGTAAAGTTTTTTGAAATTCTGGTTTAAAAGACAGGCATACACTGTAACTACAGGCTTACCTAAATACGATTAGTGGAATTTTGTTTGTCAAAATACAGTTCCCTGGGGTTTAGATAATTGAGGGGTTGTAGTTAGCCTTAGTCGGGTGTTCAGAACCCAGTCAGTGGGATAGAGATGATGTAATTAAATAAAATAATCTTTTATTGTCACAATTAGGCTTACATTAACTCTGCAATTAAGGTACTGTGAAAAGCCCCCAGTCGCCACATTCCGGCGTTCCACATTAATGGGAGAAGCCAAGGACTGAAGCAGTTAGGTGTTGAGTTTCAGTTTAGATTGTGAACAAAGCATGGTTTTTTTGCCAAATGCTGGTGTTGGTCATTCTGGGTGAGTGTGCTGAACACTCAATTTGGCTCTGTTTCTGTTCTAAGCTCTGGAGTCGCCAGGTGCCGTTAAGACACCGCCACAAGCTTCAAATTGAAGTTCAAAGCAATAAAACCGTACACCAATTAGTAAGTCCAAACAACTGAGTTTATTATAATACAAATATAATAACTACCCATGCACACGCTAAAAGGATTAAACTTATTCCTACCGCTAAATAACTAATACTTATCTCGAAGGAACTGCTGGGTCAGGGAACAAGGCCTCTTGCTCTGCTCTGGTCTGCAGACTTCAGGTTGGTATCAATTAAAAAGGGGTCAGGAGTGCCTATCTCTGGTAGCGGTCGTTGTGAGGCACTTACTTGTTGGTGGCTGCTGTCCGAAGGCTGCATCAGGAGACAGGAGACAGAACCATGTGTGGGACCTTTCTTTTATAGGTCCCAGGGGATCCGCGCCCCTTTGGGCGGACTCCTTTACCTGCTTGGAATCGATTGGGTCTCTTCCCAATCAATATTTTTGAACCCCCAATCATGGGGCAGTTCCTCGGTTGCTGGGGCGGTTCTTGGGACTTATTGTTTTGGGCTCCTCTGGCGCCAAAGGGTCTGGCCTTCCATAGAATGTATCGATCTGTGTTTAACTTGTTTCCATTGTATCTGGGGATCGCCCGGTATCGCCTCATTAGTATGTTAACTGGTTTCTTTTCACAGTGCTGCCTGGTTTCTGCAACAGTCAAAACTGATTTCTGCAGTCGTCCCAATATACAATCGCTTTGCAAGCTGCTTGCTTTACAACATGTCCATTTCCCCTGCATTCCTTGCAATCTTCCATTTTGTGTTGGGCAGTGGCCACCCCAGGTGGCTACACTGGGAAGCTAAACAGTAATTTGACACAATAAAACTCTGTTTTCTGAAGGATCTCTCTCTCTCAAAGCAGTTTCTCCAAGACATCTCTATACAGCAAGTATTCCTGTGTTTGCTGATGCAAGGGCTCTTCCTGTTCACTGTCTTGTTCCCTAATTCGTCTACATTGTCATGATTGTTTTTGGTCAGTATCCTGCCTGGCAACAGACGGTGATTGGGTCCTTCCAGGTGGGGTTTTCAGAGAACCCAGCAGAAAGATCCTGGACACTGAGAGGAGACGCTGTGTCTTGCCCTCACTCTCTCTTTCAAATGTTTCCTGCCTGCTGTTTCTGAGTTTGCAAAGAAGTCTCAAGATCCTGAAGAATCTACAATGAAAACCATTATTGACTGAAAGCAAAGATGTCCAACTGGAGGCCTGGACTGAAGAAAGATCTAACTGGAAGACATCCATCTGAAACAGGTGGACTCTTAACCTTTTATTTTTAGTATTATTTTTACACCCCTCTTTACCCTATGTTCGTCTCTCTTGTACGTGTGTAGCGGGTGGGACGAGTTAAAGGGGGGTTAGAAATTAGATAATTGTCAACCAGTTGTATTTGCTGCCTATTCAATTATAGTTATTATTAATAATAAAAGTTAATTATGTTTAAATTTGCAAACCTGGTGACTGTAATTACTGGGCAAGCAAAGAGCAAAGACTTAAAATTTAGAGTTAATTTCATTTACGTTGTGACTCCGGGTCAAGTGGAGCTGGAATTGACTGTGCATGAGCCCAGGGTGACGTAACACTAACTGTATTTAAAAGGGAATTTTGCTTGATTGGAGATAAAAAGACAGCAGTGTTTCATTTTGGCATTAAGCATTGTTGAATTAGTAATTATAAGCTATTTCTTGTGTAATGTTAAAGTTAGTTTAATGCTGTTTGAACAATAAAGTTTGTTTTCATATACCATATCCCTATTTGTGCTTGGAGTCATTCCTGGAGCAAAATAAGCTTTCTTCACAGTCTTACAAATTAAATAAAATATTGGGGTTTCTGTCTAGTATCCCAGAAAATTTCAGGGTCTGGTCCAGGATCATAATAATGTACATAAGGTGCTAATGCATTGAAATTCGGTCTTGATCCACCCTTAAACATTACACCTTGAAAGTTGGGAGAACAAAATTCCAACAGTCTTAAATTGTGGCTCACAGGTGAAATTACAGTTAATAAGAAACAAAAGGGCTTTTTGTATTTCCCAGAGTAATAAACCTAAGGACCGGAAGACTATTAGAATTCAGCAAATGATGACCAAAAATTAATTAAAAAAAAGAGAAAAATGGATATGAAAATTTTTTTGTAAAGAAACAGGCCGGAATTCTCTGGCTGTTTGTTGGTGCCAGGATTCTGTTCCCACCGAGAGTGCACCTCTACCTGTGGGTTTCCCAGCATGGCCAGGTGGCTTCAATGGGAATCCCATTACAGCAGCGGGAACAGAGAATCCCTCTGCCAGTAAAACGCATGCCGCCTCCAGCCGCTGAGAAACACGTGACTGGAATGCCGGGGAATCCCAGTCACAGTCTGCAATGTGATGCGCACCATTTCTCAAATCTGACCGTGACCACTTAATTAATCAATAATTGAAATCCCTCAAAGTGGGAGGAGGGTCTTTACAGGCGACTGGAGTTCAAGGTCAGCATAAGTGCTGACTAAAGGGTCACCTAAATAATTATGAGGCACCTGGATGTGAGCCAATCTCAGTTGTGTTCTCTCTATATTGAATCACAGGCAACAGCAGGTTTGTATCCAACTCATGGGTCTCATAACATCAACATCCCAGCAAAGCGTGGAGCTGCCGTTCATTCTATGGTATTTTCCAGCAGCTGCATTCAGAGGCAGGAAGTTGGATGCCTCTGAGGCACTGTAAACCTGGCCTTAAGCATTCTTGGAAATTTGGCCATATTACAAGATACTGCAGCCTTATGGGAAGTTTAGCTAAGTTAGAAGATACTAAAGAAATCATAGAGGTCTGGAGAATTTCTTGAAATGTAGTTTGTTCAATAGGATGCTGGACACCACTCGCCTCAAAAGGCAATTGTTAGCAGCTACGTAATAAGGCAAAAGTATGGGGCTAGATTCTCCGATCCCCGACCCCAAAATCGCGTTCAGCGATGGGCTGGAGAATCCCTGATGACAATGAATCGGGGGCTTTCACGATGCTCCGCCCCGAAAAGCGGTGTACTCGGACACCGGGCCCTCTATCCACAACTTCCGAGCATTGGCTGAGATCTGCCCCGCGACGCTCCGTCCCCAGCCAGCCGAGGTCCCGACGGCATGGGTCTCTCATGGCCTCACCCGTCAGGAACTCAGTGTGGTGGCTGTGGGCTCAGTCCAGCACCGCCACAGTCGGGGGGAGGGTCGATCCACGGGCAGGAGGGGACATATTCGGGGCTGGGGACACTGGTGGGTCGATCTGGGGCGTGCAAGCTGGCCAAAGGGGGGGACTATTTCGCGGACCGGGTCCATGAAGACCATCCGCCATGAAGCACGGCGCGGCCGCTGCAAGCCGCCGTTGTGCCGATGCGCGGCCACGGACCCGGCAATTCTCCAGGCCATATCAGTAGCTAGAGCTGGGAGTTCTTTCCTGCCTGGCTGCTAGACCCCCCGGAACAGGGAATTAGTGGCCGTTTTGCGCCAGCTTTCCAGGCATAAAACACCACTGTTTTCACGCCGGCGTGGGGACTTAGTCTCCAGAACAGAGAATCCAGCCCAACAGCTATGTGACAAAGAAAGCTGGAGGGTGATTGAAACCAGGCCATTGGAGACATTGAAAAGGGGGCCACATAACCCCAATAGTCACAGAAACTGTTAATCTGGAAGCTGTTTCAAAGCATAATGAACCAAATAACAACTAGATCTTGTTCACTGGATCTGTGGAACGCAGCCTCAGCAGCCAGAGGGTAATAAACTGACATCATCAAACCTTAGAGAATCAGGAAGAAATCATAGAAAGAAGCAAGGACTCCAATCTTCATCAGCATGAACCCTGAGAATAACCATTGCAGAAGCATATCCTAGTCAAGGGTTCGTTGATCCGGAAAGCATCCTTCCAAAAAGCTTTGTCAGCTGTTCTGATTGGGGTGACATTTGATTTTGATTTGTGAGTTGAATAACAGTTATCACTTATTGAGTTAAAGTCTGTGTGACACTTATCGAGTTAAAGTCTGTGTGACATTCATTGAGTTAAAGTCTATGTGACACTTTTCAAGGTAAAGTCTGTGTCACTTATCGAGTTAAAGTCTGTGTGACATTTATTGAGTTAAAGTCTGTGTGACGGGTTTTATTAAGGGTTAAGTATTAGCCTGTGTGACAATAATTAACTGCATATAAGTCTGTGTGACACATTTGATTGGGATTAAGTAAACTTGATTCAAGAATACTTGTGTGTAAGTACTATATGTGATGTGTCCGTTGTGACCCTCGTCCAGGAGAGACAACGGGATTTACGAGGATGCTACCAGGAATTGATGGTCTGAGTTATAAGGAGAGGCTGCATAGGCTGGGTCTTTTTTCCCTGGAGCGGAGGAGGCTTAGTGGTGAACTTATAGAGGTCTATAAAATAATGAGGAGCATAGATAAGGTAGATAGTCGGCATCTTTTCCCAAAGGTAGAGGAGTCTAGAACTAGAGGGCATATTTTAAAGGGCATAGGTTTAAAGTGAGAGGAGAGAGATACAAAAGAGACCACAGAGGAAATTTCTTCACACAGAGGACGATGAGTATCTGGAACGGGTTGCCAGAGGCAGTGGTAGAGGCAGGTACGATTTTATCTTTTAAAAAGCAGTTAGACAGTAAAGTGGGCAGGGTGGATATAGGGGGATATGGAACCAAATGCGGGCAAATGGGACTAGCTTAGTGATAGAAACTGGGCAGCATGCACAAGCTGGGCCGAAGGGCCTGTTTCCATGCTGTAAACATCTATGACTCTATGACTAGGACATAACTGGTGGACGGCAGCCAACCCACAACAACTCATAGCTAACTAGGGCTCATCTGGTTAATCTTTCTATGCTACCAAGCCATTAGTCTCTTTATAAAATTTCGATGGTAGTGGAGGCTGAAGTGTTGGCTAGTGTAGACTTGAGAGATGAACAGACACTTCCAACACTGATGAAGGTTCAACTCAATTTTATTAACTACTTCTAACTAACTAACACACGATGACTGTGGGTCTAAATGATGCTAACTTAAACTAGAGACCTTAGCCTTGTCCGAACCAGTTGATTCTCTCAGCATGTGGTGTGAGTCTGTGCTGGGCTGGATGAGGTCTTCTTACACTCAGAGGCAGGACCCAGAATGAACGGGAACCGGGGTGCCCTCTCCCTTTATAGTGTGTGTATTCTAACTGGTGATTGGCTGCAGTGTTTGTTCATGTTGATTGATCCCTGTGTGTGTCCATCAGTGTGTGTCTGCACCATGATACACTGGTGTATATTATGACATTCCCCTTTTATAAAAAATATTTACATAGGCATGTGATAATAAATAGTGTGGGTATATGGAGAAGGTACCTAGCTATACGTGAGGTGCAAAGACATATGTACAAAGCTATATACAGGGAACAAGACTATTTACAGAGGATGGTGCCTGGTGCAGATGACTACCATAAACTGGAACAACCAACGAATCTATTTACAAATCACTGGATAACGAATGCAACAATGAAGGATATAGAAAAAAAAAACATTTCAGAAAGTCCACATGTGTACAGAGTTCATAAGTTCAGTCTCTGAGGTGGGCGATGAACTTTGGTTGACCGTCTCAAGGGTGGGGCAATGGCTGGCGCATCAGGAGCCGGGAGGGCTGCAGCACCATCAGGGGCAGGCAGAGTGACCGGAAGCGCCACACAGTCCACGGCGGGATCAGTAGAAGAGCTGGTCGGAGGATCCCGTGACGACCCTGGAACCAGGCAAAGAGCACGCCTGTTGCGGCACCGAATGGATCCATCCGGTAAGCGGACCAGGAAGGAGCGGGGGGTCACCTGCCTTAGAACAACAGCAGGCGCAGACCAGGTACCGTCCGGGAGATGGATGCGAAACTTGTCGCGTGGATGGATGTTGGGAAGGTCAGCAGCCCATGAGTCGTAGGATGTTTTCTGCTGCAGTTGAGACATGTGCATGCGGTGGAGCACGGGGACATAATAGAGGTTGGGAGTGAGAATCGATGGCACCGTCGTCCTGAGGGTGCGATTCATTAGTAGCTGAGCAGGCGACAGGCCGGTGGAGAGCAGGGCGGAGCGATAGGCTAGCAGAGCAAGATTGAAATCTGAGCTGGCGTCGGTGGCCTTGCTGAAGAGCCGCTTGACGATGTGGACCCCTTTTTCTGCCTTCCCATTGGATTGGGGGTATAGGGGACTGGACATAACGTGCCCGAAGTTATAGTGTCGGGCGAAGCCGGCCCATTCCTGGCTCGTGAAACAGGGGCCATTGTCTGACATGACCGTCAGCGGAATGCCATGTCGGGCAAATGTCTCCTTACACGCCCTGATCACAGCCAAGGATGTGAGATCGTGCAGCCTGATGACCTCTGGGTAACTGGAGAAGTAGTCGATGATGATGACGTAGTCCCTGCCCAATGCATGGAACAAGTCGATGCCCACTTTGGTCCAAGGCGATGTGACAAGCTCATGGGGCATCAGGGTCTCCCGTGGTTGGGCGGGCTGAAAATGCTGGCAGGCAGAGCAGTTGAGCACCACATTGGCGATGTCATTATTGATGCCCGGCCAGTAGCTGGCTTCTCTGGCCCTGCAGCGGCATTTCTCGATTTCTAAATGGCCTTCATGGAGTTACTACAACACTAGCTGGCGCATGCTTTGTGGAATGACAATGCAATCCAATTTCAGGAGCACCCCGTCGACAACCGCCAGGTCATCGTGGACGTTGTAAAATTGCGGGCATTGGCCCTTGAGCCACCCGTCTGACATTAGACGCATTACCCGCTGCAGAAGTGGATCAGCCGCTGTCTCGCGGCAAATTTGCATCAGTTGTGCATCCGAAGCTGGCGAATGGGAGGCTGCAAGCTGAACTTGAGCATCTATTTGGAAATTCAAGCCATCGTGATCACACGGAGTTGTGATCGACCTGGACAGGGCATCGGCAACGGCAAGGTCCTTGCCAGGGGTATAGATCAGTTGAAAGTCGAACCTGCGCAGCTTGAGTATGATACGTTGGAGGCGAGTCATTCAAGTCCTTTTTGATAATATTTACAAGCGGGCTGTGGTCGGTGTCAACCGTGAACTGCGGAAGTCCATACATGTAGTCGTGGAACTTCACGACTCCAGTGAGAAGGCTGAGACACTCTTTCTCAATTTGGGCATAGTGCTGCTCTGTGGGGGTCATCGCCCGCGACGCATTAGCAATGGGGGCCCACGACGAGGCCTCATCTCGTTGCAGGAGTACGGCACCAATCCCCGACTGACAGTAGAGATTTTGGTCTCTTTGGTGGGGTCGAAAAAAGCCAACACTGGGGCCTTGGAAAGCCTGGCCTTCAGCTACTGCCATTCACGCTCGTGAGCGGGGAGCCATCAGAAATCTGTGGTTTTGTGAATCAGGTCTCTGAGGTACGTGATGTGTGAGGCAAGATTCGGTCTGAACTTCCCGAGGAAATTCACCATACCCAGGAACCGGAGGACCGCTTTCTGGTCCTCGGGCGTCTTCATGGATGTGATTGCTGTAATCTTGTCCTCGTCCGAACGCACCCCATGGTGGGAGATGTGATCCCCCAGAAACTTGATACTCGACTGTCCGAAGGAGCATTTGGCCCTATTGAGGCGGAGGCCGTGTTCGTGGATGCGTCTGAAAATGCGCTTGAGGCGGGCAATGTGTTCCTGCGGGGTGGTTGACCAGATAATAATGTCGTCGCCATATACCCGGACGTTGTTGATCCCCTCCGTCATTTGCTCCATGATCCAATGGAAAACGTCGGACGCAGAAATTATGCCGAATGGCATCCAGTTGTAGCAGAACCTGCTAAAGGGTGTGTTGAACGTACACAGCTTCCTGCTTGACTCATCTAGTTGGATCTGCCAGAAACCCTTCGAGGCATCCAGTTTTGAGAATAGTTTGGCGTGGGCCATCTCAGATGCAAGCTCCTCACATTTCGGAATTGGGTAGTGCTCCCGCATGATATTCTGATTCAGATCTTTAGGATCAATACAGATCCGCAGCTCGCCAGACGGTTTCTTTACGCAGACCATGGAGCTTACCCAGTCTGTGGGTTCCGTGACCCTAGGGATGACTCCTTGGTCCTGGAGCTGTTGCTTGAGGCAGTCCTTGAGGGGCGCTGGGACTCTGCAAGGTGCGTGAACGACAGGCGTGGCATTGGGCTTGAGTAAGGTTTTGTACGTGTACGGGAGCGTGCCCATGCCTTCGAAGACATCATGGTATTGCTGGATGATGGACTCGGGTTGCGCCCTGAAGTCTGTGTCAGAGGATGCAGACACATGGCTTGAAGAGAGAGAGTGTACTCTCTGCACTAAGTGCAGCAGCTTGCATGCCTGCGCGCCAAGCAGGGAGGCTTTTGAGGCAGCAACAATCACAAACGGGAGAATGGCTGTGTGAGCATGATGTTTTACCTCGAGGCGGCAGGAGCCGCTGGCATCGCCATTGTAGTCCAGCAATTTACACGCAGATGGCAGGACAGCAAGCTGTACGCAGAGCTTGCGGAAGTCAGACGACGCAATGAGATTGGTAGAAGCGCCAGTGTCCAGGTCCGGAACCTGACAGGGAACCGGTTGACCGTAAAGGTGGCACACCACTCATCATCCTGGCCAACTCTGTGGACGTGGACGGGTTCAGTGCCACGCTTGGGGGACATCCTGTTTGTGGTAACGACGCCGATTTGGAATGGGACCTGTGGGTCATGGCAGGCACAGTCGGAAGCAAGGTCTGGAGTAGGTTCATTGATGGCAGGCTGGATAGCCCTGACATCTCTGTGGGGCTGGGTGGACCTTCGAAAAGCAACAGGCAGGGAAGATCTGCACATTGTAGCGTAGTGGCCTCGTTTGCCACACTGCAGGCTGCGTCGGGACTTCGCGGGACATTGCCGCTTTAAGTGGGCGGAGCCGCAGTTGCCGCATGGCGGAGCTTCGGGACGTTCGTCACGCCTCCGCGCATGCGCAGGGCAATCCAGCGTGGCACGCACCTGCGCGAAGCGGTCCGTGACATCACCACTCTCACTGCGTGTAAGCGTGGGACTCCGCGAAAAGCGCGTGAAATGGCCGCCATTGTTCAGATCCAGAGCCTGAAAAGATTTAATAATTTGGACCCGTTCTGCCTCGTAAAGGGCTTGCCGCGCAGTTTCAGCGGCCTGGATGCAGGAGTAGCACGTGGAGGCATGTTCGTGAAGTGCACAGGTCTCAATGGTCGTAGAGAGAGTGAGCTGCTTTCCTTTTAGTAGCTGCTGGCGCAGGGGCTCAGATTGAACACCAAAAACAATCTGGTCATGGAGCATGGAATCAGAGGTGGACCCGTAGTTGCAGGACTGCGCAAGGACACGGAGGTGGGTAATAAAGGACTGGAAAGGCTCGTCCTTACCCTGAGTTCGCTGCTGAAACGTGTATCTCTCGAAGTTCTCGTTGACCTCGACCGCGCAATGGCTGTCGAACTTTAGAATTACGGTCTTGAACTTCGATTTGTCCTCCCCCTCATCGAAGGTGAGCGAGTTGAAAATGTGCAGAGCGTGGTCCCCGGCTGTGAAGAGGAAGAGAGAAATCTTCCGTGCGTCTGAGGCAGCTTCCAGGTCCCTGGCCTCGAGGTACCACTGGAAGCGCTGTTTGAAAAGTTTCCAGTTCGAGCCCAGATTCCCGGAAATGCGGAGAGGCGGCGGCGGGCGAATAGAGTCCATTCTGTAGGATGGCGCGAGACTGATGGAAGGCAGATCACTGAAAGGTAGGTCTCAAAAGTGCTAGCATCCCTCAACTTCTGGTACCATGAAGTGTTGGCTAGTGTAGACTTGAGAGATGAACTGTGTTGCTCGTTATGCTTTCCTTAATTTTTCTCTGTTTTAATTACCTTTGCTCAAGAGTCGCCAGGTATCTTTCTGATACCACCACAAGATTCAAAACCGAATACTGATCAATGACTCGATACACCAGTTAGTAAGTTTGAAATCAATGCACATTTATTTACACACACAGTCAATTATTACTCATGCACAAACTCTACTCACTAAACTACAACTACTACTAAAAGCCTATGCTGAGCTTCGGGCGCCCACTCAGTCAGAGGAACAATGGCCGCTGTCCGGTTCTGATACTGCTGGCTTCGAACTGGTTTAGAATAGTAGCTAGGAGCGCCTATCTCGTAGCGTGCGTTGACCTTATACTTACTTGGCTGGTGCTTGGCAGGCCTCTCGTCGCTGAGAGCCACGGCCAAGGTGAAGGTGAAGAATAAGAGAGCGATCTGACTTTGGGGACTCTTCTTTATACCCCAAAGGGTTTCCCGCCCTTCTTGCGGTTCCTGAACTTGGCCCCAGTTCATTGAACCACGTCTCAATCGTTTGTATTGATTCTCTCTAATAAAGGGGTCGTTCCTTGATCACTGGGCGGGCCCTAGGTGACCGTTGGCCTGCCTTTGTTTTAGTCTCCACTGGCGCCGGGGAGTCTGCCCTGGTATCGATTGCTTAAATGTTTCTCTTTTGTCCCCGGAGATAGCTCATTACTATGCTAATGGATTGTAGTATCAGTTCTGTCTGGGAGCTGCAAATTCCAATCCACAGGCAAACCTTGCACTTGCTTGTTTTCCTAGCACTGTCCATTTTTCCCTGTACTCTTTGCAAGTGTCCATTTTGGAATCGGGACGTGGCCACCCCAGGTGGCTACAACAGACACTTCCAACACTGATGAAGGTTCAACTCAATTTTATTAACTACTTCTAACTAACTAACACACGATAACTGTGGGTCTAAATGATGCTAAATTAATCTAGAGACCTTAGCCCTGTCCGAACCAGTTGATTCTCTCAGCACGTGGCTTGAGTCTGTGCTGGGCTGGATGAGTTCTTGTTACACTCAGAGGAAGCACCCAGAATGAGCGGGAACCATCGTGCCCTCTGCTTTTATAGTATTCTAACTGGTGATAGGCTGTGGTGTTTGTACATGTTGATTAGTCCCTGTGTGTGTCCATCAGTGTGCGTCTGCACCATGATATACTGGTGTATATTATGACAGAGGCAAACAGAATAGTTTCAGGGGGAGGCTTCTTGGACATGTTTCCCATCACCCAGGTTAAAGAGAAATGTCTCCCATGCGTAGTTATGTGTGAATGGGAGGAACAAAACACTGGTCCTCCAGGATGTCTTTCACCTGGAAGGGGTCAGGTGGGGATGCCATGTCTAGAAGGAAGTCAGGAAAATGGCTTAGCAGTCTCCTCCTGGCATCGAGATGGAAATCTGCATAGGACATGCTATCTAAATTTATCACTTCAATTTGTTCACCCATCCACTGAGGCATTGATGATGCAGGCTGCAGGAAACCTGACGTTGGTAATGGCTCTCATCTAGACGAGAAGGCCTCTCATAGATTGGCACAGGGCCAGGAGGAGCAAGGGCCAGAGCAACAAGAGGAAGCAAAGCCTCATTAAGGTCAAGATGCTGTCAAACAGAATCCACTGCAAATGAAGGCATTCTCCCAAACAGTGTCCTTATCTAGAAATGATCAAAAAGCATTGCCAGAGACCCCTTTGGATGTCCTGGGATGTGGTTGCTCATATCTGCCAACTTCTCCAATACATTCTGCAGCCGCAAGCACAAATTAAGGACTAGTGCGGTGCTTCTGGCCTGCAATGAGTGAATGAATGTCTGAACGCCATTTAAATATGGTTCCAGGACCTTCGACCTCATGAGGTAATGGCGCAACAGGTACCTTCCTGCCCGCCCTACCATGTGATTCGCCATGCTCCTTGCAGATGCATAATTAATGAACTGAACAGCAGAAGATTGTGGATGTGCAGCCATATCACCATCCAGCAGGAATCACACCTACGTTTCCACCGGCCACTGGACTTAAGGTTCCAGAACAGAAGGTTCCCCTAGTTTCTGACAGACACAATGGCACATTGCTGCTTCTCAGTGCCAGGGACTCTGGGTGACTGTGTGTAGCTTGCACATTCTCCCAGTGTCTGCATGTGTTTCCACAGGTGCTCCGGTTTCCTCCCACGGTCCAAAGATGTGCAAGGTAGGTGAATTTGCCATGATCTGAATTGTTCCTTAGTGTCCAGGGATGTGCAGGTTAGAGGAGGTTACAGGGAATGGGCGGAGTTAGTCTAGGTCAGGTGTTCTTTCAGAGGGTCGGTGTAGACTCGATAGACCAAATGGCCTCCTTCTGGATTGTAGGGATTCTATTACGAAAAATTAAATCACTCTCAAACTCGATATAAAATTCGATATCCTTCCCTAGAGACTCCTTTACTCCTGAATTATTAATTAACCCTTTCTCATTGCACAATTATAGGTCTAAAATAGCCATTCCCTATTTAGTTGTTCAACATACTGATGTAGGGACATTCTGTGTCCCACCTTGTTAGACTTACAATTACATATTTAGGTTTTAATTGTTTTTGTCCACAAAGCTTCTGGAAGTATGAGTTGATAATCACACAGCGAGGGGAATGGGGCATCTGGGACCTCAGTCAAGAATAGGATAAACCCATGAAATTAAAGGATTGCCAAATAAACAACAGAAGGATTGAGATGGAGGGTGAACTGGAGTAAATTAATTCAATATCAAATCAGGCACAGAAAGCAATAAAGAGAGGAAAAGCATAATCAGATTAAGGGAAAAAGACAGAAAGGAAAAGAAAAAATGTTTTACTTTAAAATTTGATCTTTTCGAAATCATCCATAAAAATTAACAACTAGAAAAAATTACACTCCACATTTCTACATGTTTACTTTCTAGGCAAGTGAAATTGATCGGCAGTCATTCACAATTATGTCAAAATCAGCCAAGCCTTCTTGCTATTGCTCCCAGTTGGAAAAGAGGCTTGTTTTGCTGCAAATTGAAAGAAACTGAATTTTGAAAATAAACAAAGCTATTTTAAGGGCACGAGGGAAGGAATTGCGTAATTAAGATTGACGGAGCCTTAGGTCTCTGGCAGTCACTATTTGGGCTTGGGGTAGTGAATAAAAGTGAGAGACCGTGTACAGTGGCACAGTGGTTAGCACTGCTGCCTCACAGCACCAGTGGCCCAGGTTCAATTCTGGCCTTGGGTGACGGTCTGTGTGGAGTTTGCATGTTCTCCCTGTGGGTTTCCTCTGGGTGCACCGGCTTCTTCCCGCAGTCCAAAGATGTGCAGATTAGGTGAATCGGCAATGCTAAATTGCCCCCTAATGTCCAAAGATGTAATGAGGTAAGATTACGGGGGTAGGGCTGGGAGGTGTGCCTAGGTAGGGTGCTTTTTCAGAGGATTGGTGCAGACTTGATGGGCGAATGGCCTCTTTCTGCACTGTAGGGATTCTATGATTCTAAATGGTGAGGTGTGTGTCAGCAGAGCAAGGGGAAGATGAATATAAGGATTGAATGGGTACTTCAAACCCTTAACAGTGGCAGCAGTAAAGGATAATAGGAAAGGAAATGGAGAGTGAAACAGTGAAACGGTAGGTCACAAATATCAGGAGTACAGTATGGTGTTTCCCTACTGTGATAACCTGCTTGGGATGCACGGAACGGGCTCTACTGTTTCCCTGTGTGGCTCGAGGAATATGTGCTCCCCCGCTAACTATGGTGTTGATAACCATGTTGTTTAAAAGGTCAGCCAGTCAGGAACCGACTGGCACAGAGAGAGGATCCGGTGAGGCCTTATTTAAATAATTGTTCTTATAAATAAACGTCTTCTTTTGTTTATTCATTGGACTCCCCTCGCCTTTATTAAACTTACTACTACCCTCATGCTGGTCACAAAATGCTTCTCCTGGCTCTTAAACAGTACTGCTTATATCTGCCAGCTGAATCCCACCCTCAACTATTACCTTGAACCTACATCAGTTCACTCGAGTCCTGTCCCAGAACCTACCTGCAGGCTGGCTTTAATTGAAGAACACGATTTTCCAGAGATCAAATGGAATCCACTGCAGCTCACTGAGATTATGTAGATATCATTCAAGACCAATGAACCTCAGATTGGCAATTTCAGGCACATGTTGCAAATGTGATGCCTATTTTGTACTGGTTTCCAATGCTAAACAAACTTTGCAGCTGATGTGTCAATTTTTTATTTTTCACTGGCATTCAGGTACTTTCATCTTTTCTCATGTTTCATGTGGGGTCTGTTTCATTTTATTGGTTGTAATTTGCCAAGTTAGGATTGGGTTCCTTTGCTCCTGTGTCTGTTAATGAGAACTCTTCATTGTGAAATTGCCTTTCCTAAAGTGCACTGAATCACTGCTGGAGTCTGACATTGTTTGTGTCGTATGTTCAGGATCCACAGTAAATTCCATCCATCTACTGCTCCACATGCATCATTTCATTCATCATGCATTGATTATTGAGGCATTAACTTGCTTATGGAACTGACAGACATACACATTCATTGAACTGGGTAATAAAATGTGAAGCATCCACCATGGAACCACATACTCAAATGTGCATCATTTATATACATACAGGGAAACAGTGACCAACCTCAGAGAATCATGATTACTTTAAATAGAGAAAGTCAAATTGAAATTCACAAAATGTACAGCATTTTGTCATTCTGCAAGAGCAATCCTCATTGCATAATTTCTTACCTTGGAGATCCGCCTTAGATAAATATATTTTTACTTTTCTGTCTTCCTGGGAAGGTGTGAAAATTAGCTTTTAGAAGTTTTCACGGTTGCTATAGCTCATACAGAATGACATATGACATTGTCTTTGCAACAGTCTCTGGCTGCTATTTCTTTCAAAAATATACTGAACACTGCCGCATCCAGGCTCTGCACCCTTGCTGAGAATCAAAAAATACTCAATTATGGGGGTTTAAAAACAATCAAGACTGTGGTCTCAGATGTGGGTGCTCTGTACAGGAAGTCAGATCTCTGGAACTGAAGTTTACAGGTCACCCTGTGTAATAAACCACAGTAGGTACTTCATTCTAATTAGCAGCAATCAAAAATAATTTAAACAGCCTGTTGTCATTTGTTAGCTAGAAAGGTCAAGGGATGCTGATGGGGCCGGATAGAGCTGGCAGTTTAAGAAGTTGTTACTTCTACTTAATGAATACATTTCACGCACTGTGTACTGTTCTTCAAGAATGCCTACTGAAATTACATTGTGTCAGCAAAGAACAGTAGATTTCAATTGAATTTGAGCCTTTTAATACCATTCATCATTTGGATCCCACATTCCTCCACAATTCACATCCCATTATAATAAATCTCATTTCTGTTAAATTCTGTACAGCTAGTATAGCTGGCAACATAACATATTTTTCCGACCTTGAATAGGATCATTTCCTCCAAAAATAGTTCCTAAATTTTCATGTTTTATGGAAACACATCTTAGTTTAGCCTACAATTTTCCCAAAAATAAACAGCCTTTCCACATTTGTTGTACTTAATTTTACAATCCTGTTAGGAACTGTTAATGATTAAAGGAGAAATCCGAACACCCAGCAATTTATCAACAGAACTATGCCACAAGATTTCACACTTGTTAACAAAAACAAACTTTATTGTACATATAAAGAGATATTAAACAAACTGAACACCATTAAGTTAACACTACAGCTTATAAAGAATTGCACTATAAGCTTTGTTCTACTTTTCACTCCCCCCACCAAAAATTCCTTTATCTTCCAAAATCTTGCCGATTCATTCACTTTTCTTGGGACCACTCCAAAAGGCAAATAATAGTAATCTTCATTTGTGACACAAGTAGGCTCACATTAACACTGCAATGAAAATCCTCTGATCGCCACACTTAGGCGCCTGTTTAGGTACACGGAGGGAATTCAGAATGTCCACTTCACCTAACAAATATGTCTTTTGGGACTTGTGGAGGAAGCCACAGCAAACCCATACAGACACAGGGAGAATGTGTAGACTCTGCACAGACAGTGACTCAAGCTGGGAATCAAAACCAGGTCCCGAGAGTTGTGAAGCAACAGTGATGACTACTGTGCTACTGTGCCGCCCAGAATTCACTCTGATTTCTCTTCAGTGTTCCAGCTAACTGATGCACCATCAATTGGACACGAGACGAAGATGAGATCCAAACGATAGGTTTTAATGCACAAGATGTGTGCCCGGCTGCAGACGTACAGAAGAATGGCCGTCTGCCGGGAAGCACGGGTTCTTATATTCCGCCTTGTAGGCGGAGCTACCTACCTCTCAGCCAATCGGCTGAGAGGCACATGACTTACCCGGGCCAATGGGCAGCAAGTCCTCTGCACCAATAGCAGCACTTCTAAGGTACCGTAATACCGCTAGTCATACTACCACATTCACCCCTTGTTGAAAAAGAAGCGGTGGGGGGAACGCGGGCATGAGAGGGGTGGTGTCCCGTGAGTATGTGAGACTGGTAGTATGACTAGAGATGTCTAGTGTACCATTGCATCGATGGCTGCCCACTGACCCATAACCAAGGTGCAAAAGGAAAAACAACAACTATGTACAGTGTGCTCAATTGGGGGGGGGGGGGGGGAATGGGGAACAGGTAAAGAACAAAGAAAAATCACAAGAGTCCACCCGCAGGCAGAAGTCCACCAGTAGGTCACATCGATTCAATCAGTCGAGTGGGCGCCTTCGATGTCCTGCTTGACCTGCGCAGCGGGGCCGGGGATGTCGCAGCGGGGGTCGACCATGACTCCAAGAGCGACGGTCTTGTTCCTGTGTCCGTACCCCTGGTCGGAGCTAGTGGGGGCCAGGCTGGGGGAGGGGGTTCCTGTCCGCTGAGCTGTGGGTGCGTCGGTGCTAGGGGCAGTGGGGGTCGGGGTGGGGGGGTGCTGGTGTTGGGGGGAGGGGTGGCCGAGATCCGGGGGGTGCCAGGTCCCGGAGGGAGACCGTGTCCTGTTGGCCGTCGGAATACTCCACATACGCGTATTGCAGATTGGCAAGGACCAACGGGTCTGACTTGTGCACCCGCACGTGTTTCTGGAGCAGAATGGGCCCGGGGGTAGCCAGCCAGGTCGGGAGCAGGGTCCCTGAGGAAGAGTTCCTGGGAAAAACAAGAAGACGTTCGTGAGGCATTTGGTTAGTGGCGGTACAGAGAAGTGACCGGATTGAGTGGAGGGCGTCTGGGAGGACCTCTTGCCAGTGGGAGACTGGGAGTTTTCTGGACCGTAGGGCCAGGAGGACGGTCTTCCAGGCGGTACCGTTCTCCCTCTCGACCTGTCCATTACCCCGGGGGTTGTAACTGGTCGTCCTGCTGGAGGCGATGCCCCTGCTGAGCAGGAATTGACGCAGCTCGTCACTCATAAATGAGGATCCCCGATCACTACGAATGTATGCGGGGTAACCGAACAAGGAGAAGATGGTGTGCAGGGCTTTGATAATGGTGGTTGTGGTCATGTCGGGGCAGGGGATGGCGAAAGGGATATGGGAATACTCGTCAATCACGTTGAGGAAGTACGTGTTGCGGTTTTTGGAGGGGAGGGGAGCTTTCAAGTCCATGCTGAGACGTTCAAAGGGGAGGGAAGCCTTTATCAGATGCGCTTGTTCAGGGCGGTAGAAGTGCGGCTTGCACTCCACGCAGATGTGGCATTCTCTGGTCACTGTCCTGACCTCCTCGATGGAGTAGTGCACGTTGCGTGTCTTTATAAAGTGGAAAAAGCGGGTGACCAACGGGTGGCAGAGGTCCGCGTGGGGGGTTCGGAGGCGGTCCACTTGTGCGTTGGCACAGGTGCCGCGGGACAGGGCATCGGGAGGCTCGTTTAGCTTCCCAGGATGATACAAGATGTCATAGTTGTACGTGGACAACTCGATCCTCCAGCGCAAGATCTTATCGTTCTTTATCTTGCTCCTCTGTGCATTATCAAACATGAAAGCCACTGACCGTTGGTCTGTGAGGAGGGTAAACCTCCTGCCGGCCAGATAGTGCCTCCAATGTCGTATAGCTTCGACTATGGCCTGCGCTTCCTTTTCGAACGAGGATTTCGGAAACGTGGAGGGTACGGGAGAAGAAGGCCACAGCTCTGCCCGCTTGGTTGAGGGCGGCCGCCAGAGCAACATCCGACGCGTCGCTCTCGACTTGAAAGGGGAGGGACTCGTCGATAGCACGCATCGTGGCCTTTGCAATGTCTGCTTTGATGCGGCTAAAGGCGTGGTGGGCCTCCATCGACAGAGGAAACGTGGTAGACTGGATGAGTGGGCGGGCTTTGTCGGCATAATTGGCGACCCACTGGGTGTAATATGAAAAGAAGCCCAAACAGCGCTTGAGGGCTTTGAGGGAGTGGGGGAGGGGGAGCTCCATCAGGGGGTGCATGCGTTCGGGCTCGGGGCCTATCACTCCGTTATGCACTACGTAGACGAGGATGGCTAGACAGTCGGTGCTAAGCATGCACTTATCCTTATTGTAGGTCAGGTTAAGGAGTTTTGCGGTACGGAGGAATTTGCGGAGGTTGGTGTTGTGATCCTGCTGGTCGTGGCCTCAAATGGTGACATTGTCTAGATACGGGGAGGTTTCCCGTAAACCGTGTTGGTTGACCATTCGGTCCATCTCCCTTTGGAAGACCGAGACCCCATTTGTATTTTTTTAACATAATTTTTATTGGAATTTTTTACAGAAAATATAAAACGTACCGACAAACAATGAAATGCAACAAAATAACCCATAATAACTGTAACACCCCCAGACCGTATCGACGCATGTATCCCATCCCCCACCCCCCCAACCCCAATGAACAACAGAAGAACTTAAAAATAAATTTAAATTAAATAAACAAACATAGTCATCGTCCGCCCCCCCCCCCCCCCCCCCAACACCTTTTCCCTCCCCCTCCCAGCCCCACCCCCCCGGGTTGCTGCTGCTACTGTCCCCGTACCCTATCGTTGAGCCAGCAAGTCGAGCCCATTTGTGACACCGAAAGGAACCCTTAAAAAATGGTAGAGTCGTCCATCTGCTTCGAACGCAGTGTACTTTCGGTCACTCGTGTGGATGGGGAGCTGATGGTAGGCGGACTTAAGGTCCACCATGGAGAAGACCTTGTACTGCGCAATCCTGTTGACCAGGTCGGAGATACGTGGGAGAGGATAAGCGTCCAGCTGCGTAAACCTGTTGATGGTCTGACTGTAGTCTATGACCATCCGATTTTTCTCCCCGGTCTTAACCACCAGCACTTGTGCTCGCCAGGGGCTGTTGCCAGCCTCGATAACCCCTTCCTTCAGAAGCCTTTGGACTTCGGACCTGATGAAGGTCCGGTCCTGGGCACTGGACCGTCTGCTCCTGGTGGCGACAGGTTTGCAATCTGGGGTGAGGTTTGCAAACAAGGATGGGGGATCGACCTTGAGGCTGCAGACAGTAAGGGGGGGCATAGGGCTGCCGAATTTGAACGTTAAACTCTGGAGGTTGCACTGGAAATCTAACCCCAGGAGTACTGCCGTGCAGAGGTGGGGAAGGACGAAGAGCTTATAGTTTTTAAACTTCCTCCCCGGACCGTGAGGTCCGCTGTGCAGCACCTTGTGATCTGGACCGAGTGCGAACCGGAGGCCAGAGCGATTCTTTGTTTTACCGGGTAAACGGGAAGTGCGCAGCGTCTTACTGTGGTGGGGTGGATGAAACTTTCCGTGCTCCCGGAGTCCAGCAGGCAGCTCGTCTCGTGGCCGTTGAGAAGGATCTTCGTGGTCACCGTGGACAGCGTGCGGGGCCGTGACTGGTCCAATGTTACTGAGGCGAGTCGTGGCAGGAACTCGAGTCGTCATCCGGCAGCGGGTGGTCACTTGGGAGGTCCTCGGTGCTGATCCAAGATGGTGGTGCCCGTCAGCCGCACATGGTGGGGGGTGAACAAAATGGCGGTGCCCGGGGCTCGCACGTGGAGTCAGGGGCCCAAAATGGCACCGCCCAGGGATCGCACGTGGTGTCGGGGGCCCAAAATGGTGGCGCCCGGTGATCACTCGTGGCGGTGGGGGGTGGGGGCAGCGAGGTCCGCGGGCTGCGCGGGGCACGTGAGGAGCACGGGGGGGGGTCCCGCGGTCGCTGCTCGGGACTGCAGCGACCGCCTTTGACTGGCAAATGCCCGCAAAATGGCCCTTTTTGCCACAGCTTTTACAGGTTGCGGTGTGGGCTGGGCAGTGCTGGCGGGGGTGCTTGGCCTGGCCGCAAAAGTAGCAGCGGAGCCCTGTGGGTTTATCGGGGCACCCTGTGGCGCAGGCCTGAGGGGGGTCCGAGTCTGCGGAGGTGAGAGGGGTCGCGTTCCATGCTGCCCAGGGGGCTGCCACGCGGTCGGGAGCGTACGCGCGGGCGTTGCAATTGGCGACATCTGGGGAGGAGGCGAGGGCCCGTGCCACGGTGAGGCTTAAAGTTTCTTTCTCTAAGAGTCTCTGGCGGATCTGGGAAGATTGAATAACCGCGCAAAAGCGTCTCTAATTAAAAGTTTGGTGTGTTCGGCCGCAGAAACTTGTTGGCAGGCGCAGTTGCTCCCCAAAACAAGGAGGGCCCGGTAGAATTCGTCTAAGGACTCGCCAGGGAATTGCTGTCTCGTGGCCAGCAAGTGCCGAGCATAAACCTGGTTCACCGGCCGGATGAAATGTCCCTTAGGCAAGTCCATGGCTGCGTCATAGTCTGTTGTGTCCTCTATGAGCGTATACACGGCGGTGCCAACGCACGAGTGGAGGATATGCAGTTTTTGTTCCCTCGTCGGGCGGTTTTCGGCTGTGCTCAAGTAACTATTGAAACACGCCAGCCAGTGTTTAAATGTTGCTGTTGCATTTGCTGCGTGCGGGCTGAGTCGAAGGCACTCCGGCTTGATACAAAGCTCCATCCTTTAAAACTTGTGCATTAAATTGATGCACCATCAATTGCACACGAGACGAAGATGAGATCCAAACGATAGGCTTTAATGAAGAAGATGTGTGCCCAGAAGCAGACGTACAGAAGAATGGCCGACTGCCGGGAAGCACGGGTTCTTATATCCCGCCTTGTAGGCGGAGCTACCTACCTCTCAGCCAATCGGCTGAGAGGCACATGACTTACCCGGGCCAATGGGCAGCGAGTCCTCTGCACCAATAGCAGCTCACTTCTAAGGTACCGTAAACCCCTAGTCATACTACCACACTAACCTTCTTGAAACAGAATTTCACTAGGGCGGTGTCCAGTCCCAGACCGCCATTACCATGGCCTGCAAGTCAGCCATCTTGCTGACCACCCACCTTGGCCTTTGGTTCTGCAGAGTGATACTGGCCATATGGGTGACCCACCCCACCGCCCTACCCCACTCCCCGCCATACTCACTCAGCCACCATCCGCCAGCGGCCCATCCAGGGCAATGCCCATGGCAGCTCCTGCGGGGGCGCTAGGCGGGGACTGTGGTGCATACCCCTGGCGTCAGGGACAGGCCTCAGGGCCAGACACCCCCACAGTGCCAACCACCGACGAGCCCAGGGTGCGGGGGGGTGGGGGGGGTGGACGTGCAGTGGCAGAGCCCGCAGTGCCAACACAGGGCCACCATGTAGCCTGGTGGACCTGGTTGGGGAGGGGGAGGTACGCACCATGCTAACATGTCGGCCTTTCACTCTCTGCAGACAATGGCTATTGGAATTCAACCAGCAATGGTGACCTTCCTCCTAGTCGCCACAGCCCTTGGGGATGCCCTGCAGCTGTACGAGCTAGTGCTGCTCGAGGTGGAGGAAGCTGCAGCAGCGGAGTGTGCAGTAGCGGAGCGTGCCGCAGAGGGACAGAGGCAGGTGCCCAGGATGGAGAGGCAGTCACCCAACAGGCTGAGGAGGAAGAGGTGCCAAGGAGACGCCGCATGAGTCCTCGTCTGTACCGGCACTGTCTGTCATTCGAGGACCTGCCGGCCAGGGCATGCCGGCAAAGACTCCGGCTGACCAGGGGAGACAATGCGACATATCTGCCAGATGATGGGGGAGGACACCTGCACCTGGTAGCGGCCTGATGGCCTGTCTGGAATCTCACAGACCTCGGTGCACAGGTGTATCTGCGCCGTCCTAAGAGGGTTGATATTTAATTCCATGAACCTTGGGGCTGCTCTCCTCGCTGCCATCTTGTTGGCTGAGATGGTGTGTGTGGGGAGGGAACTGTGTATATGTGGCTGAAGCTTGTCAGCCTCCTGAGTGTTAATCGCGAAACTGTTGAATCCGTTTTTCATTAGAATCAATTGAGTTCCACGTGGCGCCATTGCTAGCCCCTTAGCAGTAGTGAAATCGGTCGGGCAGCACGGTGGCCTAGTGGTTAGCACAACCGCCTCACGGCGCTGAGGTCCCAGGTTCGATCCCGGCTCTGGGTCATTGTCTGTGTGGAGTTTGCACATTCTCCCCGTGTCTGCGTGGGTTTCGCCCCCACAACCCAAAAATGTGCAGAGTAGGTGGATTGGCTATGCTAAATTGCCCCTTAATTGGAAAAAATAATTGGGTAATCTAAATTTATAAAAAAATAAATACAAATAAGTAGTGAAATCGGTCCAGGTGTGGCGCCAGCTTTCCTGTCATGGAAGACCATGAATTCTCAGAAATTGAGAATCCTGCCAAGACTGTTTCCAACTAGAGAAGTACGGCCAGAATTCTTCGGGAATTCGCTAGCAACGTAATTCTCTCTTTTTAAATGTAAGTTATTACCAACATATACCAAAACAGGTTACAACACATAAACACCCCGGGAAACATACTTCCCAGCAATCTAGCATACAGTCTGTACAATTTTTATCCCCCTTTTCACTCTGTTCCCCTCGTCCCCCTCTACCCACCCAACCCCCCGCGACGAACAGCTCCTCAAATGTGGTCACAAACGTCCCCCACCTTTTCCCAAAACCCTCTGCAGAGCCCCTTAACTCATATTTATCTTCTCCAACTGTAGGAAGTCGTACAGGTCACCCAACCAAACCGCTACCCCCAGTGGCGATGCCGACTGCCACCAGTAAAATTCGCCACCATGCTATCAAGGAGGCGAAGGCCAGGACATCGGCCCTCCTCCTCTCCATGAGCTCCGGCTTCTCTGAAGCCACAAGTAT
Organism: Scyliorhinus canicula; assembly: GCF_902713615.1. Taxonomy (NCBI): domain Eukaryota; kingdom Metazoa; phylum Chordata; class Chondrichthyes; order Carcharhiniformes; family Scyliorhinidae; genus Scyliorhinus; species Scyliorhinus canicula. Next base: position 44,254,728 of record NC_052156.1, read on the forward strand.
CGCCACCAAAGGGTCCGGGTCCACCTCTTCCTCCACTTTCCTGTCTAAGACTGAGAACACTCCCGCCCAGAATCTTCCCAATTTATCACAACCCCAAAACATGTGCATGTGATTCGCTGGCCCCTGCCTACACCTCTCACACTCATCTGCTACCCCCTGAAAGAACCAATTCATCTCACCCGAGTCATATGCATCCTGCACACCATCTTAAACTGTATCAGGCTCATCTTTGCGCAGGAGGAGGTCCGGTTTACCCTACGCAGTGCCTCACTCCATAATTCCCAATTGATCTCCCTCCCAACTTCCCTTCCCATTTCTCCTTGATCTTCACCTCCTGCTCATCTCTCTGCAGCCCCACCCCCCCAGCCAGTTGTATATGTCCCCAATTCTTCCCTCCCCTTCCAAATCCGGAGCAGCAGTCGCTCCAGCAGGGTGTATCCCGCCAACCTAGGGAACCCCTTCCAGACCTTTCGCGCACCTGCAGATACCTGAACTCACTATCCTTCGGCATCTCTACCCTCTCCCTTAGCTCCTCCCAGACTGGTAAACCCTTCCTCCAAATACTGATCCCTCACCTTGGCCAGCCCCACTTCCCTCCACCTCCAGTTGACACTATCAGCCTCAAACCCTTGATTCTCGCACAGCGCCGTTAACATCGACATCCCTTCCACCCTAAAATGCCTCCTCAACTGATTCCATATCTTCACCGTGGACTGCACCATCCGAGCTCTCTGAATACTTACTCGGAGCCATTGGCAACGCTGCTGTCACCATAGCCCTTAAACTAGACCCCTTACAAGATTCCTCCTCCATCTTCACCCACTCTACCCCTTCTCCATTCCACCATCGGCGCACCTTGTCCACATTCGCTGCCCAATAATAATGAAGCAGGTTCGGCAACGCCAACCCACCCCTGCTGCCTCTGCCTCTGTAGCAGGTTCCTCCCCACCCTCGGCACCTTCCTCGCCCATACAAAGTCCAAAATGATTGTGTCCAATTTCCGAAAAAAGGCCTTTGGTATAGAGCGGGAGAGCCCGAAAAGTAAACCTCGGCAGAATATTCATTTTCACCACTTGGACCCTCCCCGCCAACGTTGTGTGCAGTGTATCCCACCTCTTTAGATCATCCCTGGCTTCCTCCACCAGCTTTGATAAGTTCCACTTGTGGAGCCCCGTCCATTCCCTCGCTACCTGAATCCTCAAATACCTAAACATATCCCTCGCTACCGTGAACCCAAGGGGAAGGGATCCCTCTAAATAAGCTCGCTGTCCCAGCTCATTCACCAGGAAAACCTTGCTTTTCCCTGCATTCAGGTTATACCCCGAGAACCCTCCAAACTTCCCCAGCAGGCCCATAATCCGTCCCATACTCTCCAGAGAATTCGAAACATACAGCAACAGGTCATCGGCATAAAGTGACACCCGATGCTCCCTCTGTCCCCTCATAATCCCCTGCCACTCCGACGAACCCCTGAGAGCCATCGCCATCGACTCTATGGTCAGCGCAAACAGCAGCGGTGACAGCGGGCACCCCTGCCTCTTACCCCTGTGTAAGTCAAAGCTCCGCGAACTCATATTTTTTGTCCTCACATTCGCGTTTGGTCCCACACACAGCAACTGTACCCATGTCACAAACCTCGGCCGAAACCCAAACCTTCTCTGACTTCATAGCCCTGACACTATCCAGCACCTCCCTCAGACACTGGGGCTCCTCCAACACCTGCCTCTTTGCTTCCTCCACCTGGGGAAATTCCAGCTCATCCAGAAACCAGCTCATGTCCCCCCTCCTCTCCCCCCAGGTCCACCTCATAAAGTCCCTGGTGGTACTCCCTAAACACCTCGTTTACCTTCCCCGGCTCCGACACCACATCCCCAACCCCAATCCGTATCTGCAATATTTCCCTGGATGCGACCTGTCTCCACAGCTGGTGCACGAGCATGCGGCTCACCCTTCCCCCCCCCATACTAATATTGCACCCCTCTTCCCAATGCATTTGCCCTACCGCCTTCCCATTGTCAACCTGTCAAACTGCCTCTGCAACTTTTTCCTCCTCGCCAATCCTTCTGTGGTGGGCACCCTGGAATACTCCCACCTTTCCCTGACCACTGCCTTCAGTGCTTTCAGTTAAAATCTCCTCACATGATCAATTGGTGCGTGGCCAAATCTGGGATCACTGCCAGCAACTCCCTCATGAAATCCACATGATCCCAATTTGGGGCATACACATTTACCAACACCACCGGTGCCCCTTCCAATACCCCACTCACCATCACATATCTACCAGCTGGATTGCTCATCGCCTTTATACCCTCAAATCCCATTTTATTGCTCATTACAATCGCCACTCCCCTCGATTTCAAATCAAACCCCGAGTGGAAAACCTGCCCGACCCACCCCTTCCTTAACCTAACCTGGTCCTTCACACGGAAGTGCATCACCTTCAGAAAGACCACCCCCCCTTTCAAGCTCCTGAGGTGGACGAACACCCGCGACCTTTTAACCGGTCCATTCAGTGCCCATGTTTAAAGCTTTACCGGAGGCTTACGCCTCCAATCCCCTCTACCGTCCGTCATCTCCCCCACTTAACTCCCACCCCCGCCCCCTCAATTCCACCCTATAAGGCCCCCTTCTGCGCCCCTGACGATGTCATCTTTCACCCCCTGCCATGTTGCAAAAACCTCCCCCTCCCCCTCTTCCCCCACCGACCACCCCACTCAGCATTCTCCACCACCACCTCACTTCCGTTCACCTGCTAGCATGACAGTCCCTGCCCAAGGGCACTTCCCTATGACCTCCCCTCCCCCCACTTTCAGTAAGGAAGAAGGTTCCCTGCTGACCTAACCCTCCCCCAGCCAAACAAAGACTTCTGCTGAATCCCAGGCCACCTCCCCTAAGAGCAACCAATACTAAACACAAACAGTCCCATAAAACAGGAGGGGGGTGATGTGTTATGTACTCTGGGATAACACAGGCTGCAACTGGATGCAGCTTTAACCAAAAGATACTCCAGACCTTGAAGTTAGTTCAACCTGATTTATTGAACCAGTTAGCACAGTTCTCTATGAGATCGACTCTCTGCTAACTTAAGTGTGGTTACTCTGTCTGACTGAACCAGACTAGCTCTTAGCCACCTGCTGGAGGTGTGATGCTGTAAATACACCCTGACTCACTCTGTAGATGTTCATCAGTGGAAAGAGGCGGAGTGTGAGTGCCTCGTGCCTTTTATAGTGAGATACCACCTGAGTGTCCTGCCTGCTCATGGGTCATGTCCTGTTCTCCGTGTTCATTAGCTGCCTGTCTGTGCCTGACTGTATATCATTGTCTGCATATCATGACATCTCCCCTTTTTATAAATGTTTTGTTGGCATATGGGAACGTAATTACATGTGGTGGCATATATTAACATATTTACAAGCGGTGGCATATGTGAATGTATTTACATGTGAAGACAGCTGTCTAATGTGAGAAAACAGAACATAGCAAACAAAACAAATGTTCATAAGTCCAGTCTCAGGAGCTTGCATCTGATCCTTGTCGACCGCCGGAGAGGTGGTGGTGGGGGCGACGGCGCCTTGACAGGCGGGATGGAAGCCTGACTGGTGGCCCCTTAGTTCGAGGTATCAGGAGGTTGCAAAACAACGGATGGAAACGGAGAAGAAAGCGGTTGCGGGCAGGCAACTTTGCGCTGTGCCTGTCTGTCTCGTCGCACAACAGAACCATCAGCCATACATACAGCATAAAAGCGGGGCGCAGCTGTCGAACAACGACAGCTGGAGCAGACCAGCCGCCATCCGGTATCTTGATGCTGACAGTGTCTGCCGGGGATAACACGGGCACATCGGTGGCATGAACATCATAGCCCTGTTTTTGCTGGTTTCGGAGCTGCTGCACCTTCTGCAGCACCGGGAGCTGATCCAGGTTGGGCAAGTGTGTGGCTGGAAATGTCGTCCGCAGGTCCTTGTTCATCAGGAGTTGAGCCAGCGACATGCCAGTGGACAGTGGGGTCGTCCTGTACGCAAGCAGCGCGAGGTAATTTCACAATGTGCACCCCTTTTTCAACCTTCCCATTGGACTGCGAATAGTGTGGGCTGGAAGTGACATGTTTGAAATGGTATGACTTGGCAAACATAGACCACTCGTGGCTGCTGAAGCATGAACCATACTCATGACAGTGAGTGGGATACCATGCCTGGAGAACATCTCCTGACGGGCCTTGATGACGGTTCGAGATGTGAGGTCTGAGAGCTTCACGACTACAGGGTAATTGGAGAAATAGTCAATAATCAACACTTAGTCACGACCATTCGCACGAAAGAGGTTGATGCCAACCTTGGACCACGGGAAGGTCTTGTTTTCATGCTGCAGGAGCGTCTCCTTGCTCTGCGCTGGCTGGAAGCATTGACAGGTCGCACAGTTGAAGACCATGTTCGAGATGTCCTGGCTAAGACTGGGCCAGTCTGCCTGGCTCTGCGTCTGCACTTCTCGACGCCAAGTGTCCCTCATGGATTTGGCGGAGCACCAAGCTCTGGAGAATGAGTGGAATGACAATCCAGTCCAGCTTGAGGTGGATACCATCAATCACCGTCAGGTCGTCCTTTACATTGTAAGATTGAAGGCACTGACCTTTCTACCTGCTGGAAACAGGAAACATGCTCTTCAGGGGTCATGTAACATATGATGATGTCGTCCACATACACACGAATCCCTTCAATGCCCTCCATCATCTGCTCAATAATGCGATGGAAGATCTCCGATGCCGAGACAATGCCAACGGCATGCAATTATAGCAGTGTCTGCCAAACGGTGTGTTGAAGGTGCAGAGCCTTCTGCTGGACTCATCCAGCTGGATTTGCCAATATCCATGTGATGCTTCTAACTTGATGAAAAAACGTGTGTGTGCCATCTCACTGGTGAGTTCCTCCCACTTCGGGATGGGGTAGTGTTCACGCATTATTTCTTATTGAGATCCTTGGGATCACTGCAGATGCGAAGGTCTCCCGAAGGCTTTCTAACACATACCGTTGAGCTGACCCAGTCAGTCGGTTTGGTTGCCTTGGAAATGATGTCCTGTTGCTGAAGATCCTTGAGCTATGCCTTCAGGCGCTCCCTCAACGGAGCCAGGAACTGGCGTGGAGGTGGGGCTCCTTAGGGGACCTGTGTAGGGGTTTTCTCATTGGAGCGAAGGAGAATGAGAGGTGACTTAATAGAGGCTTATAAGATGATGAGGGGAATAGATAGAGTGGACATTCAGAGACTATTTCCTCGGGTGGATGTAGCTGTTACAAGGAGCCATAACTATAAAGTTCGGGGTGGGAGATATAGGAGGGATGTCCTAGGTTTTGTTTGCTATGTTCTGTTTTCTCACATTAGACAGCTGTCTTCACATGTAAATACATTCACATATGCCACCGCTTGTAAATATGTTAATATATGCCACCACATGTAATTACGTTCCCATATGCCAACAAAACATTTATAAAAAGGGGAGATGTCATGATATGCAGACAATGATAGGTAGGTTCTTTACTCAGAGAGTGGTTAGGGTGTGGAATGGACTGCCTGCTGTGATAGTGGAGTCGGACACTTTAGGAACTTTTAAGCGGTTATTGGATAGGCACATGGAGCACACCAGAATGACAGGGAGTGTTATAGCTTGATCTTGGTTTCGGACAAAGCTCAGCACAACATCGAGGGCTGAAGGGCCTGTTCTGTGCTATACTGTTCTATGTTCTACTGTTCGATGAGATGCTCTGGTCCCGCCGGCAGTACGACCCTGTCCACAGGTTTCCGCCGAAAAAAACGCAGCTGGGAGGCTGGAGAACTCCACCCGTAAATTTAGTTCCAAAGCTTTGCTTAATTTTGGGAAACCACATAAATAACTTACTGGAATCATTTACTGGAATTTCTGCTGTGCATCTCCAGTTATTTAGCTAACTAAGCCCGCTTCCCTTCTTATGATTCTCACCCTTTTACTCTAACCTTACAGTAAACCAAAGTTACCTTTTGAAATATTACTTTTTGCCAGCCTCTAGATGTTTACCCGGAGTTCTCCCCACTGAACTGACATTTAAAGTTAAAATTCTAAAAATAAAAAGCTTTACCTCTAAAATATAGGCACACAGAACATGAATAATTATTTCAACACGTTTTCCGTCATCGCCCACAAGTTACTCAAGACTTTAATAGAGGCACCAATATTTGCACAATAACTTACAACCTGTCCCTTGTGTTTCCTACTTCACTTTTTCCATCCTCTGTATTTGATGATCAGAGTAATGTTATGTTTATCTCCGTTACTGTCAATATAATTTCTCAGCATGTTCTGTATACATTAATATAAATAATGAAATGCCAATATTTCTGTAACTGGGTTTACTGTTACTGTTGCTGTTGTAATTTTTGAGACATTGTTTTGCTCTGTAATTTTTGATATAAAATGTGAAAAGTCCAATAAAATTATTTTTTTAAATGTAGCAAAATTTGGTGGGCCTTTCAGTTGACACACGTATTAAAGACAGAGAGAAATACCTGCTCAAATTCAATTTTTTGCTGCATTACTACCCAGAGTTAAAATGTTTACATAAAACCATTATTGATCAACATTTAGTAATATGTAAATTTTGAATGAGATTATTTCTGGGTTTAATACACAAATTTGCATGGAGGTAATTCATAGAATCCTTACTCTGCACCAACCCTCTGAAAGAGCACCCCATCTAGACACTTGCCTCCACCCTATCCCCGCAGCCCCACCTACCCTTTTGGATATTTATCATGGCCAATCCATAACCTGTATATCTTTGGACTGTGGGAGGAAACCTGGAAGAAACCAATGCAGACACAGGGAGAATGTACAAACTCCACACAGACAGGCATCCAAGGTTGGAAATGCCTGGGCGCCTAGTTCTGTGAGGCAGCAGTGCTAACAATAATGTGGCATGGATCTATGAAATTATCTTGTTTTCAAAGGTACCAAAGGGTAGATAATATTTAACTATATGACACCTGTGGGTTTTCGCTGGGTTCTCCTGTTTTCTCCCACAGCCCAAAGATTGCAGGTTAGGTGGTTTGGCCATTCTAAATTGTCCCTTAATGTCCAAAGATATGCAGGTTAACTGGGGTTGGAGGATATGGTGAATGAGTGTGCCTAGGTTGCTCTTTCAGCTGGTCGGGGAAAACCCAATGGGTCAAATGGGCTCCTTCTGCACTGTAGGGATGCTATGGATTCTATGATTCTGGCTTACTTTGTTACCATCACCAGGAAATAGCTTGTTGATAAGATACTAAAATATTGGGCGCGATCAGTGACTGTGTTGTGCCAAGCATGGATCAGGGCGTGCCGGGTGAAAGCGGAAGAGGGCAAATTCAAGATTTGCACCTGGCCCGCTCACGATAGCGAGTTCCAGATCACACCCAAAATGACTAGCATACCATTAACCCTCATTTGCATTAATTTCAATCTCATTAATAAGATTGATCTCGAATGCAGACACCTCCCGGGAACTACCCGACTCCCCAGCAGGAAGTCACGCAGGTGCGTTTAGTACTCCTGTTCAATAAAGTAGAACCTCGCACAATCGCTACAGAGGGGAAGTGAGATAGTGGATAGCAATTTCCATTTTCCGGCAAAGGCACCGGAGCTGCTACCCCAGTGCTCAGGGGTGTCGGGGCCCCTCAAAGGTTTGGGCTTGGCCGGGGGGGGGGCTGAAGTGTTCCAGGTTGGGGGTCACCCCTGGGCTGGTTGGTAGGGGCCTTTGCATCTGTGAAATCTTCAAGCCATGTTTGAGCATAAGACACATAATGAGGCAACCACAGCTGCAGCCTGTCTGTCCTACCCGAGGGTCTGGGGTGCTTTACTGACCCTTTTGAACACATTTCAGTTGAATGTTTTAAGTTTCATTTGTGATTTGTTTTAATTTAACGCAGTATCACTTTAAGGGGTTGCCCCTTTTAATTTGCCCCTCAATTTGTTTAGTTTAGTTTATGTGGATCAATTAAAACAGTTGGCATCCCAATCATCTCACCCAGGTGGCAATATATTTGGGCAGCACGGTAGCATGGTGGTTAGCATAAATGCTTCACAGCTCCAGGGTCCCAGGTTCGATTCCTGGCTGGGTCACTGTCTGTGCGGAGTCTGCACGTCCTCCCCGTGTGTGCGTGGGTTTCCTCCGGGTTCTCCGGTTTCCTCCCACAGTCCAAAGATGTGCGGGTTAGGTGGATTGGCCATGCTAAATTGCCCGTAGTGTCCTAATAAAGTAAGGTTAAGGGGGGTTATTGGGTTACGGGTATAGGGTGGTTACGTGGGTTTGAGTAGGGTGATCATGGCTCGGCACAACATCGAGGGCCGAAGGGCCTGTTCTGTGCTGTACTGTTCTATGTTCTATGTTCTATTCCACTTTCAGACCATACAGCGATATCTAGATGGTGTGCCCTGGCGACATATTTCTTCTGCCATGTGCATAGCCTGAGCTATGATGTAATTGGTTCAATTCAAACATTGAAACACAAAGAGTTAACATCACACAGGATACACTGATATGAACCCCAATGCAAGGCTTCATGGTGAGGTCTATCGTCACTCACCCTGTTATAGGTAGTGATGGGGAGTTTCTTTGACCTGCCCCATGAGGATGCCGTCTCGGAACCCATGCATCCACTCAATAGTCCTGTCCCCTAACGCAGGGATTGGAGGGGACTGCTGAGGAATGGCTGGGAGAAATGTGCCAGTGAGACCCTTGAGTGTCTAGGCGGGTAATCCTGGTGGAATTGAGAGAGACAGGTGTGGGGATACGCCAGTATGAGGCTTAATGGAGAGGCGCTCGGGCTTCTATGGAAGTGCATGGGGTATATGTCCCAGAGAGTAGAGCGTTGAGGGGCAGGGCTGTCTCAGGAACCCACACCGCTCAATTTTGTTTTCTTCTGTGCATGATTTCAGTGTTTTCAGTGCATGATTCTGAAGAATCATGGAGCCTGTTTTATCATTCTTTCAAAAAAAAATTGCATTTGAAACATGGTTCAGAAAGAACTTGGACTTCCGTGTATAACATTCTGCCTCGCTGAATAGGTGCATTGAGTCCAAAACTGCACAGTACCAATGTGGGCATAGCTGCAGCCTGAATGTTTACTTTTGCAGTGCCCAAAATAATTTCCAGCCTATTATTTTGTTGGTAATTGTTCACCTCTTTGTAAGGAAGGGAGAGCACAGAGCTCACCAAGAAGACGTCCCAGAATACTCTTCAGTGCCAGTCTTCCTATAACAACAAAAACAAATAACTTACAATTAGTTTCTTTAGAGTAATAAAACATCTCAAGGTGCAATCATAATGAGTTAAAATGTAGCGAATTTCACTCAGACAAGTGCTCAGTTTACTGCAGAATCTAAGATAGAGGCCAACAGATTTTTAAAATGTCTTGAATAATTTGATTGGTGCACTTTCTGTTATTGGATACTCATCTCTAATGTGTGTTTTTCTTGAATTTCCCGATCAAGTGGCTTTCATCCCTGCTTGTTACATGCTAACCTTGGAAGTTCAAAGCTGTGATCGTTTTCAAATCTAATTAAATCTTCTACAAACTTTAATCAGTTCATCTTCAGCCTTTTAGAGAATGGTTTTTACACTTCAAACTGTCACCTACAAGGTAACATATGCAAGGACAAGCAAGCTAAACTGACAACCACAGTGAACCTGCTAAATACAGATGGTTAGATTTTGCTTTCTACACAGCCTGAAATGACAGTGTCACAGTCAGTGGCTTGCATTTGTCGAATCAATGCATTTTTACACAAAGATAAGAATGGTCCTAATAAACTCATTTGGTATTTATATAATTGGTCACATTAATGGCTGTATATTGTAACCAAACATTTATTAAAGGGTATAATTAAACATGTGATCAAATTTCCCCCGAAAATATTAATATTTGATCAAAAGTAACAAATCTCATATTCATAACAATATAAAAAATTCAGCTTTGCCATCTAGCTGCTAATCAGAATAGTATTAATCCTATTTCCACGGTGACGAATGACAAACATACCTGACAAAAATATTTTTTCCACAATCAGAAATCTGTTCATAAAATATTTTATAATGCTCTACAATCATCAATAATTATATTTAAATCTTTACAATCTTGCTTTGCCTGCACTGTAACTTGCAGTTATATTTCACATATAATGCTGCAACATATTGCAAAGTATCTTTAACATAAGGCAATTAAAGTGTCATTATCATCATGGCTTCAGTCTTCGCATTGTGGGATTTCGACACATTCCCTGACAATTTTTCATATGAAAAATAAATTAGATGTGATCTTAGGAATTTCATTGGTTATGTGAGCTCAGGCTATTGTTAACTTTCATTGATATTCACATGGCACACAAAGATGATTTGGGATTCCTGCTTGAATATTCTATTCAGGCTCAGGGTTACTCAATTAATTCCTGTAAGTCGACTTCATGTTCCTTTTACCTCTTTACTTTCTCGGTAAACAATAGTATGAGCCAGGGATCAAACAGACAATTGTTGTAATCCATATTAAACTAAGGTTTAGGCAGTATTTAACACAGTAAAATGAATAACATTCTACAGTATGCTTATAGTGACTTACAAACTTTATTATCCTCCTTGTATTACCAAAGTTAAACTCTTAGGAACATATTTTTATGTCGGATGTAGGAATTGGAAAATGAGTCTTATCTGCCATCTCAATCCCCGTTGTGAGACTACTGGGAGTTGAGAATCCTGGGCTGGGATTCTCCATTCCCCGACGCCGATTTCGTATTCAGCGATCGGGCGGAGAATCCCTTTTGATGGCGAAACCGGGGGGGGGGGCACCTGTTTGACAGATACACAGGTTTTGTGTGCTCTGCTCCCTCTGAAACGGCGTCATCATGGCGTGCGCCACACGCCATTGGGACGGCCTCAGCGTATTCATCTGAAGACCTTCCTCTGATGCTCATGATTTACCCATGTACCTCTTGTGCCTTACCGTAATACATGTAATACTGTTAGTGGTGACTACCACATTCATCCCCTGTTAAAAAAAAAGAGTCCGGCGGGGATGGTGGAATAAAATTTACAAGTTCAGTCTCGGGGGACTTGACCCTCCTCTGCGATCGCCTCAGTCCTGGTGGTGATGTGGGCACCGACTTGGTCACCTGTGACTCCAGGAGCATGTTGTCCTCATATTCGTCAACCCTGAGTGGACCCCCAAGGGGTGCGTTCCCAACAGTGGGGTTAACTTGTGATCTCAGCCGTGCAGGAACCCGGCGTGTCAGCTGCGGACTGTGTCCGGCGGGTCTCAGTCGGGCGGGAGCCGTGCTACTGGCCAGGGGGATTCCGTGAGGATTGGGGGGACTGGTGGGAGGTGGCCGGGGCGTGGGTAGCACGGTAGCATTGTGGATAGCACAATTGCTTCACAGATCCAGGGTCCCAGGTTCGATTCCCGGCTTGGGTCACTGTCTGTGTGGAGTCTGCACGTTCTCGCCGTGTGTGCGTGGGTTTCCTCCGGGTGCTCCGGTTTCCTCCCACAGTCCAAAGATGTGCGGGTTAGGTGGATTGGCAATGATAAATTGCCCTTAGTGTCCAAAATTGCCCTTAGTGTTGGGTGGGGTTATTGGGTTATGGGGATAGGGTGGAAGTGTTGACCTTGGGTAGGGTGCTCTTTCCAAGAGCCGGTGCAGACTCGATGGGCCGAATGGCCTCCTTCTGCACTGTAAATTCAATGATAATGACCAGGGGGGACTATCTGGCCTGTCGGGTCCGTGCACGGCTTGCGCCATGTTTTACCGCGCAACCACTTCAGGTCGTCGCCGTGCGCTTGGACAGCTAAGGACCCAGCCATTCTCTGGCTGTTTACGTTGTGGAGGTCGGGTGTTTAACTCGGTGTGGCTGCTAGCGCCGCCGATTTTTTCCATGGAAAAAGCCACATATTCTCCACACTTAGCCTCAGAATCAAAGAATCTGGTCCCTGGTTCTTCAGTCTGGAGACGAAACTGCTGCCAGAGAAGAAATGGAGGTGAGCCAGTTCCAGAACAGGCGGGTTAAAAGGCCTGCTTCCATTCCCAAAAAACCTCAGTCTAATGCATCCTATGCAATCTACGGCTCATCTATATACCGTTGAACTTTCTGACCACTTTAAACTATCCCCACCCTCAGAATATCCTCTCACCCCCTGATATTCTCACCTTCACCCCCTCAGATGCCTCACTTCTTCAACCCCATTATCTCCTCACCTCACTCCCTTCGCCCTAATCCATTTTATGAACATAACTAACAAACCCTATAAAAACTGTTGGAAACCATGGAATAGCCTATACGGCAATGAGTAAATAAACAGGCTTTTACCATCTTTATAATCTAAGTCAAGCACATCTAAAACATTTAATTTAAAAAAACCTTTATTGTCACAAGTAGGCTTTGATGCATGATCAATTACCACAAAGACGAGAGTAGTGGAATAATCGAGGCTTCATTGAGCAAAGATGTTGTGCCTCCTGTAGCTGCCACCAGAATGGCTGCAGCACTGGCGAGCACACACATTTATACACTGCCTACTGGGCGGAGCCAGCAGGCAAGGATTTACCCATGTACCTCTGCTATATGTGCCTTACCGTAATACATGTAATACTGTTAGTGGTGACTACCACATTCATCCCCTGTTAAAAAAAAAGAGTCCGGCGGGGATGGTGGAATAAAAATTACAAGTTCAGTCTCGGGGGACTTGACCCTCCTCTGCGATCGCCTCAGTCCTGTTGGTGATGTGGGCACCGACTTGGTCACCTGTGACTCCGGGAGCATGTTGTCCTCATATTCGTCAACCCTGAGTGGACCCAGTGGGTGGACCGATATTCCTGGGGCGGGGGCTGCAGTGAGGTTCGCTGGAGGGAGGGTGAGTGGCGCAAGGGTGAATGAGGAAACCGGGGGGGGGGGGGGGGGGGGCGTAGTGTCAGGTCGGGGGCCATGGGTGGCGATCTAATGGGTGCCAGGTCCTGGAGAGAGACTGTGTCCTGGCGTCATCAAGGTAAGCCACATAGGCGTACTGCGGGTTCACATGTAGGAGGTGGGGTGGACCCTTTTGACCAAAGCGTCCGACTTATGGGTCTGCACATGCTTGCGAAGGAGGATGGGTCCAGGAACTGTCAGCCATGTTGGGAGCGAGACCCTGGAGGTGGACTTCCCGGGGAAGGCAAACACACGTTCGTGAGGGGTCTCATTAGTTGCGGTGCAGAGGAGCGATCGGATGGAGTGGAGCGCGTCGGGGAGGACCTCCTGCCATCGGGAGATATTTAGACCACAGGGCTAGCAGGACGGCCTTCCAGACCATCCCGTTCTCCCTCCCATGTCAATCACGGTGCCAAAAAATAAAGATATATCAGAAGCACTAGTGTAGAAGGTGACATCGTCAAATTGAATGCTACAGACATGAAGAAACTGGAAGAATGGAATAAAGTCCTTCCAGGAAGTGGGTAGGAAGAAATATAATCAATGTAGCTGTCAGACTTATAGTCGAGATTGAATGATGGCCGAGCCTCAGAAATAAGAACATAAGAACATTAGGAGTACTTCTGGAGCAAAGAATGTTCCAACCATGGATACATGGTATTCACCTTTTCAAGAGTTAATTGCTCTCATTGCTGGTGCCATCCTAATAAATTTATACTGTACCTTATCCATGGCTCCAAAAATCCATTCTGCACTGACCGCAAATTGCATTCCACTTCACCATTTCTTATCGCAAATGTATTTAATACAATTTGAAATGATTACAAAGTAAGAGAACTTACATTAATCCCGGGAACATCCTCAGAATGTCGCAACATGTGTATGAATGGATTACTTCTGAAGTGCAGTCACTGTTGTAATGCAGGCAAATATTAAAATAACATAAGCCTAATGGGCATAAGTAAAATCGTTAAAAATCAATACTAATACTGAAATAAATGCTGGCCGCAACAGATTAAACCATGTTCAAAACAATTAAAAATAACATTTATAAACACTGAAACTTAAATGTTTGTCCTGATTTCATACCCCATAAAATTAAAAGATTCTAATAGCTTCTGAAGAACCCTTCGATTGCTTGGACTTCTATTATTAATAACTCTTGTGTCTCAGTAAGAAATGAGGAGAAATCTGCCAAGATTTACTATTTTCAAGGAGTTTGATGGAACATGATGGGCCTGAACCTCCTTGGAGTGGCCACTCCGTGCCTAATTCTTCCCTTCACCTTTTCCTCACATTATCTCGCCCGACCTCCATACCTAGGCCAGGTTAGATCCAGGCAGTGTAGTGCATCTCCAGGGCCCAGTGGTGAAGTCCAGGAGAGTTGAAGTGAAGGAGACCACACCCTCTTTTTTTGTGGCACTAGCTACCATGGGGTTTGAGGTCAGGGGGGATTGGAGGTCGCCTGGGGGTGTGGGGATGGAGTCTGGTCGAGTTGAACCAAGCCTTGAGGAGGTAGAAAAAATGGGGGTAGAAGGGGGTACCTGCATCATGTAACTTACCTAAATAAATGTATTTAAGAAATTTTGTATAGTAATTATTTTTATATTTGTATATTAATGTTTGTTTGTATTGCATGGCCGTACCTCTTGTAATTGTTCTATTAAAATTCACTGCTCAATGTCGTTGTTTTACTCTGACACAGCACTCATTAATGTAGTTTTGATTTATTTTGCTTATTGAACACAGCATCTTAATAGAATTGATTTTTGTGCTATTCACAATTATCACTCCAAAATTTGACAAACACCATATTGAATTGAAAATCCCTTACTGGCTACAACACTGGTATTGACAAACTGTTGTTTTCTGATAGAGCATTTTAATCTTATTTCATTAATCACTTATACTGCAAATCCTGTGGGCCAATGTTCCAGCCCTGTGGTACTCCTTACTGTAATTTTTCTGAAAGCTATGACTTCAAATGCTTTTCTGCAAGATTTAGACTAGATTAAGTGGAACATAGATTAAATGTAAGGTTTAGGACAAGGCACAGGAGAATTTTGTTTTGTACAAAGGGTTGTGAGGCTGGAATGCAGAGACAGATTTGGTATCGTCCTTTAAGAACAAGCATTGTCAATCTCGGGGGCGCGAACCGCGGGTGGGTCGTGGGCGGGTGTCGGGAGGGTCACAGAGCCGTCCGTCGAGGTGCTCCCGATCGCACAAATCAGCACGCAGCAGCTGGTTTTTAACAATTCTGGCTGAAAGCGGCCTTCAAAATGGCCACGAGCACATAAAAATAAAATTGGCCACACTGCGCATGCGTGCCCGATTATCTATGAGCATTCGCAAAACTATGCGCACCGATGATCGGGCACGCATGCGCAGTGCGGCAGCATTTTTTTTTATACGATCGCAGACTTTTTTTTAACAAGTTCGGGGGGCCAAAGGGACCAAAAACCATTCCTCCATTTTTATCAGCAACAAACAAGGTAACTAGTGGGTCGCGCAGGTCGGCCAGTGTGGGTCGTTTAGGTCGGCCGACGTGGGTCGCAGAGGTCGGCCAGTTTGGGTCCCGAAGATTGGCCTGTTGGTAAAAATGGGTCCCCAGAAAAAAATAGTTTGAAAAACACTGCTTTAAGAATATTAAGAACAGAAGGAGATAGATGATGGAGTGGTTAATTGGGATTAGGCCTACTCTCCAAATGAAGCAGAGAATCACAAGTCACAGAATGATACAGCACAGAAAAGGGTCATTCGACCCATCATGTCTGTGGTGGTTCTTTGTGTAGAATCCAATGTAAGTGACTCAGGAAAACACACTAGGTTAGAAATTAACTAAGTTTTACTCAGGTATACAGAAAATTACTAAGCAACCAACTCCTCTTCTCGAAGGGCCACCCCCCAGAACCTGTACCCAGGTCGGGGTCTTTATAATGAGAGGTTCCCCCTTGTTAAGGGGAAGCCTTCCCCCAATTACCAGGGGAGTTCATACTGCAGGGAATCTTATAGAGCATAGTCCGTGGCCACCAAGGAGTCATAGCACCTCTCCCTCACACCCTGAACGTCCGGAGATACGTCCATGTTTGTTGTCAGAGGTGGAGGCCCTCTTCTCGACTTGGGGAGTGGACAAGGGTCCAGCATTGACAAAGGTTGGGAGGTGTGTATCTCACCAGTAACCACCGTTTTCATGCGATCCGCAGAGGCGAGAGTGGTTTGCCTGGAAATGTCATTGGTATTGGTGGTGGCTGTATGACTACGTCAGGTGGGCCAGTGTCCATGTCAGAGTTGGTATCGGAGTTCTCCGAGGGGGCATCGGGCATCGCAGCCTCCTGGACGGAGGTGATGGTGATCAGGGTGGCGATTTTGGCAGCACTCTAGGTGATGATGTAGGTGGTGATGGAGACCGCAGGTGGTCCCCGACCGGCGCATCCTGAGCCAGTTCTGAAGTTTCCCGCGTACTGGCCACATGTGATACAAGTGGCGGCTGGCTTCATATCCCTGTACCCAGACCAAGGACCAGTTTCCCTGTGCACCATGCCATGGATCCATGTGGTACCTGCGCTGAAATTCGAAACATAGATGGTATCTCCTGGCCAGCATCTACCTCGGAGCAGTCCTGTTCATGGAGGATCCATTCACCGATGGCTGGGATGCCGAGGCTGAGGCGGGTCCTGAGCTGACGTCTCATGAGCAAATCTGCCGGTGCCACTCACGAGTTCCAATGTGTACTCGTAAGCCGCCAGGAGTAACACCCACTGCTGGACCCTGGTAGACGGGATTGGGGGAATCACCCGATCCTCTTTTTTAAAGAAATTTAGATACCCAATTATTTTTTTCCAATTAAGGGGCAATTTAGCATGGTCAATCCACCTAACCTGCACATCTTTGGATTGTGGGGATGAGACCCATGTAGACATGAGGAGAATGTGCAAATTCCACACGGACAGTAACCCAGGGTTGGGATTTGAACCCGGATCCTCAGTGCTGTAGGCAGCAATGTTAACCTTGTGCCACATGCCGCCCTGCCCAACCCTCTTTGAACAGCCCGAGCAGGGGTTTATGGTCTGTATAGATCGTGACCACGTGGTCGTAGGCGTACTGGCGGAACTTCCGCATGCTGAACACCACAGCTAGGCCCTTCCTCTCGATCTGGGATTAGTTATGCTCGGCGTCGGCAAGTGTGTGAGATGCGAAAGCAGTTGGCCGCTCTGAGCCATTGGGCATCCGGTGTGCAAGAACAGCCCCCACGCTGTAAGGGGATGCGTTGCACATGAGAAGACGTTGTTTTTAAGAGTCGAAGTGCGTGAGCAGCCTTTCGGAGCACAGCCGCCACTTAACCTTTTGGAACGCCTTCTAGTGCAGGTGGCCCAATTCCCTGACCTTTCTTCAATAATTGGTGGAGTGGGCTGAACAGCGTGGCTAAGTTAGGAATGAATTTTCTGTAGTAATCGATGCGCCTTAAAAAATTGAGGCGCCTGGTCTGATCTTTAGGAATGGGAGCCTTTGGATGGCCCGCACCTGCCCTACACCGGGTGAAGGCCGTGCATGTCCATCCGATATCCCAAATAGGTGACCTCAGGGTGGGGGTTTATAAATGTACTTCTCCCTGTGTAGATGGACGGCGGCCTATTCAAACCGTTGAAGTACTTCAGCCAGGTTCTCCAAATACTCCTTGTTCGAAGCTCCAGTGATACGGACGTCGTCCAGGTATAAAGCCACCCTGGGCAGGCCCCGTAGGATGTTTTCCATCACTTATTGGAAAATTGCCAAGGCTGTTGAAACTCCGAATGGGAGTACGAAACGGGTGTATTTTAACCCTCTGAGGGTATTGACAGTGACGAACCTCCGCGAGTCCGATCTAGGACCAGCTGCAGATATGCATGGCTCATGTCACGTTTTGGAAATGTTTTTCCCATGCTGAGCTTGGCGTACAGGTCCTTGATGCGAGGTACTGGGTAACGAGTCGAGATGAAGAACCCGGTTTACCCTCATCTTGTAGTCGCCGCACAGAAGTACGGATCCATCGGGCTTTAATACCGGGACCACCATCGCAGACCGGTTGTCAAAGTGGATGGGCAGGAGGATGCCCAAGTGATCCAATTTTGCATCAACACCTCCAGATCTCTTCGTTCCTAGACCCTCTTTAAAATTGTACCATTTAGTTTATATTGCCTATAGAACATAGAACGATACAGCGCAGTACAGTCCCTTCGGCCCTCGATGTTGCACCGACATGGAAAAAAACTAAAGGCCATCTAACCTACACTATGCCCTTATCATCCATATGCTTATCCAATAAACTTTTAAATGCCCTCAATGTTGGCGAGTTCACTACTGTTGCAGGTAGGGCATTCCACGGCCTCACCACTCTTTGCGTAAAAAACCCACCTCTGACCTCTGTCCTATATCTATTACCCCTCAATTTAAGGCTATGTCCCCTCGTGCTAGCCACCCCCATCCGCGGGAGAAGGCTCTCGCTGTCCACCCTATCTAACCCTCTGATCATTTTGTATGCCTCTATTAAGTCACCTCTTAACCTTCTTCTCTCTAACGAAAACAACCTCAAGTCCATCAGCCTTTCCTCATAAGATTTTCCCTCCATACCAGGCTACATCCTGGTAAATTTCCTCTGCACCCGTTCCAAAGCTTCCACGTCCTTCCTATAATGAGGCGACCAGAACTGTACGCAATACTCCAAATGCGGCCGTACTAGAGTTTTGTACAACTGGAACTTGACCTCATGGCTCCGGAACTCAATCCCTCTACCAATAAAGGCCAACACACCATAGGCCTTCTTCACAACCCTATCAACCTGGGTGGCAACTTTCAGGGATCTATGTACATGGACACCGAGATCCCTCTGCTCATCCACACTACCAAGAATTTTACCATTAGCCAAATATTCCGTATTCCTGTTATTCTTTCCAAAGTGAATCACCTCACACTTCTCCACATTAAACTCCATTTACCACCTCTCAGCCCAGCTCTGCAGCTTATCTATGTCCCTCTGTAACCTGCAACATCCTTCCGCACTGTCTACAACTCCACCGACTTTAGTGTTGTCTGCAAATTTACTCACCCATCCTTCTGCGCCCTCCTCTAGGTCATTTATAAAAATGACAAACAGCAACAGCCCCAGAACAGATCCTTGTGGTACGCCACTTGTAACTGAACTCCATTCTGAACATTTCCCATCAACTATCACTCTCTGTCTTCTTTCAACTAGCCAATTTCTGATCCACATCTCTAAATCACCCTCAATCCCCAGCCTCCGTATTTTCTGCAATAGCCGACCGTGGGGAACCTTATCAAACGCTTTACTGAAATCCATATACACCACATCAACTGCTCTACCCTCGTCTACCTGTTCAGTCATCTTCTCAAAGAACTCGATAAGGTTTGTGAGGCATGACCTACCCTTCACAAAACCATGCTGACTATCTCCTCAGCTTTCCTACCAAAGAATAACACTGCACTGCTCTGTGCTCTGCGTTAAATTTCATCTGTCATGTATTGCCCATTTAAAGTATTATTAACTATTTACAGGTTATTTGCTGGTTGATTCTATGAAACAAAAGCAAACAGAAGATACAACTGAATGGTCATGAGATAATCATGTATTGTGATCACCGCATCTGTTTCCAGGGATGATTTAACATACTATATCTTCAGTCATCGAGGAAGCTGTAGTTTTGGATAGTTCCCATGGGAATCAGTCTACTCTGTACCCAAACCGTCTCTTCTTTGAAGTCCTGCCATTGTTCAGTTTCTGTTTTGCCGACCAATGTTTGATTCCAATCCACCGACATACAAAGATCTTAATTAGGAGTAGGCTATTTGGCCCCTCAAGCCTGCTCTGCCATTTGATAAGATCATGGCTGAACTCATTGTGGACTCCACTCTACTTCTTTCCTGTCTACCCCATACAAGCATACCTAGGTCAGATCCCTTTTCAACTCACTGAAGTTAACTCTTCTCCAGTTAAATATTTTTATGCTTGATCATAAGTTGCCCTTTTCCTTAACCACAATAAACCTGACAATATTCTGATCAATGTTCACCAAATGCTCCTCCACTGAAAAATCTCCATTTGCCCCAATTTGTTCCTCAGAACTAGATCCAGCAGTACTCCTTTGATCATTGGGCTGGACACATATCAAACAAAAAAGTTCTCTAATGCACATTTCTTTTTTTTATAAATGTTTTTTATTGAGTTTTCATGTTTTATATATGACAAGTTACAAATTATTAGAGAGAAAAAAAGAAAACACAAAAATTTAACATGTATATTTACAGGTAAGCATCTTTATAACAACAATTGTGGCCGCCCCCTTTAGCCGGCATACATATTTTACATTCACCAATATGGCCGAGGCACATGTTTATAGGCATTTATTTACAGTTTGGTTTTGGGCCTTAGCTTGCCATCAAACCCCCATAACGAACCCGAAACCACCCCCCCCCCCCGGCTAACTTCCCCCGATTCCCGTCCATTTTCCCCTGATTCTTGGCCACCCGACTATTCTTCCTCTTGTTCGTTGGCCACAAACAGGTCCTGGAACAGTTGCATGAATGGCTCCCACGTTCTATGGAAGCCGTCGTCTGACCCTCAGAAGGTGAATTTGATTTTCTCCATTTGGAGAGATTCCGAGAGGTCGGACAGCCAGTCTGCAGCTCTGGGCGGTGCTGCTGACCGCCAGCCAAACAGGATTCTATGGCGGGCGATCAGGGAGGCAAAGGCAAGGGCGTCCGCCCTCCTCCCCAGGAATAGATCTGGCTGGTCTGAAACCCCGAAGACCGCCACTATCGGGCATGGCTCCACCCTCACCCCCACCACTTTGGACATAGCCTCGAAGAAGGCTGTCCAGTAATCCACAAGTCTGGGGCAAGACCAGAACATGTGGGCGTGGTTGGCCGGGCCTCTTTGGCACCGTTCACATCTGTCCTCCACCTCCGGGAAGAACCTACTCATACGGTTTCTTGTTAAGTGGGCTCTATGTACCACTTTTAGTTGCGTCAGGCAGAGCCTTGCGCACGTGGAGGTGGAGTTGACCCTATGCAGTGCTTCGCTCCAGAGTCCCCACCCTATCTACATCCCCAGTTCGTCCTCCCATTTCCTTCTTGTTGCGTCCAGTACGGTGTCGTCCCTTTCTACCAGTCGGTCATACATGTCGCTACAGTTCCCTTTCTCTAGGATACTTGCGTCCAGTAGGTCTTCCAGTAGTGTCTGTCGTGGCGGTTGTGGGTACGTCCTTGTCTCCTTTCGTAGGAAGTTTTTGAGCTGCAGGTACCGTAGCTCGTTCCCCTCAGCTAGCTGAAATTTCTCTGTCAGTTCGTCCAGTGTTGTGATCCTGTTGTCCGTGTATAGGTCCCTGACTGTCAGTGTTCTAATGCACATTTCAAGAATTCCTCACTCCCTTTGCCCATTATATTAATGCTAGCCCATTATATTAATGCTACCCCAGTCTATCTTAAGATAATTGAAATATCCAATTACCAATATCTTAGTTCCTACATCTTTCTGTTATAATCTTGGTCGAGACTGTTAACAATTTTTTTTTTTAAATCCGAAATCGCCATTATTTACTGAAAGAATGAAGCAACAATATTCCACAGTTTAAATAAAAGAACTTTTAATATACAAAAGTGAAATAAAGCAAACGCTAAGTACTGGACGGTATTCTCCCCCCCCCCCCCCCCCCCCCCCCCCACGGCAGGTGGGAAAATCTCTGGGGCACCGCGGGAGTCGCGCCATGCCTCCCCGACCCCCGCACGCGATTCTCCCACCCCCCCAAAACCAGCGCCGTGATAATCGCGCCGGGCCGCTCGGAGAATTGCCGCAAACGGCGAGCAGCGATTCTCTGGCCCGGATGGGCAGAGCGGCCGCTCCGACACGGCAGGCTCACGCCGGCGCCATCCACCCCTGGTCGCTGCTGGCGAGAACTGTGCGGGAACGCTGGGGGGGGGGGGGGGGGGGGGGGGGGGTGACGGGTGGCGCTCCTTCACCGATCGGCAGCCCGGACTCTAAACCGCCAGGCCTACCTCCTTCCGCGGCCGGCCCCAGAACACCGCCGCCACGTTGGTGAGGGGCCAACGCGTGTAAGAAGTTCCTTGCACATGCGCAGGATGGCACGGCCCAACTGCGCATGAGCAGGAATGAACTGCCCCAACTGCGTATGTGCGGGTTGGCACAGCGCCCATTTGGCACTGCGTAAGGAAGCTGGAGCGGCGTGAACCGCTCCAGCGCCGTGCTGGCCCCCTGTGGGGACCAGAATAGGTCGTGCCCGGGCCCTGTTCGCGCCGTCGTGAAACGTGACGGCGGTCACGATGGCACAGGCACTTAGTCCCGAGAGCAGAGAATTCTGCCCACTATTTATAACACAGCTAAACAGGTTGAATATCAACCGTAGACCCTTTCTTATGCCAATGGCAGACAGTAAGAGTGGGAGAGATTCCTTGTCAGACATGTGATGGAAAGAAAACTGGAACCTCCACCATTACTACTAGCTTGGGATTACAACATACATGTAAAAATGCAAGTTGCAACAGCAACGCAAACTCCTTGGGGGGGCGGGGGGGGGGGGGGGTGAGGGATGGTTGGCAAGTTGGTTGTGATTCAAATTAGTGCCAACATCACGGGGATCAATCTCCCTTCCAGCTGGGGTGGAGTTAGGGCCTGCCTCCTTGCTCTCTCTGTGATGACAGTTGTGGTACTGTGGGTCAGACCTGCCTTTAAGCAGGGAACTGAAGAAGCAGAAGTAATTTTCTGGCAATCCTGTTCTAGGAAGGAAAACAACCAAGTACTCTTCAATTCATAAATAAAAACAAAAAGGTGCTGTAAAAAGTCAGCAGGTCTGGCAGTATCTGTGGAGACAATAGCAGAGTTAACATTTCAAGTCCAATATGGCTTTTCAAGCTCCATGTATGTTTGACCAGGTTCTTTCTTTAAATTTCTACACCTTTGTCTGTAGCCTTCAGGTTATATACACGAAGATGAATGTTTTCACCTCCTCATACGTCCCAGATACCTCCTCTGATAGTGATGCAAACACTTCACTAGCTCCACCTACCAACTTTGTTTGAATCAGTAATACCCACATGTCCGATAGCCATTTCATTTGTTTAGGCACCTTCTCAAATGAAATGAAAAAGGCTTCTACCTCTTTCTCATCAAACCTTGGCAATGCTTGGACTCTCTCTTTTTCTCTCATTTCGTATTCATTGTCATGTTTCAGTTGTTTAATCTGTAACTGAATTTTTGAAAGTTCTCATGAGTCAGACTGCATCTCAGGCAATTTTAAATGCTCAGCTAGTGTGGTAAGTATCTCTTCTTTTCACATGATGTTAGGTAACGTTAACTGCAATGTTTTTGCTAAATCTAAAAGCCTTTTCTTAGTCTCTGTTCGTAAGGTACTGCATGTGAACTTATCCACCCCCCAAAACCTCTGAGCCTCTGAAAGAGACATTGTCTTCTCACGTGACACATTGCATTATCTTCATATGTGGCCTAGATTATGAGTACATGAAGACTATTACATAAAAGGAGGATATTTCAACTGAAAGATAATCCTGTTCTAACCCAATTGACACACTTACATACTTTTCAGCAAAAGTGATATGATTAGGAGATTTGGGATTTTTCCAGATTGTGTAGTAACAAGGTCGCAACGTCACAGGTTAAGACAAGAGGAGAAATCAAAGAGTGAAGATAAAGTTGAAGTTCAATTATCAGAAATGATTTTTGATGAGATGGTTGGAAAAGAACAAGAACAGGTGGAGGATGAGGCAGATATTTTGAGTTCAGGAAAATTGGTGGAGTTACAACAAAGATATAGAAATAAAATGGATAGATCAGAAAGCATACACGGAAGAGGAATCTGAGGGTATACCGGAGTGTTATTACTGTAAAAGTGATATCTTGATGAGAAAATGGAGACCTTTACATATGCAGGCGGATGAAAAGTGTGAGGTTCATCAAGTGGTATTGCCGGTAGAGTATAGAAAGGAGGTGTTGCAAGTAAACATGAGGTGCCAGTGGGAGGCCATCTGGGAGTAAGGAAAACTCAAGCTAAAATCCAAAAACATTTTTATTGGCCTAGATTACATAAGATGTAGTTAACTTTTGCCGATCATGTCACACATGTCAAGTGATAGGGAAACCTCAAGCAGTGATAAAACCAGCGCCCTTAATACCCATTCCAGCATTTTGAGGAACCTTTTATGAGGGTCTTAATTGATTGCGTAGGACCGCTTCTTAAAACAAAAAGTGGGAATCAATATCTTTTGACGGTAATGGATATATCTATTACATTTCCAGAGGCCATTCCAGTACACAATATTACAGCTAAAAAGATTGTGGAGGTGTTACTTAAATGCTTTACTAAATATGGACTACCCACAGAAATACAAATCGGATCAAGGATCAAATGTTACCTCAAAAGTTATTCAAAGAAGTTATGGATAGCTTAGGAATAAAACAATTCAAATCAACTATGTACCATCCAGAATCACAGGAAGCGTCAGAAAGGTGGCATCAGACATTAAAGACAATGTTGAGGGCTTATTGTCACGATTATCCAGAGAATTGGGATAAAGGAATTCCATTCGTACTGTTTGCAATTAGGCATGCACCTAATGAGTCAACCAAATGATAACATTGCCCGGGCAACCATGCCTTCAGGAGAGAAGGAATTAAAAACGGAGGAAAATATTAGAAATCAATCAAAATCAATTTCCTTAAGGTGGATCTTTTCATATAAAATATATGAAAATATTCTGTAAGAACAAGAATCTGTAACATTGGTGCATATAAATTCCTACAGAACCTGAAGGGTGAATATTTAGTGGAAAAGAACGGGCAAAGAGAAGGAAGAAATTAAATGTTTGTTGAGGGATAAATATTACCCAGGTGCCAGGAAAACCTCACTGCTCTACTTCACAAACCATGATGTAATCTTTTGTGTTTACCTGAGAGCAAGATGGGGGTAACATCTTTTCCAAAATTAAGCACATCTGATGGTACTGAAATGTTAATCTGAATTACATTCTCAAATGTCTAATGTGCAACTTGAACCCACAACAGATTGAGATTCAAAAGTTGGTCAGAATTTCACAGAACAGCAAGAGGCCCTGTGGCCCATTGTGTCTGTGCCATCCATCAAACTCCTATCTAGTCTAATACCATTTTCCAGCACTTGGTCCATAGCCTTGTGTTATACCACTGAGCTGAGGCTGACACTTATAGAACATAGAACAGTACAGCACAGAACAGGCCCTTCGGCCCTCAATGTTGTGCCGAGCCATGATCACCCTACTCAACCCACGTATCCACCCTATACCCGTAACCCAACAACCCCCCCCCTTGACCTTACTTTTTTATTAGGACACTACGGGCAATTTAGCATGGCCAATCCACCTAACCTGCACATCTTTGGACTGTGGGAGGAAACCGGAGCACCCGGAGGAAACCCACGCACACAGGGGGAGGACGTGCAGACTCCACACAGACAGTGACCCAGCCGGGAATCGAACCTGGGACCCTGGAGCTGTGAAGCATTTATGCTAACCACCATGCTACCCTGCTGCCCCATGCTACCCTGCTGCTCCACTTATGATGGAGCTAACAACAAAAGT
Organism: Scyliorhinus canicula; assembly: GCF_902713615.1. Taxonomy (NCBI): domain Eukaryota; kingdom Metazoa; phylum Chordata; class Chondrichthyes; order Carcharhiniformes; family Scyliorhinidae; genus Scyliorhinus; species Scyliorhinus canicula. Next base: position 44,280,311 of record NC_052156.1, read on the forward strand.
AACTAATCCATGGAACCCAGTGAACCAAAATCAAACTGAAAATGAAAAATGAAAAACAATGCACATTAAAGTATAACAATAATGAACGGGATTCTCTGAGCCACCAGCTATGTTTTCCTGGATGGCATACCCTCGCCGTCAGTGGGATTCTCCATTCCCACCACCTGGCAATGGGATTCCCATTGTGGCCACCTCACGCGGCCAGGAATCGCGTGGGTGTGCTGGCGGCACAAAGGAGAATCCCGCCGGCAGAGAATCCCGCTGAATGTACTGAATGTGCGCTGTTGAGCAACCTTTGGTACAGGATCCCTGATGTACCAATTTTAAATGAGCGTGCTGCATTTTTACTTGGAACCTTATAACAATTGGGAAACTTGACAAGGAATCCTATTTGATTGAATATTCAGTGGAAACAAAAGTTGCGCATGCAATTATTGCAGCTTGATTCCTGCCCCCCGTGTGAACAGTTGGAAATTAGGCCCATTAAGGTTTTGGTGTGTGAGGAGAGAAACTCAATTTCCGAACTGACACCTGCTGTTAGTGTGATTCCATGGAGCATGTAGAGCCTTAGGAGGTGGGAACATAAAAATTAAACAAGTTATTTTCAGAACAAAAGCAACACTGGTATCAGCAGGCTTTTTTATTGGAAAAGGCATTAAAGTCAAGTCCGAACGTGACCTCAGCCTTTATTAAAAATGCACTTCTAACAGGGGCCACTAGATAATGATCACACGCTGATTTTCCTCTCCTTACCCAAGGTGCTGAGGTCAATTATAGCATTCCAGCTGTTGGTCCAGCTTTGATCAGCGAACACAACAAAGTAAATCTCAGACTGCCCTGATCTACATGGTTCAGCTATTTATGATTAAACTTGCTGAAATACCTTGAGCTGGAAGCTGATAGAGAATGGCATTTGTAACTTGAAAAACAACCTACATTTAAACACTGAAGTCTGTACCTTAGACTCCAGGCTAAATGTTCACTCTACCGCAGGATATACATGAATATATTTTTCAACCAAAAATTTGACATTCGAAGCATTCAAACACTCTTTGGCACAACTGATGCAAAACCAAATTTCAAAGATAGTAGGATTGTGTAAAACAGACACTTATCCAGTGCCAGATTTTTGTTCTCAACACTTGATACAGGCTGAACCCTATGTTACTATCAGAAACTTAGATTTGTAAATTCAAATGCAATCTCCAGGAGAAAAGAAATCAGAAACCTTAGCAACCATTGTCTTGAATCATGCTCAAAGAGAGTGCAATGAACTTCAAAATGTAAATTATAGATACATAAGAGGTTTTCCTGGCCATGTGCCTTTGAAAGAAAGTACGTTTCACTTTGGTAAATTACCTAGGAGAAAAATGACAAGAGCAATTTTATTCCTTTGCAGCTGGCCGATCAGCTGTGGCTTCTCATCAGGACGCACACTGTGGCTGCTTCCCAGATCGACAGCTCGGACAAGTTAAAAGAAAACACACACACAAAATACCTACACATAGAATATAACTTATCTTTCCCCTGCCTTTAATCTCACACAGTTCTGCATAGAAATAATTGCTAGGTGACCATTTCCAAATCAGCACCTATTACACAACTCTCTCACATGGTTTCAGCTTTTTTCAACCAGCTGAAGACTGAAAATTCGCAATTTGATTGAGGCCAGATTGCTTAGAAGATCATCAAAGAGCTGAAAGTGCAAAATATGACAGTAGAAAAAAAATAATGGATGACCATTGTACCTAAATGCTAAAGTTTAATTGCAGGAGAGAATAACAGGTAGCTTCTTCCAACAGAGAAGATGAATCTGCCACTATTAATATTGGCTCAATATAGTTCCTAGTTTAACATGGTTGGTATCAATTACTATTCCTTCTTCATGGAGGCTAACATTTAATATTTCACCTTTTCCCGACTGTACATTGCTGACCTACATGATGCTTTGAGGATTTATCCTCAATTCATCTGTACAAACTAATGTGGGTAAATATTTCAACATTTTCCAATAGCTGTACACTGTAATTGAAGTTTAATTGTCTTACAACTCAATCCTTTTAGCACACAGTCTGACCTGCTTTTTGTTACTGAGTTTGGAGGAAGTGCCACACAAATTAAATAAGATTAAGGTCATTTATTAAGGTATAAAGGCACATTCATAGTCACCATAGCAGGTCATGTGACATCCGAACGACAACAAAACCCATAAGACTCGACAAAACACATTTGTAAGCCAGCTTTAGAAGGTTATGTTGTGCTCTGCAAATCTTAAGTGCAATGAATCAAATCAAAGCACAAACAGCAACATAGTCATCTTTTAGCAGGTGGCATTACAATTACATGTCATTTCATAAATGCCCTGTGGGTGAAAAGAGCTGGACTCTTAAATAAGAGTGATTTGGAAATTGCTTTCTGTTATAACCCACAAGTATCTTACAGAGTGGGAACAATTAACTTCCTTGTGAACCTTGCAGAATACGAGCTCCTCTGTTAAGGGGGCTGGGGGCCTGTAACAATGTATAGTTATACGATATATAAAGCCGGCCCATTAAGTACCAGCAAGGCAGACCGTTGGGATCTACTGTGTAATGTATATAAATAGTTATTGAAAATAAACTAAGTTTCTTTGAACTACGCAATGTGGACTCCTTTGTGGCCTTATAAAACTCTTATATTTATCCATTAATTTGTAGCTGTTTTCTGTCAATAACACAATCCCGTAAGTACAGACATCTGGGGCATTTACACTTCGCAGTAACACGGCCAGTTTGTGAAACACAGGCCTCAATTGGTCAGGTGAAACTCAAAGACAGAACTGCTGATGTCTCAGAAGACCATAATGGATAATAGGGAAATGGCAGACTTGTTAAATGTATATTTGGTGTCCGTTTTCATATTAGAAGGACAAATGGCAGCAGTTCCAAGAAACCGAAGGATAAATTAAGAATTTAGTGGATTTAATGTTTTTTTTCAAAATTGCTAATAGAGAAAATAATAGAACTTAAGATAGACATATCTCTAGGATCTGATCATTTTCATCCAGGATTATGGCCTGAACTACACGGAGCAGGTGGACAAACCAACAGCAGGTGCAAGTACAAACTCCACGGTCAGTGATGGGTGACTTTTATATTGAGAGTGCTGAATGGTCACATCACTATGTATCGTGATGTCACATATTTACAGTATTTTAGATGGGCTAATGCCCTGAGTGACAATATATATGTCTGTGCTTTCAGGAGAAGTAGGCTCAGAATGCTGAGGAGTGTTACTGAACTGCAGACACCTTTCATTACTGTGTTAACACTGATGGATGAGGAGGCCAGGAAATATCGAATATGTCATGACAGTGCTTCTTTTCGCGGAGAAGGAGACAGGCATGGAAGCAATGGAAAGTGAATAAAGCAGTGGTTGCATCCAACATTCCCAAGACCATATACATTACTGGAAACTCGTGATCACAGGAGGCACCAGGGCTTGCTTGCAGGAATAGGTATGGCAAAATTCTCCACCTCACAACGCCACGAACGCAAACCACAATCGAGCGGAGAATCGGACACCCAGCCAAAATCGAGGTCTGTGCCCACCGCCAATTTGGGCACCATGCTCCAGTCTATCACTGGTTTCAATAACGAGGTTTGTGCCTCGCACCAGTGGCGGCATTCAGAACTGCCATTTGCATTGATTTAAATGTTGTTAGCACGTTTGATCCACTATGCTCCGGGCCTTTGTGACGTTTCGCCTCACTTAGCTGGAAGTCACGTGGGTGTGATTAACTACAGGTATTCACAAACATGGGGTGGAATTCTCTGATAATGGGGCTATGTCCCCATGCCTGTGAGAAAATGGGCGTCAATCACTCTGGACTTTCCTGCACTTCCAGCCGTGGGTCTGCGCATATGCGCGGCGGCAGCCCCGTGCAACATTGCAGACTCAAACAGCAAGCCGGCTACGACAATATAGCCCCCCCCCCCCCCCCCCCCAGATTGCGCGCACCCGCTGATCAGTGGCTCCCGATTGCGAGCCTGGTCATCCTGGAGGCGCCCCCGCCCCCCGGTGACGGATCCCCCCCCCCAACCAGGACGTGGTGCTCGATCCTCCCTCCGCCCCCCACAGGCCCCACACCCAAAGGTCGCGCGTTGTTCACGCTGGCAGCGACCAGGTGTGGTTGGCGCCGGCGTGAACCAGTCGAGTTCGGCAGGCTGCTCGGCCCATCCGGCGAGCAGCGATTCTCCGAGTGGCCTGTCGAAAAACACGACATGCCATTTGGGGGGGGGGGGGGGGGAATCGCAGGGGGTGCCAGGGCGGCGTGGCGTGATTCACCCGGCCCTCCCGCGATTCTCCCTTCTCCCACCCGGCATGGGATGCGGAGAATCGCGCCCATAGTCTCACCAATGCCTTATATAACTGCAGCATGCCTCCTTACTTTTATATTCAATTCCCCTCCGAAATATTATAGCATTCCAGTAGCTTTCTTAATTATTTGCATTACCGATATGGTAACCTTTCATCATTCATGCCCAGGACACCGAGATCCCTCGGCACCTTAAAACTCTGCAATCTCTCACCATTTAAATAATGTGCATTTTTTAAATTCTTTCTGCCAAAATAGACAGTTTCACACACTAAAATAAAATAAAATATAATAACATAAATATCTTTTATCAGTTTCACAAACAGGCCTACATTAAAACTGCAGTGACGTTACTGTGAAAATCCCCTAGTCGCCACACTCCGGCACCTGTTCGGGTACACTGAGGGAGAATTCAGAATGTCCAATTCACCTAACAGCACGTCTTTTGGGACTTGTGGGAGGAAACCCACACAGACACGGGGAGAATGTGCAGACTCCGCACAGACAGACAGTGACCCAAGCTGGGAATCGAACCTGGGTCCCTGGCATTGTGAAGCAACTGTGCTAATCACTGTGCTACCATAGAAAATGCTGGAAAAATGCAGCATGTCTGACAGGACCTGTGGAAAGATAAAAATGGAGTTAACATTTCAACTTTGTGTGACCTGTTCTTCAGATTCCACGTTCACAGACGATTTCCCATTTTTCCATATTATACTCTATCTGCTAGATCATTGCTCACTCACTTTACCTATCTATATGCCTCTTTACGGGCAGAACGGTAGCATTGTGGATAGCACAATCGCTTCACAGCTCCAGGGTCCCAGGTTCGATTCCGGCTTGGGTCACTGTCTGTGCGTAGTCTGCACATCCTCCCCGTGTGTGCGTGGGTTTCCTCCGGGTGCTCCGGTTTCCTCCCACAGTCCAAAGATGTGCAGGTTAGGTGGATTGGCCATGATAAATTGCCCTTAGAGTCCAAAATTGCCCTTAGTGTTGGGTGGGGTTACAGGGTTATGGGGATAGGGTGGAGTTGTTGACCTTGGGTAGGGTGCTCTTTCCAAGAGCCGGTGCAGACTCGATGGGCTGAATGGCCTCCTTCTGCACTGTAAATTCTATGATATCTTTGTGTCAGGAGTACATTTATCAATCATATATTCAATCCCTTAATCAAAGTAACTTATATGAATCTTAAAAAGTTGAGGCTCAAGCATTCTATGTCCATGTCATCCTCGATATGGAGCCTGATTCACCTGAGGAAGGAACAGTGCTCCGAAAGCTAGTGTTTGAAACAAATATGTTGGACTTTAACCTGGTGTTGTAAGACTTCTTACTAATGTCATCCTCTGTGCTTCTTCCAAGTGATCGTTAATATGGAATAGTACTGATTCAGCAGCAGAGGAAGGGAGGGCAGTAGGTTATAGTCATATTCTTTCCCATGTTTGACCTGACACCATGGGACATTATAGGGTTCAGTCAATGTTGAAGACTCCGAGGGTAACTCATTCCCAACTTTACACCATAGTGCTTTGCCATTTCTGGTGCACCTATTGCGCCAGTGGGACACGACATACCCAGAAATGCTGATGGAAGAGTCTGGGACATTGACTACAAGGAAGTGAGTATTGTTAGTAAAACAATGGTAGTTTTAAGGGATTTATATTTGTATTGTTAAACATTAGAAATAAGGTATGTTTTAAGTAGGTTTAATTTAATGCTTCTGAGCTTGAAAGTATAAATCCTATAGTTAGATTCATGTTGGACAAATGTGTTTATTTGTTTGAGGGATTGGTTAAGTTCCAACTCTGTTTCTATAGTGTGTGCTTAGAGAGTGCTATTTAGTGACGAATAAATAATAGAAATACGTTGTTGCTTAGCAACAGGAGGCCACTTTCCAGAGAGAAGGGGCAAAATTCTCCCAAAGGGAGACAAACTGCCGATGCCGGAGTGAAACCCGGAGTGTTTCACTCCGGCATCGGAGGCCGCTCCTTGCCCCCTATTCTTCCCCCCCCCCCCCCCCCGGGGGGATAGGAGCGGCGGCGCGACAATTTCGCGCGCCGGGCCTTGACACTTGCGTCAAAGCGGCGAGGTCGGAATGACGCGGCCGGCGGCGCCTTTGTGATGTCACCCACGCTTGCGCGGTTGCCGGCTTCCCCTCTGCTGCCCCGCAAGACATGGCGGCTTGATCTTGCGGGGCGGCGGAGGGAAAAGAGTGCATCTTGTAGAGACACCGGCCCGACGATCGGTGGGCACCGATCGCAGGCCAGACCCCTCCTGAGTACGCCCCTGGTTCTCGATCCTCCCTCCGCCCCCCCCCACAGGCCCCACATGCAGCGGCTGTGCAATGTTCACGCCGCCAGCGACCAGGTGTGGTTGGCGCCGGCGTGAACCGGTCGGGGTCGGCAGGCTGCTCGGCCCATCCGTGCCGGAGAATCACCGCTCTCCGAGCGGCCTGTCGCAAAACGCGACACGCCATTTTGGGGTGGGAGGTGGGAGAATCACGTGGGGGTGTCAGGGTGGCATGGCGTGATTCACCCGGCACTCCCGCGAATCTCCCACCCGGCGTGGGGGTCGGAGAATCGCGCCCAAGGGCTTTCCTTTGTTCTTAATTTTAATTGGAAGTCAGAGCAGTTGGAGACAGGATACTGAGAAGTGAACATTGCTCAACTCTGCCAGGAGAAGGTACACAGGACGAGGGAGCTTCAAAGATGCATAGAACATAGAACAGTACAGCACAGAACAGGCCCTTCGGCCCTCAATGTTGTGCCGAGCCATGATCACCCTACTCAAACCCACGTATCCACCCTATACCCGTAACCCAACAACCCCCCCTTAACCTTACTTTTATTAGGACACTACGGGAAATTTAGCATGGCCAATCCACCTAACCCGCACATCTTTGGACTGTGGGAGGAAACCGGAGCACCCGGAGGAAACCCACGCACACACGGGGAGGACGTGCAGACTCCACACAGACAGTGACCCAGCCGGGAATCGAACCTGGGACCCTGGAGCTGTGAAGCATTTATGCTAAGCACCATGCTACCCTGCTGCCCCTGATGAACACAATCCAACCCAAATAACCAGGGAATTGGGACAGAAAGAGTATATAAAATATCTGACGTTCAGAGAACAGAGACCAAGGTATTGTTCAGAAGAATTCAAGAAAGAGTAAACAAAGTATTCTGAGTTAAAGAGATAATTGCTGTAACTAGAGTGGTGGACCAGCAGATTTCAGAGAAGATAAAACACTTGGGGCGCGATTCTCCGCACTCACGCCGGTTCGGAGAATAGCGGGCCGCGCAAATTTTCACGCCGACGCTGGTCCGACGCCCTCCCGCTATTCTCCGAACCCGACACAAACTACACGTCGGCATTCCCGGCAAAGGCCTCGAACGCACCCCCGACATGACCAGAATCGCTACTTATTGGCCCCCCGCTATTCTCCGGCCCGGATGGGCCGAAGTCCCGACGTCATCACGCACTGTTTTCACGCCGGCCAACACACCTGCTTTTCAAGATCGTCAACCAGTTGTGCTGGCTGACGAGAGCTTCGAGGAGGTGAGCGCACCGCTCAGCGCACCGCTCAGTGCACTGCTGGAGTCTGGCCACAACGGGGAAGGCATCCCCGAGAACGGGAGGGGGTCCAGAGCGGGGGGGGGGGGGGGGAGTGGGGGAGACGGAGCGGGGAGTGGGGAGACGGAGGGGGGAGTGGGGGTGACGGAGGGGGGAGACGGAGGGGGGAGTGGGGGAGACGGAGGGGGGAGTGGGGGAGACGGAGGGGGGAGTGGGGGAGACTGAGGGGGGAGTGGGGGAGACGGAGGGGGGAGTGGGGGAGACGGAGGGGGGGAGTGAGGGAGACGGGGAGGGGAGTGGGAGTGGGGGGGGGGGTAGGGAGAGAGTGAGCAAGTGACCCGTCCAACCCCGGTTACAAAATGTCTGCCACCATGCCATGGCGTGCCGGTCATGAGTACACGGCCCCTGGTTGCCCTGTGGCTTATGAACACAGGCCACTGATACACCGGTGAAGAGGACGTAGTTAACTGCCCGTTGGATGCAGAAAGTGACCAGGGGTTAGGCTGCCCGCGTGTCAGCAGCGCGACCAGGCCACCGGGACACACAGGTATCCCGTGGCAGGCGGCTGCCGAGGTGTCGACTAACCTCCGTCTAACATGTCCCGTTTCTCTGCCCCCCACCATCCTTCTGTAGGTTAGCACAATGTCTGTGAACAGAACGGCTATGTTCTGCGCAGTGGTTGGGACCGCTGCACTGCATTTGGAGATGCAGCAGCATCCACAGCCACAACCCGCAGTGGATGCAGGGCCAGCTGCAGCAGCAGAGGGAAGGGCCGAGGAGTTGCCAGTCGTCGAGCAGCATGGGGAGGAGGATGAGGAGGGGGAGGAGGAGAGAGTGAAGGTGCAGCCACGGCACCAGAGGCAACGACCAAGGCCGAGAGTGTACCGTGCCCGGATCTCTTTCCTAACAATGACGGACATCACCTGCAGGAGGAGACTCCGGCTGCGTAGGCGGACGGTGATACATAGCTGTCACCTCGTGGCGCACCTCGCCCCACGTGGAACGGGGGGAGGACACGCGATCCCGGTTGCCAACAAGGTGACGGTCGCTCTTAACTTCTATGCGACCGGCTCCTTCCAGTCTCCGAGCGGGGACCTCTCCGGGATCTCCCAGTCATCGGTCCACAGGTGTATCCGGGATGTGACAGACGCCCTCTATGCCATCGCGGACCGCTACATCACCTTTCCCGAGGACCGAGCAAGTCAAGACTCACGAGCTCGTGGATTTGCCAGCGTGGCCGGGATACCGATGGTGCAGTGGGCAATCGATTGTGTTCACGTCCCCATGCGCCCGCCTGCAGGGGACAGGGAGGTGTTCACAAACAGGAGGGGGACATACTCCATGAATATTCAGGTGGTATGCAACCCCCACATGAGGATCATGAACGTCTGTGCAAGGTTCCCAGGGAGTGTGCATGACTCCTACATACTGGCGCAGTCGTTCATCCCTGAGGGACGTCCCCCCCGGCTGAGGGGCTGGTTGCTAGGCGACAGGGGTTATCCGCTGAGGTCTTGACTGATGACGCCTATACGGAGGCCTCAGACCAATGCGGAAACACGATACAACGAGGCCCATGCAGCAACCAGGGGTGTGGTGGAGCGCTGCCTTGGCCTCCTGAAGATGAGATTCAGGTGCCTGGACCACTCCGGAGGGGCCCTGCAGTACCAGCCCGACAGGGTCGCTCGCATTGTTGTGGTCAGCTGTGCGCTGCACAACATCACGATGCAGAGGGGAGATGACCTGCTGCAGGAGGCGGAGGGAGAAGCCAGTGGCAGTGTTGCCAGCACAGAAGAGGAGGAGGAGGAGGAGGAGGCTGGCGGAGTGGCGGGCGTAGCACGCAGACACGACCCAGGTGCTGGTGATGTCCAGGAGGCGGCACGACGGACCCGGCAAGGTCGGCGGGCACGCGACGCCTTGGTGGCAGCACGGTTCACGCGTCGCATGTGACGTACCCGCTGAACACCAAACCACCACCTGCATCGCTAGTCATGCAGAGGGTCAACACACAACTGCCACCACCACAACCCCCCCCCACCCCCCAACCCCCTCTCAGTGTACACTGCTCCACTTAGACATCACCCTTACCACTGGGTCCAGATGGTATGGTACAACATCAATGGCTGTGTCAGCGGGTGTGATCAGTGCCATGTGGCATGATGACAGCCCGCTCTGCGAAGAGCTGTGAGTTCAGAATTGTTAGAGAGAGTCTGACCCATGGCAATAGCTGAACCATCCACCTTGGTGGCCGCTGAGATGGTCATGGACACTCTATCACGTGCCCGCATGGGCTAGCTGTGGGAGGGGGTGGGGGGGGGGAAGGGACTGCACACCCGGCACCGAAGTTTCACCGCTCGTTAACCCCAGCAACACTCGGTCACCATCACGATTCCTGTGGCTGTGGAACAATCACACGGTATTACAAGTAAGGTGGAACAGTGCGTTTAATGTGAACAAACATGTACAGGTGCCCTCGCTCCTACAACTAAACTGTGCCCTTCACCCGTGCCAACTTACTCAGTGTCTATCTTTGTTGCCTTACGGGCCCTACCACTACGTCTAAGTGATTCCCCAGATGATAAAGCAGGAGTGGAGGAGGACTACTGCGAATCGCCCCCCTTCGACTTGTTTCTCCTTCGGCAAGCGTTTCCTGGGGCGACCTGGCCTTGATGGGCCAGGCTGCTCTGCGGGTGCCTCGGGTGACGTTGTGCCACCCTGCTCTGCCTGCTGCCCACCCGATGCACCAGGGATGGGACGGGGGAGGCCGAGAATTCCGGGATGTCCCGTGATGGAGTTAATGGGACGGGCCTCGAAACCTCCTCCTCCCTCGGGGAGCCCGGTGGTCCCCGGGCCTCACTTTGGGACAGAGGTGCGAGCGGGGAGGTTCCCCGTCGCACCACCGACACCTGGCGCTGCCAGTCCTGGAGGCCTGCAACGGTATCCACCAGGATCCGAAGGTTTGCAGAGACGGAGTCCAGGGAGTTAGACATTCCCGCCAGGGACTGTGCGACCTCAACCTGTGAGTGCACGACGCCATCCAGCACGTGTGTCAGGCGGTTGATGCTCTCCCCGACTGACTGCTGCAACTGGGCCATGACATGCTGAGACTCGGCCAAGGCCGCAGCGCGCCGGCAATGTCGTTTTGGCTCTGGCACATTGCTGCCTGTGAGAAGGCAACCCTGTCCAGGGCCGAGGATGACGCCTGCACGTGAAGCCCAACGTCTTGCATAACCTGACCCTTGGCCGAAACCGTTTCACCCATTGCCTCCACTGCGGATGCCACCCGTGCGGTGTCGGCCTGGGTTTCTGCCATGAACGGTACCACTCCCTGCTCGTGGACGCGGTTCGACTCCTCTAACAGCGTCTGCAGAGTCTGGAAGACAGCCCTCATCCCGTCATTGTGTTCCTGGGTTGGATGCATCGGCTGTGCGGGTGGGTTGAGAAAGTCCAGGAACTCGGAAAACGTCTGGGAGCCAGCTGCATGCTGGGCCTGGCCTGGCCTCCGCCAGTCCGGGCCCTCGGCTGCTCCGACCTCCACCTGCTGTACCTGCTCAGCTGTGATGTGCGACCCAGACTGTGACCCAGGAGCCTCATCACTAAATAGGCCAGCCGGGGTGAGTGTTTCTGGGATGGTGGATGGTGTGGGAGAAAGCTGTGCCGCAATCTCGAGGTCGTCTTGGGTGGACGCCTCCTCGATGTCATCAGCCCGCTGAGAGGCCGCAGGGCGTTCGCAGGCCATTTCTTTATCTAGCGGTGTCGCCGCCCTCTGGGGGTCCTGCTCCACAGATTCTGTTGGGGAGGATGGGACTCCACGCTGATCAGGCACCCTCTGTCGTGCGGCCCCGGGTGAGGTGGGGATAGATGCCTGTGTCCGTCTGGAGCCAGACGGCCCTGGTCATTCGGCATCACGTCCTAGGGAAGAAAATGAAACGGGTTATTTAGAGACGCTCGGCCGGGCGCTGGACGGTGCCAGTGGGCAGAGTGTGAAGGGACAGAGGATGGGGGAGGTGTCCAAGTGGGCAGGGTGTGTGAAGGGACAGAGGATGGGGGAGGTGTCCAAGCGGGCAGGGTGTGTGAAAGGACAGAGGATGGGGGAGGTATCCCAGTGGGCAGGGTGTGTGAAGGGACAGAGCATGGGGGAGGGGGGGGGGGTGTTTGTCATGCAGGGTTGTCTCACTTGTTGCAGCTCCACCAACCTCGCATTGCGCGATCTCCCGAGCCGCATATCCGCCAACAAGGTCCAGGGCCCTCTGCTCAAAAGTGGTGAGGGGCCACAGGATGAACGAACCCCCTCCCGTCTTGTTCCGCTCACAGGTGTTGTGAGCGGTCTTGTCCTGTTGGGGGAGGGGGCATAGGTATATTATTACAATACGGCAGGTATCAGCAGTCCGTTCAGAAACTGGTACAGTTTGGGGGTCATGTTGTAATAAGACGATTGCATCTCTCCACGGGGTCCAGAGCGCTGGGTCTGTGACAACTTTGTGAACCACCCTCAACTCACTCTGCCACAATCCCCCTCCACCCCCCGTGCCAGGGGGGGAGGTGGGTGATTAAGTAAAGGGGGGAGGGATGGTTGTGACCCGGGGGCACCCTCTTGGCACTTACCCTGGCAGCCCTGGTGAGGTCGTGCATCTTCTTCCGACACTGGTCAGCTGAACGAGGGGCCTGCCCCACAGCACTGACGGCAGCAGCAACCTCACGCCAGGCCTGGCGCACCGCGCTGGCAGGGTGGCGATGCCCTCTACGCGGGCAGATGATGCCCCTCCTCTGCTCGATGGAATCGAGCAGCATCTCCACATCAGCATCCACAAATCGCGGGGCTGCTCTCCTCAGCTCCGACATCTTGGCCTACAGTTTCTGTGTTCGCCCGCGCCCTTTTACGGTGTCGGGCGGCATCACGTGGGCGTGTCCGTAGCGTCGCCGCGTTCCGGCATCATCGCGCACGTGCTTGACGCGGCCCCGCTCCTAGCCCATTTCCCGGACGTGAATACCTCGGGAAATGGATCGTGTCGGGCCGTCGCACAACTCGGCCGTTTTCACGGCCAGCTTCGCGATTTTCCGCGGGTGCAGAGAATCGCGCCCTTGATGTCATTTTAATACAGTCTGTGAATTGAGAGTGAAAGCAATTGTGAACAACATGTATACCATCAAGACAATGGAATCCTAAAAGGGGTGGTGTAAAATCCTGGACTGGATTCACTGTTAAAAGTGGAGCAGAGAAAAGTTTGGAACCTTTCATATGACAATCATCTGGGAGGATTTTGAGAAGAAATCCACATACACACTTAGTGCATTTTTCCACAGTCATCTTGCATGCGTAAAAGGGACTTTTCTTGTTAATGATTGGATTTGGATTTGTTTATTGTCATGTGTACCAAGGCACAGTGAAAAGTATTTTTCTGCAAGCAGCTCAACAGATCATTAAGTACATGAAAAGAAAAGGAAATAAAAGAAAATACATTATAGGGCAACACAAGGTACACAATGTAAGTACATAACACCGGCATCGGGTGAAGCATACAGGGGTGTAGTGTTAATGAGGCCAGTCGATGAAAGGGTCATTTAGGAGTCTGGTAACAGCGGAGAAGAAGCTGTTTTTGAGTCTGTTCGTGCATTTTCTCAGACTTTTGTATCTCCTGCCCGATGGAAGAAGTTGGAAGAGTGAGTAATGAAAGAAGGCTTCAAATGAAGTTACTGTGAAAAGCCCCTAGTCGCCACATTCCGGCGCCTGTTCAGGGAGGCTGGTACGGGAATTGAACCGTCCTGCTGGCCTGCCTCGGTCTGCTATAAAAGCCGGTGATTTAACCCTGTGCTAAACCAGCCACTGTAAGCTCACAGTAAGCTGGGTGGGAGGGATCTTTGATTATGCTGCCCTCTTCCCCAGGCAGCGGGAGCTGTAGATAGAATCAATGGATAGACAGCAGGTTTGTGTGATGGACTGGGCTGTGTTCACGACTCTCTGAAGTTTCTTGCGGTCTTGGACCGAGCAGTTGCCATACCAGGCTGTGATGCAGCCAGATAGGATGCTTTCTATGGTGCATCTATAAAGGTGGTAAGAGTTAATGTGAACATGCCAAATTTCTTAAGTTTCCTGAGGAAGTATAGGCGCAATGAGACCATTGTACCTTAATTTTGTTATCCATATTAATCTTTAAATATGTGTGTATTTGTTAAGCTCAGGGGGAGGGGAGCAAAGGAGTTTGTGTTCTAGTCCAATTTTTACCTGTTTGCAAATGCTTTTTTTCTTGTTGTTGAAACTAGTTAGCAATCCTGTGACTCTATTCCTCCACGTTTCATTAAAAAATGCTACAGTCCTTTGAGCCATGGTTCCATTCTGGGATCTTCCCATCGAGTTATAAATCAACTGTGAAGGTAACAGTATCATTATATCTGACTACACTTTGACTAGTTTGTATGATACCTCTCCCAACTTTTGAGTGTCTTTAGATGTCAGTTGGGTTAACTCTTAGGGTCTAGGTCAGGGTTTTTCAAAGTGTGGGTCGTGACTGCGGGTGTGTCGCTGGCGGGTGTCAGGAGAGTTACAGAGAGTTTGGTCATGGTGTTCCCGCCGTGGTCCCTATCACAGGAGAAGTGCCCAATGAAATGAGGCTGTGTGCAGTCTTCTGACCATAAGCGGCAGCAGTAAGCAGGTCATGTGCCTGCACATACACTTGTTGTAAAGCGCCCAATCGTCAATGCTTTTGCTGCCAAAGCATGGAGGAGAGCTTCTCCCAATGTCCAGCTGCTAGCAAACAAGGTAAGAGGGCTGTGAAGATGGACAATTTTGCAAGCAAGAGAAGGCCAGAGATAAAAATAGGCAGTGTATGTATTGGCCATCTGAATGGATCTCGCATATGAATCTGCTGGAGAGAGCGGCGCAAGAGAATCCACGGCAGGACAGAGCAGTACTAGTGTTAGCTCTGTACAAAGCTCCAGGGCCTCTGATGAACAGCCTGCAAAGAAGAAACTTAATTCAGGAACAAAGCAGTATAAAGATGATTTCTTAAGTTATGGTTTTGCCAATTTTGTCAAGACAAATAAGGATGCAAAGCTCATGTGTGTTATGTGCAAGAAAGTACTGGCAAATGAAAGGAAAGTTTCAGATCTTGAAAGAGAAGTGATGGGTGAAATATCTGCTTTGAGTTTGAGACCCCAGAGTCAGTTATTAATTTACAGCTGATTCCAAATGAAAAGACTAAGCAGATGTACCTGACCTGTGACAGCACATTAAAAACAGGCCAAAAGTACACGAGGCTGTCAGCATTGTGGAGTAGCATCTCCATGAGTATTCTGTGCTGAGTAAACCAAGCATCTTATTGATATGGCCCTTCACAACGACCTACATGTGCGAGGTTGGATTTTCCACTCTCAAAGATGAAGATGGCAGAAAAGAACTGGGTGAACTCTGCACCTTATATACGCATTTCCCTCTCCTCCTGTGAACCTGATTGGAGTGAGATCATGAGGATCAAGCAGGCTCCCCTTTTGTATTAAAGGTAAGCGAACCTTTTGGTCAGTGAGTTGCGGAGGTCAGCTGGCAAGTGTCACAAAGGTCAGCCTGTTGGCAAGTTGATTCCAGGAAAAAAAGTTTGAAAAACACTGGTCTAAGTTGCTATATTTCTCATGCTGATGTTGTGCACACAATGACATTTGGTGGCATTTTTCACCCAGTGACAATGAAGGAATGGTGAGAAATATGCTTATGAGGATGGTATGTGATTGAGGCAGAGTTCACAAAACTGTGTCTAAGCTTGATGAGTTGATACAATACATTCTGCAGACAGTATTTACACACTGCAGCCACAGTGCACGAGTGATGGAGGAAATGGATATTCAGTCTGGTATCAGGGGCAGCAATCAACCAGAGCCATACTCTTATGGATTCTGTTGAACAACCTATTGTTGCAGCCGTGTTCAAAATGTTGAGTGCTCAAGTACACTCCTGGCTTAAACCTCAGATAAGAGAGAGGCTTGGAAGTTTCCAGAAGTTGAGCTTGTCTTTACAGACTCTTTTAGGACCTTGTAGCTATATTACTGATCTTGAAATGACCACCTTCTCTAGGATGTTGATTGTGGGGTGTCATTGAAGGTGAGGGGGAAGAGGTTGGCCATTTTTCTTATTGGGCCTCGTGATTATCAGGCACTATTGTGCATTGAATGCCTTCTTGTTAGCCTAAGCCCAGATGTTGTACTGACAGAATGAATGGTTGTTTATCTTTAGTTTCAGTTCTGGTGAAAAATGAAATTCAAAATTCAAAGGTTTCTGAGGGGCCCCTCAGGATATTGTCAGTGTTTTCTGTTTTCCTTTCAAGAATTTTTCAGTTGCGACATAAGAACCTAGGCGACATTTTTGCGTCACGCCATCAATTTTTGAAATAAATATTCAGTCAAGATCGAATGTACAATGTTGAATTAACATCAGATAATAACCACTTTACAGGATAATATTTGAAAATGCAATTCATCCCCAAGCATTACGTACAAGGGATCATAATTTTAGTCTTTCCTGACACAGTGATCATTTTAGGTTTTCACAGGATTAAAGCCTATCAAAGACGGTATAAAAATCAAAATGGCCCCTTTAATGTTTTTCAGATAAAGATAGATAGTTTTTTGAAGAATAAAGGGATTAAGGGTTATAGTGTTAAGGCCGGAAAGTGGAGCTAGGTCCACAAAAGATCAGCCGTGATCTCATTGAATGGCGGAGCAGGCTCGAGGGGCCAGATGGCCTACTCCTGCTCCTCGTTCCTATGTTCTTCTGTTTGTATTCTTTGGCTCTATTTACAATATGGCAGATTGAAAATGTTCATAGTCACATCATTGTGTGACCTGAAATACCCCAGATGATTAATGGTGATAGAAGTAAGGAAATAAAAATAAAACCGGACTAAACCTTTGTTGAGGAATGCTGAATTCAATATTTAGATACTGGACTTCGCAAACTAAAGCATATTGCTTCACTATTGTAAGGATTATTGCTGTTTTCAAAAATTCTGCTTTTCTGATTTATATTCAATTACTCGTATCAATATTATAATCAAAACCTTTACCTTTTCCGCATTGTAATTTTCAATTTTACGCAACTTCATCTGATATCTGTTTCTGCCTAATTATTACAAATGCTCAACATAACTTACCAAAATCCTGCAAGATTATGTCAAGCCGATCATTGAAGTTGGTGAAACTTGTCTTTTAAAAAAATAAATTTAGAGTACCCAATTCATTTTTTCCAATTTAAGGGGCAATTTTGCATGTTCAATCCACCTACACTGCACATCTTTGGGTTGTGGGGGCAAAACCCACGCAAACATGGGGAGAATGTGCAAACTCCACACGGACAGTGACCCAGAGCCGGGATTGAACCTGGGACCTCGGCGCCGTGAGGCTGCAGTGCTAACCCACTGTGCCACCATGCTGCCCGGTGAAACGTGTCTTAATGATGCTTTTAGCTGGGCAGCACAGTAGCGCAGTGGTTAGCACTGCAGCTTCACGACACCGAGGTCCCAGCTTCGATCCCGACTCTGGGTCACTGTCCATGTGGAGTCTGCACATTCTTCCCGTGTTTGCGTGGCTTCCTCACAAACCAAAGATGTGCAGGGTAGGTGGATTGGCCACGCTAAATCGCTCCTTAATTGGAAAAAATGACTTGGGTACTCTAAATTTATCTTTAAAAAAATGATGCTTTAAGCAGAAAGTGAGCAAAATATTCAACTAATTTTTTTTTTAAATAAGAGTTTCATTCTTACATGAATAAAATTAATTGAATTCAGGTGGCTGCATTTATTCAAGCAGCTGTTAAATATTCTTGGGAGTGTTATTTGAAGTAAAATCAAATACTACTTCTTTCAGCTTGCAAATAAATATGTTTAAAGGCCAGCACAAGGCTTAGGTTTGTAATATAGTTCAGCATCATCAGTAAACCAATCTCTGCAGTTATCTGTGGAGAGCAGAAGTTCTTCAGGATAGCAAAATTTGATTCATCAGCAAGCTTCAACATTGCTCTGGTCAGCTTGCAATGATAGATTTTCACAGCTCAGATCAGAGATAGGGAATAATGTTGTATACATCCCTTCATGGTTTTGGCCAAGAGGCGGATGACATTTATGAACCTTTCATATTTGAGATAGAAGGTAAGAAATTAAATATAAATTAAATATAAAAACAGTTTCAAAAATATGATGACAATTTTGCTTCAAAAGGCAACTTAATTTATTAAAGGACACCCTTTCAAAGTGGAATCAGAGAGTGGAAAACCTTTGGAACCATTTGTCTCAAGTCTCCATGAAGGGCACCGCTGCATTTGACACAGAAAAATGAGAATATTCAGCGTAGAAATATGATTGGCATTACTGACAAAAACCTGCCACAAGAGCTGCAAATGAAATGAGAACTGACACAGCCATCCAAAAGGCGCATCATTCAGAGATGATGACATTCCAAGTAGAGGGTCAAAAGTCAAAAAGGACTTGGGGAACCACATTCCAGGCAAAGGGGAGGACAGAAATGAAATAACTCTCAGAAGAAGAGAGCACTGTCAAACCATAAAGTACTAACCTTGTACACAATGTAATCACAGTCACAGTCAAGAAGCTTTTGTAATTCAAAATGCAGGAAATGTAATAACCCAAGACATTTTGAAATTATTTATTTGCATCAAAGCTTTTAAAACAGTGCTTGCAAATGGTAAATGACCTGATTATTGTTCTTCTTAGGTCAATTTTGCGTACTAATGAAGTGACACACCGAAAAATCATTGGGCGGTATTCTCCGTTTCTGAGACGAGGGGCTGGATTCTCTGATTCTGGGGCTATGTCCCCACACCAGTGTGGGAACGGTGGTGTTTTACGCCAGAATAAATGGCATAAAACGGCCACCGATTACCCGTTTTGCTGGGGATAGCAGGAATGCAGCATACAGCACCCGGCTCTAGCTGCCGATACGGCCTGGAGAATTGCTGGGCCCGTGGCCGTACATGCACAAGGTAACGTCCTGCAGCGGCCGCGCCATGCAACATGGCAGTGGCCACTCATGGACCTGGCCTGTTAAATGGTACCCCACTTCGGCCGGCTCGCGCTCCCCTGCACCAACCGCCACAGTGCCCCCAAACCCTGATGGAGTCCCCCCCGCCCGTGGATCGGCCCTCCCATGACTGTGGCAGCACTGGACTGAGTCCGCAGCCGCCACGCCGAGTTCCCGGTGAATGAGACCACACATGTCCCGCACCGTCGGGAATGCAGCCGGTCAGGAGCGGAGCATCGAGAGGTGGGCCTCAGACAATGTCCTGAGGCTGTCAATACGTGGCGGGGTGTACAGGGGGAGGCGCACCGCAAAAGCGCGCTGTCCCCGATTTGGTCGGGAACTCTGATTCTCCGGCCAATCGCTGAACGCAATTTCAGAGTCAGCGAGCAGAGAATCCAGCCCCATGTTGAGGCCAACGCAGAATTCGTGGACTTTCACGACAGAAAAAATGGCACCACATCTGGACCAATTCACTACTATTAAAGGGCTATCACCAGTGCCGCATGGAACACAATCGATTCGAATGAAAAATGATGTGGGATTTTCTGAGTCCATGATTGAGACTCGGGAGGCTGACAAACTTCAGCCGCACATACACATTACAATCCCCACACACAGTCATCCCAGCCAACAAGATGGCACTGGTTGTGCTGGAGCGTGCCCACACAGCTGATGGGTCGGCTGGAGCCAGAGGGCACCTAGGGAGAGGGTGCTGGGGGACACTTTTATGACCCGTGGCACTACGTTCACAGTGGACTGTTAGCGGCGTGCGCAGCTGGGCCCGTCCACCCCAATCCACAGCCAACCTCCTGGCCACCCTCCCGCTACTCCCCCTAGTCCTTGCAGAAGCCCTCCCGACCAGCGGCACAACTGTCAGCACGCAGTGGCGATGTTGGACACTTTCTGTACCCCCTCTCTCTCCCTCAACAGCTACCACACGGTTTCACGATCTTTAAAAGCACAAGTGAACCGTGCTGTCGGGAACTCGGCCCATCAGAGGCGGAGTATCATGGAGGCCCCAGAAAATACCGGGTCGGGCACGCTAATGACATACAAATGGTGTTTACTGTGCTTGCGGTCCGGAAAGCAATGATGCCGCTGTCGAGGTGGCGGAGAATTGCGATTTGGTCACAAATTGGCATCTGTGTGATTTTGCCGTCAGAACCTATTCTCTGCTCAATCACCTTTCCCGACTTCAGCATCGGCCAATGGAGAACCCGCCCATTAAATTTCAAGATTGGCAACAATGCTGTTGTGTCACAGTACCCAGACCTTGGTTTTGCCTTTAGGACATTTTTAACAAGGGTCACAATTCCAAACTATGTCTTGTTTGAGAACACTCAACAAATGTTTCTTTGGTGACATTGGGCAGATGAAATTTGAGGCAACTGGGTTCAAACACATTTAGTGCCATTTATATCAAGCTATTCTTATCCATGTTACACCATTTACCGTTATGCTTCATTCCGGTGACACCTCAGAAACGAATAAGTAATATCTCAAGATTGTGACCCTTAACTAAAAGTATCCTGGACTAGGCCAATTAGCCTTTTGCACACACAGAATACAGACAACAATCTAAAATAAAATACAGCCGCTGATGGAGATCTGAAATTTAAAAAAAAACTTATAATGCTGGAAACACAATGCTGGGGCCACATCATTCATCAGACCAAGGCACCATTATTGGACAGAAAAACAAAGTTCATGATTTCAGGTCAATTACCTGTCTTCTGAACCAGTAGATGCTCGAGATGAACAGCTTTTAAGCAAGTACAGGGTCAGGAAAAAGGAGCAGGGAAAGAACATATTAAGCTGGCAGGAACTGAAATGCTTAAAAAGAATAAGATAAACATTTTATAGCTCAAGCCTTAGCTCCTGGCTAGGTTTTAATGTGTCACTTTTGGTTTTAGTTTAAAATTCATCCACTGCAGCAAGAAACAGTCTTTGATCTTCCCGCCTCATTATGATCTAATTTCTCCTGGTTGCTGATGTTGATGCTGTTATTGCTGCTTCCTCCTCCATACAGAATAAAAAAGCAAAAATGACGCCCATGACAAGCTGGAAGTGCGTAGGCAATTGACAAAGGCTGAAATTTCAAGACAAAATCATCTCCAAGTTCTGGAATGCCTTAGCAATTCACTGCTCACAAAAGCATAAATCTGATTGATCTAAATGCCTGCAAGCAAGTACCGCTCAAAATAGTTCTTCCATTCCGCCAGTTTCTGAGGCCTGCAAGATTTGAATGAACAAGCAGGCTCAGGATGAACTCTTATTCCAACCTATTTGAATAGTGTTTGGGTACCAATGTAATTCTGGATTTATGAGTTTCTGATTTTAGTCAATTGTACTTTTAAAATTGCAATCTGGGAGTTTGTGGTGGAAACTGGGAAGTAAGTAACTACTCATTTAACCAATACCCAACAGATGGCAGCATTAACATTAAGATCTAAGCCATGTATTAACATTTATTATCACTTGGACTTGATGCAAAACACAGAATACAATCAGCAATGTTGAAGTTTTAAACTAATTCACAATCTGTTTCATGCACCATCAAGTGTGGCAATGCCAGCATTAGCAGAAGGATCATTGACATTGGGTTAAACCTGATAACCAATCTACAAAATAGGAATTTATTCTGCAGTTTTCCTTTGATGGATTCCCTTACTTCACTGGGCTCTTTTGGAAGGAGCTGAAAATCCATTTGCTCATAGAGAAGTGGTAGCTTGACAAAACTGTGATTACAAAAATGGACCTTTCCATATACCAGGTGATGGTTAGTAGACTGAGGGAGAAGATGTAACTAATTGAGGGATTTGCATAGAATTAGGTTTCATAGAATTATGGCGCGATTCTTCGTTGCCCACGATGGGTCGGAGAATAGCGGGAGGGCCTTCCCGACATTTTCCCCGACCTCCCGCTATTCTCCCCCCCCCCCCCCCCACGGCCGCCCCACGACACGAATCGCTGCTCGCCGTTTTTTACGGCGAACAGCGATTCTCCCCAGGCCGATGGGCCGAGTTCCCAGGCCTTTACGGCCGTTTTCACGAACGCAAACACACCTGCTCTCACCGTTCGTGAAAACGGCCGCAAAGTGCCGTCCGGGACAACCATGGCACCGATTGGCACGGCCGTGGTGCATGGGCCCAGGCATGTGCACAGGCATGGGCCTGTGATCGGTGGGCACCGATCGCGGGCAGCGGGTCCGATACCCGCGCACTCTTTGTTCCTCCACCGCCCCACAGGATCAGTCCGCTGGGCGGCTGAGGGGCATGACGGCCCGCGCATGCGCGGATTTGACGCATTTGCGCGATGACGTCATCCGCGCATGCGCGGGTTTGAGCCGTCCAACCCGCGCATGCGCGGCTGACGTCATCGCGCGCGTCAGCCGCCGTGACGCTTGCCGCGTGGGCTTAGCGACGGTCGCTAAGCACGCGATGCCGTGCTTCACGGGGCCGCGCTGCTAGCCCCGCCTGGGGGGGAGAATCGGGTCCCGGGAGGGGGCGCGGAGGCTGCCGTGAAACACGGCCAATTTCACGGCAGCCTTTACGACTCTCCGCATTTGCGGAGAATCGCGCCCATAGAATCTTACCCAAATGGAAAATATAGAACATAGAACATAGAACGATACAGCGCAGTACAGGCCCTTCGGCCCTCGATGTTGCACCGACATGGAAAAAAATCTAAAGGCCATCTAACCTACACTATGCCCTTATCATCCATATGCTTATCCAATAAATTTTTAAATGCCCTCAATGTTGGCGTGTTCACTACTGTTGCAGGTAGGGCATTCCACGGCCTCACCACTCTTTGCGTAAAAAAAACCCACCTCTGACCTCTGTCCTATATCTATTACCCCTCAATTTAAGGCTATGTCCCCTCGTGCTAGCCACCTCCATCCGCGGGAGAAGGCTCTCGCTGTCCACCCTATCTAACCCTCTGATCATTTTGTATGCCTCTATAAAGTCACCTCTTAACCTTCTTCTCTCTAACGAAAACAACCTCAAGTCCATCAGCCTTTCCTCATAAGATTTCTCCCTCCATACCAGGCAACATCCTGGTAAATCTCCTCTGCACCCGTTCCAAAGCTTCCACGTCCTTCCTATAATGAGGCGACTAGAACTGTACGCAATACTCCAAATGCGGCCGTACTAGAGTTTTGTACAACTGCAACATGACCTCATGGCTCCGGAACTCAATCCCTCTACCAATAAAGGCCAACACACCATAGGCCTTCTTCACAACCCTATCAACCTGGGTGGCAACTTTCAGGGATCTATGTATATGGACACCGAGATCCCTCTGCTCATCCACATTACCAAGAATTTTACCATTAGCCAAATATTCCGCATTCCTGTTATTCTTTCCAAAGTGAATCACCTCACACTTCTCCACATTAAACTCCATTTGCCACCTCTCAGCCCAGCTCTGCAGCTTATCTATGTCCCTCTGTAACCTGCAACATCCTTCCGCACTGTCTACAACTCCACCGACTTTAGTGTCGTCTGCAAATTTACTCACCCATCCTTCTGCGCCCTCCTCTAGGTCATTTATAAAAATGACAAACAGCAACGGCCCCAGAACAGATCCTTGTGGTACGCCACTCGTAACTGAACTCCATTCTGAACATTTCCCATCAACTACCACTCTCTGTCTTCTTTCAACTAGCCAATTTCTGATCCACATCTCTAAATCACCCTCAATCCCCAGCCTCCGTATTTTCTGCAATAGCCGACCGTGGGGAACCTTATCAAACGCTTTACTGAAATCCATATACACCACATCAACTGCTCTACCCTCGTCTACCTGTTCAGTCACCTTCTCAAAGAACTCGATAAGGTTTGAGAGGCATGACCTACCCTTCACAAAACCATGCTGACTGTCCCTAATCATATTATTCCTATCTAGATGATTATAAATCGTATCTTTTATAATCCTCTCCAAGACTTTACCCACCACAGACGTTAGGCTCACCGGCCTATAGTTACCGGGGTTATCTCTACTCCCCTTCTTGAACAAAGGGACCACATTTGCTATCCTCCAGTCCTCTGGCACTATTCCTGTAGCCAATGATGACCTAAAAATCAAAGCCAAAGGCTCAGCAATCTCTTCCCTGGCTTCCCAGAGAATCCTAGGATAAATCCCATCCGGCCCCGGGGACTTATCTATTTTCACCTTGTCCAGAATTGCCAACACTTCTTCCCTACGCACCTCAATGCCATCTATTCTAATAGCCTGGGTCTCAGCATTCTCCTCCACAATATTATCTTTTTCTTGAGTGAATACTGACGAAAAGTATTCATTTAGTATCTCGCTTATCTCCTCAGCCTCCACACACAACTTCCCACCACTGTCCTTGACTGGCCCTACTCTTACCCTAGTCATTCTTTTATTCCTGACATACCTATAGAAAGTTTTTGGGTTTTCCTTGATCCTACCTGCCAAAGACTTCTCATGTCCCCTCCTTGCTCGTCTCAGCTCTCTCTTTAGATCCTTCCTCGCTTCCTTGTAAATATCAAGCGCCCCAACTGAAACTTCACGCCTCATCTTCACATAGGCCTCCTTCTTCCTCTTAACAAGAGATTCCACTTCTTTGGTAAACCACGGTTCCCTCGCTCGACCCCTTCCTCCCTGCCTGACTGGTACGTACTTATCAAGAACATGCAATAGCTGTTCCTTGAACAAGCTCCACATATCCAGTGTGCCCAACCCTTGCAGCCTACTTCTCCAACCAACACATCCTAAGTCATGTCTAATGGCATCAATATCAGGAGAATTGATGTGCAAATAGAGCTTAGAACACAATGACTTCTATTTTCTAAAGTTTGTTGGAAATATTTGGTGGCAGTGATCATAATTCAGTTGTATTTAGCATAACTAAGGAGAAAGGCAAAGATAGACCAGGAATAAAATTCCCAAATGGGGAAAGGCTAATTTTATTAAGCAGAGATAAAAAATTAACAAATTTTAGCAAAAATAACTGCTTTGCAGTAAATCAGTGTTGGAACACTGAGGACTATGCATAGATGAGATAGAGAGGATTCAGAACAGTATGTTCCCACAAAGAAAAGGGGCTGGATTGTAGTGTCTCCCACCAGGTGTATTTTCAGGGAGGGACTACATAAAATATGAGGAGTGCTAACCCACCACATTCTCATTCACACCGGAGTTGTTCTCCATAAAACGTTAGGTGAGTGGGAGTCGAGATTTAAAGCCCACCTGACTTATTTTTAACGGTCAATTGAACTTGTGACTAAGACAATTGACCAGGATATTACAGTGTCCATCCCATAATGTAGTTGGCATGGACAGGCAGGCAGGAGTGGGCAGGTTGCTTTTTGAGGCCAAGTTGAAAAAGGATAGGAAAGAAAGGAGGCCACATCATCCCTGTGCTCATCGGGCACTCCCGCCAAAGATGTGAACTCCCTTCATCCGTCACTGGTTGTCCTTGAAAACCCAGACTCCATCAACCTACCTCTCAGGCTTTTGATTCATTCCCCACCCTAAAAACCCAGGACTTATCCATCTCTGGTAGCCAAGTCTCTTACTCATGCTCCTTCTTGCAATCCCAGAAGCACCCATTATTGAATTCTGGTGCTGCTGGGACTGTTAGAGTGGCACCTCTCGAGGGTGGGCCTTCCTCCCACTGAGGGGCACTCCCACTCTCACCTATGTGATGAATGTAATAAATTGTTACATATTGGGGACTTGCGGTGGCGGCCATGGAGTGAGTGGCCGAACATTTGGTGGCTCCCGCTCAAGGTGGATTTCCCTTCCCCACCCGTATGGGGGTGTTTTTGAGTACAAAAGGTGTGCGAGTGCCCAGGGAAGGTAATACTCCTCTGGTGAGATTGATGTATGGATCAAAGGATGAGAAGTACCAGAAAAAAGAGAGCGCAGCTGAAGCACGGCAGTTTTTGTGGTGTGCCGCAGGTTAAGATGGCGGAGGGCAAGAGGGCAGCACTGCCCGCCCAGTGGTCAATGGAGCAGCTGGTGGAGTTTTTAAATAATAAGTTTCAGCAAGAGACAAAGGAGGCCTCGGAAGACCTGGCTAAGGTGGTGGAGCCGCCCAGAGCAGTGATTGAGAAAGTGGAGCAGAGGCTGGAGACTCAGGACCTGGTGATGCAAAAGGTGGAGGAGGAATGGATGGTCTCACTGGTGGCAGAGTTGAGGATGGTGCTGGACAGTCAGAAGAGGCTGAGAGAAGTTGGAGGACCTGGAGAATCCAGACGACCGAATTTGAGGATAGTCGGGAGGCCACCAAGTATGTGGCAAGGATGCTGGAGCATTTGATGGGGGAGGGGGCCTTTGATCGGACCCTCTAGGCGGATCGGGCGTACAGGACGCTGAGGAGGAGGCCACAGGTGGGGGAACCGCCAAGGGCATTGGCGGTGCATTTGCACAGTTTCTTTCTTGGATAAAGAAATGGTTTTGAAATGGTTGAGGCAGACCCGAGGTGCATCTGGGAAGGGAGTGAGCTGTGGGTTTACAAAGACATGGGCGCGGAGTTGACAAAGAAGAGTTCAACCAGGTAAAGACTTCCCTCTTCAAGAAAGGAGTGAAGTTTGGGGTGTTGCACCCTGCCCACATGTGGGTGACTCATCAGGAGCAGGAGTTTTATTTTGACTCGCCAGAGGAGGCGATGAATTTTATGAGAGAGCATGGACTGGGAGGCGTTTGAGGACACTGAATTTTGGAGAGGAGCTTTGTGTTTATGGTAGAATGTTTGGGGTGGATAGTTTGGGGGTGAGTTTCAACGGGATAGCGGTGATGGTGAGTGTGCCACCTTGAGAGGGTGGAGGATAGGTGTGGGTGGTACACAGGAGGGCCCATGAAACATATCCACCTGTTCTGTGCTTGCCCGAGATTGAGGGGGTTCTGGCAGGGGTTCTTGGATGTTATGTCCGAGGTTCTGGTGTGGGGATGGCGAGATTGGGCGTGTCGGAAGACCCAGGAGTGCTGGGGGGGGGGGGGGGGGGGGGCGCAGAGGCCGATGTATTGGCCTTTGCCTCCTTGATAGCCTGGAGACGGATTTTAGATTTTGATATTTTGGCAGGACTCGGAGCCACTGAAGGCAGGGGCATAGGATCTGGCAGGATTCCTGAGATTGGAAAAGATCAAATTCGCTCTGCGGAGTTGGTAGAAGGGTTCACCTGGAGGTGGAAATTGTTTATTGATTTCTTCAAGGAGGATTGAGGGGTCAGCAAGAAGGGGAGGGAGGGGGGTTGGTGGCCGGGGGAGGGCGGTGGATGAGGGAGTTAAGATGGGGAAGGCAGGGTTTGGATGGGGATCGAGGTCATGGGAGCTGGAGGATTGGGGCTGTTTGTTGTGTTGATGTGATGTTCTTTGGTTGTTCTTTTGACATTTTGTATATTTATATTTTTATTGAAAAACCTTCCATAAAAGTATATTTTTAAAAAATTGTTATATGTTTCATATCTGTTGCAGCAGTGTTATCAAAAGCTTGGAGTAAGGTATATATTTGTATCAGTAACATTATTAAAGAATCTAGGTTAAGGTATCCACACTGTGTGTCTGCTAAAGCTGAAATTAAGAGTCATCAAATGTCAGCTCATGATTGATTTTAACCATTTACTTCTTTACATTTTGAGGGCTAATGGGATATTGTTATGATTGCTGGAGATTTCCTGGAGAGTAGATCATTTAAGAGGGGTTGCATTTTGTCCTTGTCATGGGAGTGTCCCTTTAAGAAATGTTTTGTCTTATCACATGGCTTCAGTGATGCCATTGTGTGGGTGGAACTGGGCTGTGGCTCTGGCTGGGAGCTGTTTTGTGGCTCTGAGTTTTTAATTTTGACATTTGGCTGCTAGATTCAGACAGAGCAATCTTGCTTGTCTCTCTCTCTCTGCGTTTTAAAGGCTGTTTCCAGATGACTTCAAAACGTTAAAGTGATAACTGTTTCTGGAAGGAATTCAAACCTTCTGTTTTGGTAAAAGGGTTTTCTGGTTTATGGGATGTTGTTATTAAATTGAAACAGTTAAGAGAAATTTATTAACTGTTTATAATGTACTGTAGCTGTGGCAGTATTTATGTTTGTAGTTGATAAAAATGTTAACTAAATTCATAGAATAAAAGTGCTTAAGGTCTCTTATGAATAACACCTGAAAGGCAGCCCTTGTGCTCCTCGTAATCAAAATGAATAAACAGTTGTAGGTCAGGTGAACTCCATGATATACTTTGTAGTTTTCTAAACCATGGCCCATAACATTAGCTAAGCAGACCATGTGAAATCTTAGTGGGATAAAGATGATGCAATTAATGGGAGAAGCCAGGTCTGTCTGTATTGTTTATAAAAAGGCTGGAGTGTAAATTAGAGAAGTGTTGTTGCAATTGTACAGGGTGTTGGTGAGACCATATCAGGAGCATTGTATCCAGTTTTGGTCTCCTTATTTGAGGAAGGATGTGGTGGCATTGGAGGCAGTTCAGAGGAGATTCACCAGATTGATTATGATTATGGGGATGAAAGGGTTGACTTATGGGGAAGAGATTAAATAGTTTAGGCTTACGCTCGCTGGAATTTAGGGGGGTGAGAGAGGAACTGATTGTGAGGTATATAAAATACTAAACGGGATTGATAAAGTAAACGTAGTCTAAATGTTCACACTTGTGATGCAATCTAGAATGTGACGTGACAGATATAGGATGAGAGATGGTAGATTTAGAACGAAGATGAGGAGGAACTACTTCTCGCAGATAAGTAGATCACGGCCTAATAGTGCGGTGGAGTCAGAGTCCTATAAATGGTTTAAAGAAGGAGATGGAAATATTTCTGACACAAAATGGGTGAAAGGGATATGGGGAACAGGCAGGGAGGTGGATTTGAGACCAGGAAGATATCAGCCATGATTTGATTGAACGGTGGAGCAGGCTCAAAGGGCTGAATTTCCTACTACTGCTCCTAATTCCTGTGTTCCTATGTAGTTTTGAAGTTTGCCATAGGATTGGATTCTGACAAGACAGAAGGATTTGAAGTTGAAGAGCAAATTTGCCAAATGCTGCAAGGTTAAGCAGAAGTGTATTGAACCTGCTCTTGAAAGAAACTCTCCAAAGTATACACAACTAAGCAGGTAATCTACTTTATTTATGAATGCCATTTTAACAGTATTGGGTTACTTAATTGAAGTTAGTAACAGGTACAGACAGTGAGTTCAGGTTTTTTCATTTTGTTTAAGAACTCTTCGGTTGATAATTGTAAATCGAGTTTCTTTGATGTTAATGTGGCTAATTCTGAGTTTCAGTTACAGTTGCTTTTAAAATAAACGATATGTATTGGTCACAGTCATCAATCCTTGGGTGAAATATCCTTTCCACACAGTTAAACAAATTCTAAAAAATTGTTTGGGGTTCTTATCCAGCATCCTAACAATTGCTGGGCTCTGTTCTGGTACCAAACACCTACTTAATCCCATTTACAGAACTAGCCTCGCTGTGATCGCACTACACGCTAACCTCGCTGTGATCGCACTTACAGCACTAACCTCGCTGTGATCGCACTACACGCTAACCTCGCTGTGATCGCACTTACAGCACTAACCTCGCTGTGATCGCACTTACAGCACTAACCCCGCTGTGATCGCACTTACAGCACTAACCTCGCTGTGATCGCACTTACAGCACTAACCTCGCTGTGATCTCACTTACAGCACTAACCCCGCTGTGATCGCACTTACAGCACTAACCTCGCTGTGATCGCACTTACAGCACTAACCTCGCTGTGATCACACTTACAGCACTAACCTCGCTGTGATCGCACTTACAGCACTAACCTCGCTGTGATCGCACTTACAGCACTAACCTCGCTGTGATCGCACTTACAGCACTAACCTCGCTGTGATCTCACTTACACCACTAACCCCGCGTGATCGCACTGACAGCACTAACCTTGCTGTGATCACACTTACAGCACTAACCTCGCTGTGATCGCACTTACAGCACTAACCTCGCTGTGATCTCACTTACACCACTAACCCCGCTGTGATCGCACTTACAGCACTAACCTCGCTGTGATCTCACTTACACCACTAACCCCGCTGTGATCGCACTTACAGCACTAACCTCGCTGTGATCGCACTTACAGCACTAACCTCGCTGTGATCTCACTTACACCACTAACCCCGCTGTGATCGCACTTACAGCACTAACCTCGCTGTGATCGCACTGACAGCACTAACCTCGCTGTGATCGCACTTACAGCACTAACCTCGCTGTAATCGCACTTACAGCACTAACCTCGCGGTGATCGCACTTACAGCACCAACCCCTCTGTGATCGCACTTACAGCACTAACCTCGCTGTGATCGCACTGACAGCACTAACCCCGCTGTGATCGCACTTACAGCACTAACCTCTCTGTGATCGCACTTACAGCACTAACCTCGCTGTGATCGCACTTACAGCACTAACCTCGCTGTGATCGCACTTACAGCACTAACCTCGCTGTGATCTCACTGACAGCACTAACCTCGCTGTGATCGCGCTGACAGCACTAACCTCGCTGTGATCGCACTTACAGCACTAACCTCGCTGTGATCGCACTTACAGCACTAACCTCGCTGTGATCGCACTTACAGCACTAACCTCGCTGTGATCGCACTGACAGCACTAACCCCGCTGTGATCACACTTACAGCACTAACCCCGCTGTGATCGCACTGACAGCACTAACCTCGCTGTGATCACACTTACAGCACTAACCCCGCTGTGATCGCACTGACAGCACTAACCTCGCTGTGATCGCACTTACAGCACTAACCTCGCTGTGATCGCACTTACAGCACTAACCTCGCTGTGATCACACTTACAGCACTAACCTCGCTGTGATCACACTTACAGCACTAACCTCGCTGTGATCTCACTTACAGCACTAACCTCGCTGTGATCTCACTGACAGCACTAACCTCGCTGTGATCGCACTTACAGCACTAACCCCGCTGTGATCGCACTTACAGCACTAACCCCGCTGTGATCGCACTTACAGCACTAACGTCGCTGTGATCGCAGTTACAGCACTAACCCCGCTGTGATCTCACTGACAGCACTAACCTCGCTGTAATCGCACTTACAGCACTAACCTCGCTGTGATCGCACTTACAGCACTAACCTCGCGGTGATCGCACTTACAGCACCAACCCCTCTGTGATCGCACTTACAGCACTAACCTCGCTGTGATCGCACTGACAGCACTAACCCCGCTGTGATCGCACTCACAGCACTAACCCCGCTGTGATCGCACTGACAGCACTAACCTCGCTGTGATCGCACTGACAGCACTAACCTCGCTGTGATCGCACTTACAGCACTAACCTCGCTGTGATCGCACTGACAGCACTAACCTCGCTGTGATCGCACTGACAGCACTAACCCCGCTGTGATCGCACTGACAGCACTAACCCCGCTGTGATCGCACTGACAGCACTAACCTCGCTGTGATCGCACTTACAGCACTAACCTCGCTGTGATCGCACTGACAGCACTAACCTCGCTGTGATCGCACTTACAGCACTAACCTCGCTGTGATCGCACTCACAGCACTAACCCCGCTGTGATCGCACTTACAGCATTAACCTCGCTGTGATCGCACTTACAGCACTAACCTCGCTGTGATCGCACTGACAGCGCTAACCTCGCTGTGATCACACTTACAGCACTAACCCCGCTGTGATCGCACTTACAGCACTAACCCCGCTGTGATCGCACTGACAGCACTAACCTCACTGTGATCGCACTTACAGCACAAACCTCGCTGTGATCGCACTTACAGCACTAACCTCGCTGTGATCGCACTTACAGCACTAACCACGCTGTGATCGCACTTACAGCACTAACCTCGCTGTGATCGCACTGACAGCACTAACCCCGCTGTGATCGCACTTACAGCACTAACCTCGCTGTGATCGCACTTACAGCACTAACCTCGCTGTGATCGCACTTACAGCACTAACCCCGCTGTGATCTCACTTACAGCACTAACCTCGCTGTGATCGCACTGACAGCACTAACCTCGCTGTGATCGCACTTACAGCACTAACCTCGCTGTGATCGCACTGACAGCACTAACCTCGCTGTGATCGCACTTACAGCACTAACCTCGCTGTGATCGCACTTACAGCACTAACCTCGCTGTGATCTCACTTACAGCACTAACCTCGCTAAGATCGCACTTACAGCACTAACCCCGCTGTGATCGCACTTACAGCACTAACCTCGCTAAGATCGCACTTACAGCACTAACCTCGCTGTGATCGCACTTACAGCACCAACCTCGCTGTGATAGCACTTACAGCACTAACCCCACTGTGATCGCACTTACAGCGCTAACCTCGCTGTGATCGCACTGACAGCACTAACCTCGCTGTGATCGCACTTACAGCACTAACCTCGCTGTGATCGCACTGACAGCACTAACCCCGCTGTGATCGCACTTACAGCACTAACCCCGCTGTGATCGCACTGACAGCACTAACCCCGCTGTGATCTCACTTACAGCACTAACCCCGCTGTGATCGCACTTACAGCACTAACCTCGCTGTGATCGCACTTACAGCACTAACCTCGCTGTGATCACACTTACAACACTAACCTCGCTGTGATCTCACTTACAGCACTAACCCCTCTGTGATCGCACTGACAGCACTAACCCCGCTGTGATCGCACTTACAGCACTAACCTCGCTGTGATCTCACTTACAGCACTAACCTCGCTGTGATCGCACTTACAGCACTAACCTCGCTGTGATCACACTTACAGCACTAACCTCGCTGTGATCACACTTACAGCACTAACCCCGCTGTGATCGCACTGACAGCACTAACCTCGCTGTGATCGCACTGACAGCGCTAACTTCGCTGTGATCGCACTGACAGCACTAACCTCGCTGTGATCGCACTTACAGCACTAACCCCGCTGTGATCACACTTACAGCACTAACCCCGCTGTGATCACACTTACAGCACTAACCCCGCTGTGATCACACTTACAGCACTAACCTCGCTGTGATCTCACTTACAGCACTAACCTCGCTGTGATCGCACTCACAGCACTAACCTCGCTGTGATCTCACTTACAGCACTAACCCCTCTGTGATCGCACTTACAGCACTAACCCCGCTGTGATTCACACTTACAGCACTAACCTCACTGTGATCGTACTTACAGCATTAACCCCGCTGTGATCTCACTTACAGCACTAACCCCGCTGTGATCGCACTTACAGCACTAACCCCGCTGTGATCGCACTTACAGCACAGGTTAGTGCTGTGAGCACTAACCTTGCTGTGATCGCACTTACAGCACTAACCTCGCTGTGATCGCACTTACAGCACTAACCTCGCTGTGATCGCACTTACAGCACTAACCTCGCTGTGATCGCACTTACAGCACTAACCCCGCTGTGATCGCACTTACAGCACTAACCTCGCTGTGATCGCACTTACAGCACTAACCTTGCTGTGATCGCACTTACAGCACTAACCCCGCTGTGATCGCACTTACAGCACTAACCTCGCTGTGATCGCACTTACAGCACTAACCTCGCTGTGATCGCACTTACAGCACTAACCTCGCTGCGATCGCACTTACAGCACTAACCCCGCTGTGATCGCACTTACAGCACTAACCCCGCTGTGATCGCACTTACAGCACTAACCCCGCTGTGATCGCACTTACAGCACTAACCTCGCTGTGATCGCACTTACAGCACTAACCTCGCTGTGATCACACTTACAGCACTAACCTCGCTGTGATCGCACTGACAGCACTAACCTCGCTGTGATCGCACTTACAGCACTAACCCCGCTGTGATCTCACTGACAGCACTAACCTCGCTGTGATCTCACTTACAGCACTAACCTCGCTGTGATCTCACTTACAGCACTAACCTCGCTGTGATCGCACTTACAGCACTAACCTCGCTGTGATCGCACTGACAGCACTAACCTCGCTGTGATCTCACTTACAGCACTAACCTCGCTGTTATCTCACTTACAGCACTAACCTCGCTGTGATCTCACTTACAGCACTAACCTCGCTGTGATCGCACTTACAGCACTAACCTCGCTGTGATCGTACTTACAGCACTAACCTCGCTGTGATCGCACTTACAGCACTAACCTCGCTGTGATCGCACTTACAGCACTAACCTCGCTGTGATCGCACTTACAGCACTAACCTCGCTGTGATCGCACTTACAGCACTAACCCCGCTGTGATCGCACTTACAGCACTAACCTCGCTGTGATCGCACTTACAGCACTAACCTTGCTGTGATCGCACTTACAGCACTAACCCCGCTGTGATCGCACTTACAGCACTAACCTCGCTGTGATCGCACTTACAGCACTAACCTCGCTGCGATCGCACTTACAGCACTAACCTTGCTGCGATCGCACTTACAGCACTAACCCCGCTGTGATCGCACTTACAGCACTAACCCCGCTGTGATCGTACTTACAGCACCAACCTCGCTGTGATCGCACTTATAGCACTAACCTCGCTGCGATCGCACTTACAGCACTAACCCCGCTGTGATCGCACTTACAGCACTAACCCCGCTGTGATCACACTTACAGCACTAACCTCGCTGTGATTGCACTTACAGCACTAACCCCGCTGTGATCACACTTACAGCACTAACCTCGCTGTGATTGCACTTACAGCACTAACCCCGCTGTGATCGCACTGACAGCACTAACCCCGCTGTGATCACACTTACAGCACTAACCTCGCTGTGATCGCACTGACAGCACTAACCCCGCTGTGATCACACTTACAGCACTAACCTCGCTGTGATTGCACTTACAGCACTAACCCCGCTGTGATCGCACTGACAGCACTAACCTCGCTGTGATTGCACTTACAGCACTAACCTCGCTGTGATCGCACTGACAGCACTAACCCCGCTGTGATCGCACTTACAGCACTAACCTCGCTGTGATCGCACTTACAGCACTAACCTCGCTGTGATCACACTTACAGCACTAACCTCGCTGTGATCGCACTTACAGCACTAACCTCGCTGTGATCGTACTTACAGCACTAACCTCGCTGTGATCGCACTTACAGCACTAACCTCGCTGTGATCTCACTTACAGCACTAACCTCGCTGTGATCTCACTTACAGCACTAACCTCGCTGTGATCGCACTTACAGCACTAACCTCGCTGTGATCTCACTTACAGCACTAACCTCGCTGTGATCGCACTTACAGCACTAACCTCGCTGTGATCGCACTTACAGCACTAACCTCGCTGTGATCGCACTTACAGCACTAACCTCGCTGTGATCGCACTTACAGCACTAACCCCGCTGTGATCGCACTTACAGCACTAACCTCGCTGTGATCGCACTTACAGCACTAACCTTGCTGTGATCGCACTTACAGCACTAACCCCGCTGTGATCGCACTTACAGCACTAACCTCGCTGTGATCGCACTTACAGCACTAACCTCGCTGCGATCGCACTTACAGCACTAACCTTGCTGCGATCGCACTTACAGCACTAACCCCGCTGTGATCGTACTTACAGCACCAACCTCGCTGTGATCGCACTTATAGCACTAACCTCGCTGCGATCGCACTTACAGCACTAACCCCGCTGTGATCGCACTTACAGCACTAACCCCGCTGTGATCACACTTACAGCACTAACCTCGCTGTGATTGCACTTACAGCACTAACCCCGCTGTGATCACACTTACAGCACTAACCTCGCTGTGATTGCACTTACAGCACTAACCCCGCTGTGATCGCACTGACAGCACTAACCCCGCTGTGATCACACTTACAGCACTAACCTCGCTGTGATCGCACTGACAGCACTAACCCCGCTGTGATCACACTTACAGCACTAACCTCGCTGTGATTGCACTTACAGCACTAACCCCGCTGTGATCGCACTGACAGCACTAACCTCGCTGTGATTGCACTTACAGCACTAACCTCGCTGTGATCGCACTGACAGCACTAACCCCGCTGTGATCGCACTTACAGCACTAACCTCGCTGTGATCGCACTTACAGCACTAACCTCGCTGTGATCACACTTACAGCACTAACCTCGCTGTGATCGCACTGACAGCACTAACCTCGCTGTGATCGTACTTACAGCACTAACCTCGCTGTGATCTCACTTACAGCACTAACCTCGCTGTGATCTCACTTACAGCACTAACCTCGCTGTGATCGCACTTACAGCACTAACCTCGCTGTAATCGCACTTACAGCACTCACCTCGCTGTGATCGCACTTACAGCACTAACCTCGCTGTGATCTCACTTACAGCACTAACCTCGCTGTGATCTCACTTACAGCACTAACCTCGCTGTGATCTCACTTACAGCACTAACCTCGCTGTGATCGCACTTACAGCACTAACCTCGCTGTGATCGCACTGACAGCACTAACCTCGCTGTGATCACACTTACAGCACTAACCTCGCTGTGATCGCACTTACAGCACTAACCCCGCTGTGATCGCACTGACAGCACTAACCTCGCTGTGATCGCACTTACAGCACTAACCCCGCTGTGATCACACTTACAGCACTAACCTCGCTGTGATCGCACTTACAGCACTAACCCCGCTGTGATCGCACTGACAGCACTAACCTCGCTGTGATCGCACTTACAGCACTAACCTCGCTGTGATCGTACTTACAGCACTAACCTCGCTGTGATCGCACTTACAGCACTAACCTCGCTGTGATCGCACTTACAGCACTAACCTCGCTGTGATCTCACTGACAGCACTAACCTCGCTGTGATCGCACTTACAGCACTAACCCCGCTGTGATCTCACTGACAGCACTAACCTCGCTGTGATCGCACTTACAGCACTAACCTCGCTGTGATCGTACTTACAGCACTAACCTCGCTGTGATCTCACTGACAGCACTAACCTCGCTGTGATCGCACTGACAGCACTAACCTCGCTGTGATCACACTTACAGCACTAACCCCGCTGTGATCGCACTTACAGCACTAACCTCGCTGTGATCGCACTGACAGCACTAACCTCGCTGTGATCGCACTGACAGCACTAACCTCGCTGTGATCGCACTGACAGCACTAACCTCGCTGTGATCGCACTGACAGCACTAACCCCGCTGTGATCGCACTTACAGCACTAACCCCGCTGTGATCGCACTGACAGCACTAACCCCGCTGTGATCACACTGACAGCACTAACCCCGCTGTGATCTCACTTACAGCACTAACCTCGCTGTGATCTCACTTACAGCACTAACCTCGCTGTGATCGCACTTACAGCACTAACCTCGCTGTGATCGTACTTACAGCACTAACCTCGCTGTGATCGCACTTACAGCACTAACCTCGCTGTGATCGCACTTACAGCACTAACCTCGCTGTGATCGCACTTACAGCACTAACCTCGCTGTGATCGCACTTACAGCACTAACCTCGCTGTGATCGCACTTACAGCACTAACCTCGCTGTGATCGCACTTACAGCACTAACCTCGCTGTGATCGCACTTACAGCACTAACCCCGCTGTGATCGCACTTACAGCACTAACCTCGCTGTGATCGCACTTACAGCACTAACCTTGCTGTGATCGCACTTACAGCACTAACCCCGCTGTGATCGCACTTACAGCACTAACCTCGCTGTGATCGTACTTACAGCACTAACCTCGCTGTGATCGCACTTATAGCACTAACCTCGCTGCGATCGCACTTACAGCACTAACCCCGCTGTGATCTCACTTACAGCACTAACCCCGCTGTGATCGCACTTACAGCACTAACCTCGCTGTGATCGCACTTACAGCACTAACCTCGCTGTGATCGCACTGACAGCACTAACCTCGCTGTGATCGCACTTACAGCACTAACCTCGCTGTGATCTCACTTACAGCACTAACCCCTCTGTGATCGCACTGACAGCACTAACCCGCTGTGATCGCACTTACAGCACTAACCTCGCTGTGATCTCACTTACAGCACTAACCTCGCTGTGATCGCACTTACAGCACTAACCTCGCTGTGATCACACTTACAGCACTAACCTCGCTGTGATCACACTTACAGCACTAACCCCGCTGTGATCGCACTGACAGCACTAACCTCGCTGTGATCGCACTGACAGCGCTAACTTCGCTGTGATCGCACTGACAGCACTAACCTCGCTGTGATCGCACTTACAGCACTAACCCCGCTGTGATCACACTTACAGCACTAACCCCGCTGTGATCACACTTACAGCACTAACCCCGCTGTGATCACACTTACAGCACTAACCTCGCTGTGATCTCACTTACAGCACTAACCTCGCTGTGATCGCACTCACAGCACTAAC
This sequence comes from Scyliorhinus canicula, assembly GCF_902713615.1. Classification (NCBI taxonomy): domain Eukaryota; kingdom Metazoa; phylum Chordata; class Chondrichthyes; order Carcharhiniformes; family Scyliorhinidae; genus Scyliorhinus; species Scyliorhinus canicula. Next base: position 44,318,591 of record NC_052156.1, read on the forward strand.
CTCGCTGTGATCTCACTTACAGCACTAACCCCTCTGTGATCGCACTTACAGCACTAACCCCGCTGTGATCACACTTACAGCACTAACCCCGCTGTGATCACACTTACAGCACTAACCTCACTGTGATCGTACTTACAGCATTAACCCCGCTGTGATCTCACTTACAGCACTAACCCCGCTGTGATCGCACTTACAGCACTAACCCCGCTGTGATCGCACTTACAGCACAGGTTAGTGCTGTGAGCACTAACCTTGCTGTGATCGCACTTACAGCACTAACCTCGCTGTGATCGCACTTACAGCACTAACCTCGCTGTGATCGCACTGACAGCACTAACCTTGCTGTGATCGCACTTACAGCACTAACCTCGCTGTGATCGCACTTACAGCACTAACCTCGCTGTGATCGCACTTACAGCACTAACCTCGCTGTGATCGCACTTACAGCACTAAACCCGCTGTGATCGCACTTACAGCACTAACCTCGCTGTGATCGCACTTACAGCACTAACCTTGCTGTGATCGCACTTACAGCACTAACCTCGCTGTGATCGCACTTACAGCACTAACCCCGCTGTGATCGCACTTACAGCACTAACCTCGCTGTGATCACACTGACAGCACTAACCTCGCTGTGATCGCACTTACAGCACTAACCCCGCTGTGATCGCACTTACAGCACTAACCTCGCTGTGATCGCACTGACAGCACTAACCTCGCTGTGATCGCACTTACAGCACTAACCTCGCTGTGATCGCACTTACAGCACTAACCTCGCTGTGATCGCACTTACAGCACTAACCTCGCTGTGATCGCACTTACAGCACTAACCTCGCTGTGATCGCACTTACAGCACTAACCCCGCTGTGATCGCACTTACAGCACTAACCTCGCTGTGATCGCACTTACAGCACTAACCTCGCTGTGATCGCACTTACAGCACTAACCTCGCTGCGATCGCACTTACAGCACTAACCTCGCTGTGATCGCACTTACAGCACTAACCCCGCTGTGATCGCACTTACAGCACTAACCTCGCTGTGATCGCACTTACAGCACTAACCCCGCTGTGATCGCACTTACAGCACTAACCTCGCTGTGATCGCACTTACAGCACTAACCCCGCTGTGATCACACTTACAGCACTAACCTCGCTGTGATCGCACTTACAGCACTAACCTCGCTGTGATCGCACTTACAGCACTAACCTCGCTGTGATCTCACTTACAGCACTAACCTCGCTGTGATCGCACTGACAGCACTAACCTCGCTGTGATCGCACTTACAGCACTAACCTCGCTGTGATCGCACTTACAGCACTAACCCCGCTGTGATCGCACTTACAGCACTAACCTCGCTGTGATCGCACTTACAGCACTAACCTCGCTGTGATCACACTTACAGCACTAACCTCGCTGTGATCGCACTGACAGCACTAACCTCGCTGTGATCGCACTTACAGCACTAACCTCGCTGTGATCGCACTTACAGCACTAACCCCGCTGTGATCGCACTTACAGCACTAACCTCGCTGTGATCGCACTTACAGCACTAACCTCGCTGTGATCGCACTTACAGCACTAACCTCGCTGTGATCGCACTTACAGCACTAACCTCGCTGTGATCGCACTTACAGCACTAACCTCGCTGTGATCGCACTTACAGCACTAACCTCGCTGTGATCTCACTTACAGCACTAACCTCGCTGTGATCGCACTTACAGCACTAACCTCGCTGTGATCTCACTTACAGCACTAACCTCGCTGTGATCGCACTTACAGCACTAACCTCGCTGTGATCGCACTTACAGCACTAACCTCGCTGTGATCGCACTGACAGCACTAACCTCGCTGTGATCGCACTTACAGCACTAACCTCGCTGTGATCGTACTTACAGCACTAACCTCGCTGTGATCTCACTGACAGCACTAACCTCGCTGTGATCGCACTTACAGCACTAACCCCGCTGTGATCTCACTGACAGCACTAACCTCGCTGTGATCGCACTTACAGCACTAACCTCGCTGTGATCGCACTTACAGCACTAACCCGCTGTGATCTCACTGACAGCACTAACCTCGCTGTGATCGCACTTACAGCACTAACCTCGCTGTGATCGCACTTACAGCACTAACCTCGCTGTGATCTCACTGACAGCACTAACCTCGCTGTGATCGCACTGACAGCACTAACCTCGCTGTGATCACACTTACAGCACTAACCCCGCTGTGATCGCACTTACAGCACTAACCTCGCTGTGATCGCACTGACAGCACTAACCTCGCTGTGATCGCACTGACAGCGCTAACTTCGCTGTGATCGCACTGACAGCACTAACCTCGCTGTGATCGCACTGACAGCACTAACCCCGCTGTGATCGCACTTACAGCACTAACCCCGCTGTGATCGCACTGACAGCACTAACCCCGCTGTGATCACACTGACAGCACTAACCCCGCTGTTATCTCACTTACAGCACTAACCTCGCTGTGATCTCACTTACAGCACTAACCTCGCTGTGATCGCACTTACAGCACTAAACCTCGCTGTGATCGCACTTACAGCACTAACCTCGCTGTGATCGCACTTACAGCACTAACCTCGCTGTGATCGCACTTACAGCACTAACCTCGCTGTGATCGCACTTACAGCACTAACCTCGCTGTGATCGCACTTACAGCACTAACCTCGCTGTGATCGCACTTACAGCACTAACCTCGCTGTGATCGCACTTACAGCACTAACCTCGCTGTGATCGCACTGACAGCACTAACCTCGCTGTGATCGCACTTACAGCACTAACCTCGCTGTGATCGCAC